>NC_133907.1:3167215-3483437 GCF_964199755.1 Larus michahellis | reverse complement strand
ACATCAGGATGGTGAGAGGCTTGGATGCTTCTTAGGATTAGCAAAGAAACATAAATGCCCTTTTATCTTTAAGGTGTTGGTACAAATTCAGCTTCCTTTCATGCTCACTGCTCTCTGGACCCCAAGAGTGCTCTCCCTGCTCGCCGGGCTTTTTGTGAGCCCTTCCGCCAGCTCCCGGGTAGCCCAAGGAGGGGCAGCGGCTGGACGGGGTCCTCCTCAAGGACAGACCTGCGTCTTCATCCTTAACTCGAATTCCTGGCTGCTGCAAGAGAAGCAGCAAGACTGTTTTGTTGTTCAGTCTTCTTCCACGAAGACCTGCCAGGGCAAAGCAGACAGGATAACCGGTTTGGTTTCTTGCCAATGGAGTCACCTATAGATTTCTCCTGCACTTTTTTTTTTCCCCCTCTTAGCTGCTCAAAGCACGTCCTTAAAAGAGGCTCAAGAGATCTTTAAGTCTAAACAATAAAAGACCTATTACTCGCCCAGGAGACCAACAACAGCTCTCAAGGGTAAACCCGCATTAATTATGTATTTGAGCATTTGTATGTTATGCATTTAGACACATGCGTGTTATTTACCGACTAGGCGGTAATGACTGTGAAGCGGTTGCGATGATCTAGGGTAAATACGAACCTCCGAGGGTTTGAGGTGAAGCGGGCGGACGCAGAAGGTGGTGATGGAGCACCAGGCATCACACCTCCGGCGCC
Organism: Larus michahellis; assembly: GCF_964199755.1. Taxonomy (NCBI): domain Eukaryota; kingdom Metazoa; phylum Chordata; class Aves; order Charadriiformes; family Laridae; genus Larus; species Larus michahellis. Next base: position 3,482,730 of record NC_133907.1, on the reverse strand, counting down.
TGGCCGAATTGTGCCCGCTGCTGATAGTTTGTCAACCTCAGGACGACGTGAACGTGAATGGTGGGAACAGAGAGCCACACGCTTTTGGCGTTAAGGTCCTCGGATGGTTTTGTACGCAGGACCTGCCCTTTCAAACCCAGTAAGCTGTATGTAGTTGGGTGGTTGCAAATGACAGGGATGCTTGTTTCCGTGTGAGTCCCTGGAAGATGGGAGCTCTTGAAAATTCAGGCTTTTTCTTCCTCGTAGCCATGAATGTAAATTCCCTTTAAAAAAAAACCCAAACCAACCCAAACCACTTTGCTCCTGTCTGAATGCGCTGCTTCCTCTCTGTAGAAATGGCAGAATTTCACAAAGGATTACTATCAACCACTGCTGTCTCCTTCGACGGAGGAAGGAAAAGCAGCCAACGTGCCACCAACCTGCGTGTGGGGGCAGCGGCAGAACCAGACGTGGAACCCAAAGCCCAGCGCGGTGCCGTCGGTCGTGTTGCTGCTCTCACAAATCTGGATTCGGCAGCGACTGTAAAGAGAACCCGTCCCTCTGCCAACCCACCGCTTCCTCAGGGGACCAGCGCGTGGGAAGAGAGCTGTATGTGGCCAGTCCTTCCTCCATTTTGCACCGAAAGGTGTTCCCAAAAAGAGCTGCTTGCTTCCTGCGTGACTCGGTTTTTCTGGTATTTATTCAAATGCGGTATGTAAATATGAACTAGATGGTTTTACGAGGATAACTTCTATTAGTGACTGCGTAGCTATTATATCAGGTAGCAGTAAAACAGAACAAGCGAATCTAAAAAAATTAAGATCCATCAAGCACTTTTGTTGATTCTCTTCTGGAATCAAATTTGCCGAAGCTACATAAAAGTGCGTTATTACTTCTCTGGAATAGGGTATATATATATTTCTTCCCACCTTTCTTACAGCTGGAAGCAGCTCCTTATTTTCAATAAAGATATAACTTAACAAGTTACTGTCGTTATCGATCACGTTTATCATCTCTGTTTCTCTGTGTGGACCCGATACTCTCCCCGTCGGAGCCAGTGAGCATTTACACTTTTGGTTTGCAGTTTTGGCTCTGATACCTGAGGGGTTTGCACAGACGTAAGGGGTCTCGTGTCACAGGGGCTGCTTGTAGTTGACAGTAACGGGTTGCGTGATGGGGTCCGGAGATGAGACGTGTTCTCTAAAGTCCTGAGTCAAGAAAATATTTCCTTCAGAGCGGCACTGAAACCTATGTCAGCATGTCACTGCGACCAGTGGGATTTAAACATGCTTAAATTTAAGAATAATCTCAAATATATGAATGGGTTTCAGTCTGTTCCTAAATGCTTTCCTGAACCGCTGTTTGGATCTGGTAAATTTTACGCTGAACTCCTAAAAAAATATTTTTCGTCTATTTAAGAGAAAATACAGCCAGCTGAATGCGTCCACCGAGCCTGCAGCTTCCGTTCTGTGTTTCTGTAGGAAGAGTGTTTGGGTTTTTGTTTGTTTTAACTTGCAGGGCGTCGAGTTTGGGTTTGTTTTTAAATCTTAGTCTAGGCGCTTCCAAATGAAAAAGTTCAAATTATACAACTGTGCAAACAGCATTACTATAATCTGCATAAAGATGGGTCCGGAAGAGCCGCGGTATTAGCGATTCATTAATATGCAATGAAAAGCTTATTTGCACTTTGTCTAAAAGTAACAGTAACTTCAGGTTTTCTCTCATTTGCATAAATGATACAGCACAAGACTAAACCACTCCAATAATAGTCCTTAATAGGATAATCATTTAAAGATTTTATGTATGGGCTACTGAACTGTCCATTTAGGCGCATTTAAGTTAAGATACAATGTACGGCTCGGAGCATCGCGTTAAGGAACGTGCTAATTTACTGAATCTAGTTTCCCAGGCAGCGTTTGCAGAGGTCATTTTTCATGAACTACCGTAGTCACTTAAATCATAATATTTCATAATAAACATCAAAGGCTACTGTACGGTGGGGATCATAAAAAGGCAACAAAGCTGCCCTGTGCTCGTATTCGCCTTCAGCTCGGGCCGCTGCCTGGCTGGGGGAGCATCGTCCCGGATTCTCAACCGTGAGGATTTTAAACATATTTACAGCTTCGTAGCAGCAAAGCGCGACATATAATGGTGCCTGCTAAACCTGCGTTAATGACCAAAATAGTCTTCCCTAGAGGTGCACTTGCCCTCGTCAAAATAAATCCTCGCCTCTAGTAGATAAAACAGCCTCGTCTTTGCTCACAACAGTCCTGCAGCTGAGAGTCGTGGTGCAGTTCTGGGAAAAGCAGGCTCCGAAAGCTGCCCCCCCTCTGCTTCTCCAAAGAGATTTGGGGGTTTTTAACTTGTGCTCAAAATCCTTCAGTGGTTTTTGGGATCGGACCCTCTGGGCTGCCAGAATTGATCCCCTCCACCCGTAACGTTCAATCATTCCGCATTTAAGCAAAACGTGCCTAATTTTCATTTTAAGCCTGTCCTTGAGCCCAGCTGGCCTCACTGGGGCCGCTGGTTTGCTGAAAGCGGAGCCCGTCCCTGCCCTGCGCTGGGTGGGGGGAGGATGCTCAGGGTTGAAAGGGGCTTTCGCCAGGCAGTGGGTGTAGGGGGATGGATTGAGAACCTTCCCTTTTCCCTTTATTTCTTAGCAGAAATGCCGTCATTTTTCATACGGCAGCTGCTCCCCGGTGGGGTTGGGCAGCTTACCCTGGGCACTGCCTGCTGGAAGGACCCTTGCCTTTCCCTCCGGCACTGGCCCTGCGACCGGGGGAGCGCGGCCCGTCTGCGCTTCCTCTGTTAGCCTCAAAACAAAGATCCTTTCAAACCAGCCATCGGTAACAAAAGGAATCCCACCGGTCTTTCTCGGTGCGCTTTTCCACGTGCATTTAAATGGTGAAAAAACTTGAAGGAACTAAGCTGAGGGCGCTGCCTGTTGCAGATGGAGGCGGTCGTGAAAAGCCTGTTCCGAAAGCGTGGCAGCTCGCGTCTTCCCTCCTCTCCTTCCCTTCCTGTGGTCCAGCAACACTTCAGCCTCAGAGCTTGACCCTGGGCAGTGCTGGCCACCCATTGATGCCAGAGGCTTCAGAGCTGCTGATGGGGACGGTAACGACCCTTTAAGCAAGGTTTTCCTCTCAGAGGGGATTTTTACTGATACAAATCCATTGATTTTTCTGCGTTTGGCTGCTGAGTTGCACGCGAGAGCCTAATCAAGCCTAAACGTCTCTAACTTTTATAACGCCAGCAACCTCTCCGCAGACGAACCCTGATCTGAAATATTCATTTTGGTGGCACGTCTTAATTGCATTGCAATTATTTCTGAAGTTACTCTGAGTGCTTTTCCTTTGCTGCCTCTACATTTTCCATAGACTCTTACAGCATTCTTTAAATCAAATGGTGCTCAGATACCATGGTGATGGTTGACCTTATTATTATGGGTGACCTCTTTCTTTTGGCCTCGGACAGCAATGGCTGACAATAGCGAAGGGCGTTTGCTGTTTCTGCGTCAGGATATGTGGGTGTTTTACAGTCCGCGTGCAAGATGGTGGGTGCAGATTAAACTGCGGCTTTTAAATCATAAAGCCCGACGAATAAAAAGTCAAATGTGCAAAATGCCATTACTGGGGGCTCAGCGGATTTCTTGACACTGCCATCGGCATCCCTGACGTCCCGAGTTCCAGTTCCAGGGAAAACAGATTACACCATTTTTGCAGGGGTGGAATATGGATCTGCTGAGAAAGCAATGTGATTTCCTGCCTTGGCTTTGTGCGTCTGCGGGCGCGTGCTGGGTGGGGAAGAGTTAGATATTCGCATCTTTTGCCTCCGTAGCATAAACGCCTTGATTTAGTCTTGTAGAAAAAAACTAGGGTAGGAAATTCAGCCTGCAAACGTGATCTCATAGGGGTGTCTGTCAATTCATTTTTCAAAATAATATATGTATGTGTACACACACACACGCAAACACAGAGAGATGTTTCCCTTTGGACTCCCAAGATTTTCATTACTTTATGCGCAACAGCCCTGGTCAAGCTCAGGAGAATAAACTGTTAAATGCTACGGCGTGGATGGATCTATAAACGGAAAAATCCTTATTAAAAAAAAAACAGCAAAAAATACCCCAAATAATCTGAGTCAAATTTCTGATGATTTTATTTGACCGCGAGTAGGGTTTGGAATTTGCAGCCTGAACCTTAGAGACTCGGAGCTGGAGAGCAAGTGCTAAGCTGGCTACCCAGCCGCCAGTTACACTCCTGCTTTGAATGTTTAAACATCCTCAAAACAGAATGAATTTTTCATCTATCACTTCGGCAAACAATCTGGCTCCTGTGTGCTGAGGGGATGAATAGCCACGCGTGTGGGATCTTAATGGAAAAAGACAAGAAAGCATGAAGCGACGCTTTTTAAAGAGCGCGAGAGGCGCCCACCTCACTTGTGCTTCAGGAGTTAGATGTCAAGAATTGCGTTTTGCAACAGCACGATTAATAAATTTTCCCTTTGCTGCCTTCTGTGATGTTGTCTCCTGCACTGACAAAGGGCTTTTCGCTTGGCATAGTTTTGGGTTGTGGGATTTTTCTTTGGGTTTTTGGAAGCTGGCACCTGATGTAAAGATGCTGTGACAACGCCTATGGAGCTGCTGCTTCCCTGGCTCGTCTTCTGTGCCACGCAGGAGCCTGCGGCAGAGCCCATCAGCACGTATCCTCCTGTCTGCAAGGTGCGAGGAAGGTGTCCAAAAGTTGGACCATCTCCCAGCGCCCCTCTCTTGCAGAAGCACAGGCAAGAGGGAATATTTATAGAAACGGAAGCGGCTCTTTACAGTCCCCACCACATTTCTTGCTTCTTTTTAATCTTTGTTCTCCATATTGGTGACTAAATATCAGCTTGGCTTACTACTTGTAGCGCTCCGATTGCTTGTAAAAATAGCACGTTTCCTATTTGATTTCTTTTATTGTTCTATTTCTGTTTTATCTTCATGCTGTCAAGGTTTTGAAATTAATTTTCTCTTCCTAGCACGCTAAGCATTGAGAGAAATGGGACTCTTCGAATCTGATCTGTTTGTTGTCCTGGTTCAGAAGTCCTCCACACACAGACTGGTCCTTAGCCTGCAGTCAGCATCTTTAATAGGATCTCAGGAGTCAGTTATTGAGACTAAAAGTGTGGAAGGTCCTGATGCCAATAACGCATTTAGAGGTAGGACAAATGTGCCATTGAAAGAATAATTAATAATAATAATAATAGAAGAAGAAGGAGGAGAAGAAGAAGAAGGAGAAGAAGTAGTTGTTATACAGGGAAAAATGCATGCGCTAGTATTAGCTGAAAATGAGTTATTTATACATTAAATTTTAGGGGGGAAAAAAAAAACTTTTAAAAAATTTCTGCAAAAATATTTCAGCTTTGGTTTCCTTCCCGCCCCTTTGCTCTTCAGGCAAAAGCGGCTTCGGAGAAAAATGGAAGTTTGAGGTGGAAAATTTAGAAACTGAAATATTGTTGCAATTTTTCATTCAAAACTAACTTTTGGAAAAGACTGTTTCCTTTTGAAAAGGCCATAGAGGAGACATTTTAACGCCTTTAATTTACGTGCCATCTCCCACGGAAGGAGACGTGGCGCTGATGCAGCCCTGGTCAGCAGGGCCAGCACTGACAGGGTTGAAGTGCTGATCCTCCCACTGATGTGGTCAAAGACAACAGCAGTTTTCCGGGTTTTATTCCATAAAACAGTTCAAAAGATGACTTTTTAATATTCTTTATGAGTACAAGGATGAAGAAGCAGAGACAGCCACCTGTGAGCCTTATGGGTGTATCACATGGAGCTCTACCTCATGGATGTCCAAGCAGGAACACCCAGTCCCACCACCACACCATGGCCAGCCATTCGTGCCCCAAACGGCACATAGTTTGGGTCAAAGAGAGAGGAACTGGTGCAAGGCCCAGGGGGTGATGGTTATTTTGGTCGATTACATAGTGTTGTTCTAACCCCAGCAGTGCCTACAACCTCATGATCTTGGCTGCCCTCATGCGCTCGCAATGTGCGTAAGGTGTCCACAGCCTCGGCCAGCCCATACATATGGGAAGCTGTGGCTCTATCTTCCTCGGGGAGATGCTTTTGTAGGCAGGAGGCAAGACCTTGCCTGCAGAGCCTGGGTTTCCAGAGGTTTGCACTTGGAAATTATGATCATCCCTGGAAACATTCAAGGTTGGACGGGGCCCTGAGCAACCTGAACTACTTGAAGATGTCCTTGGTCACTGTAGGTGGGTTGGAGTAGGTGGCCTTTAAAGGTGCTTTCCAGCCACAACCATTCTATGATGACACCAATGCCTACACCCCCGTATTCAAAATCTTGAGTGAAGCTGCAGCTCATGCCACTGGCTCCAAAAAAGCTGGTCTTAGACTCCAACTTGAAAAAATCCAGATGTTTTTAGTTTCTTTTGTTTGGTTTGAGCCATAGGGGCAGTTTTTGAATAGTTTGTAAGGTCTAGGGAGCAACTTACTCCTTTTTAGTATAGCTGGAAAGCTGAGATTCTACTATGCGCCTTTCCAGGAGCTGAAGTCTGAAGAGTATTGCACGGTGATATTTTGCAAGAAAATCTTGGTCATCTTCAGCAAAGAACTGACCCCACCTGTACTGTTGGAGTCACATATACACACGTGCAGGAGGATGGTCACTTGATCGTATTATAGTTGATTGCAAACTTGACCACAGAGAGGGCAAATAAAAGTGTTTTCAGGTGAAGTTAATGTTTTCTCTGTTCTCCTTGTACGTAGTTTAGGTCTGCTCAGTAAAGACACCTTGTGCTCTACCACGGATAAAGTTATCTAGGGACAGGTTTTGCCACTAGCGATACCAGATTTGCTGGGAGACAAGGGTAAGAGAGGAAACAGCAAGCCTTCATCTCTGCCTTCCTCAAACCCACCATGTATTTAGCAATGTCTCAATACCCGGGTCAGCCTTAGACATTGTTTTCTCACCATGAAGCTTCCAAAGGTAACAAGACAGAATAGCTCAGAAACAACTTCTGTATTTGCTGCTGTTTCCCTGAGGGTTTTGCTTTGGCAAGGAGGGTATGATGAGCTCATCATCATGAAGATGATGGAAGTGTAGCCTGGTCCAGAGAAGGTGCTTGGATGGAGTGCATGGGGGTTAAACCGCAGCTGACGTAGGCAAGGGTTTGGTCCAGTGAGGCCCTGGGGCTGACAAAGTCCCGTGAAGAATTTGCCCGTTACAGAAATACCGTAGGACCCTGGTTTCATGCCAACCTCCAGAGTAAAAACAAGTCACAGAGAGACGGGGCTGAGGACACGTGTTGGTGAAGAGGGGAGGTACGTCCCAGAGCGTGCGGTGGCCAGCGCGTTGGTGGGTACCAGTGCAGTGATAGTGATTCATTTAATTAACAGCAGCCTCTCCGGCTGCTCTGGCTTATGCCAGTGGCTGCAAAGAGCTACTTGGGGCAGTAAAAGTTAATGGTACATGTGGCTGTGCAGGATGGGGCCGCTGGAGCGGCTTCTCTTGGGAAAGCTCCATTTTATGCACGTGTTCCTGCCCTCACCGTTTTAGTCCCAATGCTTGGGGAACGACTTGTGTATTAAAAGCGCATGCTGCAAGAATACACCCGAAAAAAAACAAGTGTGAGGCATTAGTATCCCCTTGTAATTTCGTTTTTATGGTTTCACAAATACACGCTGCCGGTCTTTAATTGCAGGCAGCGCGCTGCAAGGCAAGGAGGGATATCCTTGGTATGTAATAGCTGGCCAGAATTAGGCAATAGCTTTGCCCCACCCGCAGCACCCTCGGTGATTTCCTACAGTACTCAGTACAGTCGTCGGTATGTGTGGTGCATTAGTTAAGTTAATTACAACAGCACAGAGATTCATTGCAAATTGTTCCTAGTTAAAACTGAAAATTCACTGGAACAAGGAGTGCTAATTATATTCCACTTGTTACTGCTGTGTCTAGTTAATATTCCAACAGCTGCTTTGGCAAGATAATGATGGCTCCAGCAGAAATTACTGAACAAATAGATTTTTAAATCAGTAACAACATATTTACCAGGATTTTTTTTTCCCTCTTCATACACAAAGTTAAGCCCTGCCAGAGTTGAGCATTCATATTCACTGAAAAGTAGAGATAAAAAAAATCAACATTGCCATTATTGTGTTAATTTGGCACGCTTCAAAAAAAAAAAAAAGCTAAGCAAGAAAATATTACTGATAAATGAATGTTCCTCTCCTCTTATAGGGATATAGTGCTCTTCTCAGGTTCACAAAACCCCGTGTGGCTTTTTTGGTTGACCGTACTCAATAAATTGCCCAGCATTGTAGAAGAGCATCGAGAACGGCGCGAGTGCTGGAACCGCAGACCGGCCCGTTGCAGTGTGGCGTCGTGGGGATCCGCCGGCCGCTTGCCCCGGGCGGCTTCCCAGTTCGTCACTGCTGGAACGGGCAAATGGATTTTTACAGTGCAGTAGTGTCAGCGTGGCTCTGTCTCGCTGCCATTATTAATGGGGACTTGGGAGAGAAGGTTTCCAACGCCTGTTTCTAGCGCAAGGTTTCTTGAGTAACCGAGAGCGACATCTTTAACCCCCCCATGGAGTCCCTGGGGGTTAAACCCCAGCTGATGTAGGCAAGGGTTTGGTGCAGTGAGGCCCTGGGGCTGACAAAGCCCCATGAGGAATTTGCCCATTACAGAAATGCCGTAGGACCGTGGTTTCATGCCAACCTCCGGATTTTTTCCCGTGGACAATGCATTCAGACTCGCCACACAAACCATGGTGCAGATCTTGCTCTTCCTCCACAGTCTGAAAATGAAGTTAAATGCTTGTGAGACCTCGTGACACAGAGGAATCCTTCCGTTGAAGCTGCAGAGCCGTGCCACGGTGAACGCAGGCGCCGCCGCCTCTGCTGGGGAGGAGCAGCGGAGGTTGCTCGGGCTTTGCTTTGTGCACAGACGTCTCACCCCACAGCGCACACAGCGTGGGGAGGCAAAAGATCTAACACGCCAGCACTCGTGACCCAAAACAAGTCGTTTCTGTGTCTGAGACAGCAGATCGAGTTTCAGAGCTTTTGAGCGTCGACCTCTCGGCCTGCGCAGGAGCCGGTCCATGTGCTGCAGCTCGGGCTGGCGCCGCACGCAAGCAGAGATGCACAGCTGCCTTTCAGCAGGACACGTGCACGCCATCAGCCAGCTTCTGTGCCTGGCCAGACCCGAGACAGCTCAGCTCTAAAGTTTCCAGATTTTCATCGGTAGAAAACCGTCTGCCTTGCGGAGGCGGGTCAGGCACCACCACCTCCCTCCTGCCCTCTGAGCGACTGAGGCTCAGCAAGGTGGAGAGGACCGCCTTGCCCAGAGACGCTGGGGCTGCCCCATCCCTGGAGGGGTTCAAGGCCAGGATGGACGGGGCTTGGAGCAACCTGGGCTGGTGGGAGGTGTCCCTGCCCAGGGCAGGGGGGTGGAACTGGAAGGTCTTTAAGGTCCCTTCCAACCCAAACCGTTCTATAAATCTGTGACCACCAAACCTCACAGGAAGGCAGCCGTCTGGCCGAGGGGAGAGCTCGGGTTTTGTCACTGCTCCCATCTTGTGCTCCCATCTCTGGGTACACACAGTAGCCTGCGTGTATGAAAAGATGCAGGACATTTTTAATGAGTCGTGAACAAGAAGTTCAGCTGGTGCTGAATGTTTAAAATCAGAGGCAAAACAAACACGCTGGAGTGTCGGGGGTTCTTTTTAATGGATAGCACAGCTTCTGGTTTATTATTACTGCTATTACAGTTTGCAGCTGCAAAATGATCTGAAATTTCAATAGCAGCATGCCTCTTCATGCTGCTACAGGAACGTATATGCTCGGTTGTATAAATCGACATGCACCTCTCATCCAACCAGGCTGGAGCTCTGGATCACACCATTTTATAATTCATCTCCCGAAAAGGGGAAGAGAGAGACTTTAACACCTCAGCTAACAAGGGGGAATGTTTAGCAGCGCTACCACTGAGCGAGCCGCTGCCTTTGGAGGGAGAGCATGCAGCAGGGCTGTCCTGCTGGAATTACTTACATTTTCAATTAGTTTTCTTCGGAGAGAGGATTTTCTTCCCACTTAGTCATAACACCAGGATGTGTTAAATAAATTCACTGTGGGTTGTTCCCTGTCTGGCAAAATAATTTGTGAACCGAGGTGGGGGGAAAAAAATCCAGTTAGCAGCAATTGAACATACAAAGTGGGGTGACCAGTAACTCTCCGCGGCCGAGCCAACATTGATATATGTCCTGTGGTGTCTTCTGGGAGGTTTCTAATTGCAATATGAGTTTTGTGTAGTAACCTACTGGGAGAAGGGGAGAACGCAATTGCTTATCAGTTTATCATTACAACCTTTTATTAAGGTTTTTTTTAATTAAAATGGAGCGACAAATGTACACTCTTATCCCTATAAGCAATCTTATCTAGTGTGACTGCTGCTATATTAGTGAACTAAATCCTCTTGATTACATTGGATGTGATCTTATGAAGTATGACAGCTTTACATATTAATAATAGGAACTGTGTGAATAGGCTGTCGCATGACCCTCTTCTCTGTGGCTCTCCACCGGCACAGTTTTAATCTATTTATCTCAGTTGCTTTCCAAGATAAACTATCATACTCTCAGAAAGTGCAGTTGTCCCCATTTCACAGGTGGGGAGGGGAAGCACAGAGTCCGGGAGAGACCTAGGACCGAATCCCCAACTCCAGGCTTTGACCACGGCCCCTTTGTCCCAGGAGCTCCAGCTCAATCCCTCGCTTCTTTAGAGGTGTGGAGCAGGAGGGACCTATTTTAGATCTCAAACTGAATCTCCTGGTGTTCCCGGCATCAAATTTCTACTTGCATGAGATGAGCATTGGCTCGTGTGTGGTCACCTCTGTAGCGCCAGGAGCAAGGGGGCTGTTCTTTTGGGTGACTTGCCCTTGCAAAGGAACATCTAAAATGGATGTGCAGGTGGCTTTGTGTGCCTGGGTAGCTACATGTGTACAACTGAGATGGCAAAATGAGCATAGGAAGTTCCACCTAAACATGAGGAGGAACTTCTTTGCTGTGAGGGTGGCAGAGCCCTGGCACAGGCTGCCCAGAGAGGTGGGGGAGTCTCCGTCTCTGGAGACATCCCAACCCCGCCTGGACGCGTTCCTGTGCCACCTGCTCTGGGTGACCCTGCTCTGGCCGGGGATTGGACGGGGTGATCTCCAGAGGTCCCTGCCAACCCTACGGTTCTATGTTTCTACGAAAATGAGAAAGGGAGGGGCCTAAGTAGTGGGACTGAAGGGGTACCCCGTGTATCCAAATTTACCATCACTAACACAGGGTTTGTATTACGTCGCTACAGGCTCTTTTTTTGAAATAGTTTTGACTAGCATTGCTCTGGCTGAGAAGAAAATGAAGCTCTGTGGCGTGATGAGAGTGATGAAGGATGACGAGGGCTCTTGTTTGCTGGCTTGTTTGTTTCCCTGCTTTCCCTAACTCCGAGTTAGGATCCCCTCTAGGCCAAGGGAAAACAGAGCTGCTCTGCAGCCACTCAGCTGCTGTAAATCCGTGGAGGTGTAAGAGCCGTTCAAATCTAGCTGAGCTTTATGGCAAAAAAATGCCTACTGCCCTACTGTCTCCAGTCAGGGGCCCCGATTCTGCTCTCCGCAGCGCTGCTGCAGCGTGCTGAAGTTCCCAGAGTTGTTCCAGGCTTGCGGCGGTGCGGGACGGAGCTGCGTGATCCCGTGGAGCCAGCTCTGTCGCTCCTGGGAAGCTCTTCACATCTGCGCCTTTTGTGCCAAGCCAGCAGAATCCCTTCAGAGCCGGTGGGTTTTTACGGCAGGAAAACAAAAAATCAAAGCACTGTCTGTGGGTTAAAATTTAGAGAATCTGGAGATATGAATTGAGTGAAAAGGAGGGGCGGGATGTGTGATGCAGGTTAACTGTCGTAGTGCCCTCAAATCATAAATGTGGCTAGAAGCCATCTCTGAAATCCTGTAGCCCAGCACCAAGCCAAAGAGAGTCCCAGGCACTTAAGGCTTCTGTGATTGTGTCTAAATTGGAGTCTGAACGTCTCTTCCCACTCCCAGCTCCACGCTGCAGCATCGTGCCATTAATGCCCCATTTCTGTTTCATGGGGAGTCTCGGGGAGGTTGTGTTCTGGTTTACCCTTGCAGGCTGTGCTCCCTTGCCTTATAGCTTCCATTCACTTCTCTTCATTGCCTTTAGAAGGGCAGTTAATTACTCCTTCTGCATTGATTCCATTTTGTTATTTCAAACTTCACCTCCTTAACAGGAGGCACCTGCTTTAATAATGATGTTTCATTAAGAAACAACTGAAAGAAATGGCCTTATATCCTTGGAAATTCCCTAGCCGTTACAATGGTACTCCACACTTATTTATATGATTTTTAGGATTGCTTTCAAGTGGGCTAGTTCAGTGGACCCGTGCTGCACCTGGAGGATCAGCACTGGTCTTTATAGGCTAGAACAGACGAGCAGTGACGTTTGCTTTCTGCGCAAGGAAGATGATGCACAAGGAAACGTGCCAGACGGTCCAGAGGAGAAAAAAATAAATCCATTTCCCAGGGAAAGTGGAAACGCTGATGCCCAATGGCTCATCCAGGCCTTGGTGGGGGGTTTCAGGAGGTGCAGCTTGACCATCTGAAACCCCCCACCAAGTATGTAGCCTACCATGGTATTTGCAGCCTACTCGCACCAATGATGCATCTTAACAAGTTGCTGAACGTTTGGCCACCTGGGAAGTGTAGCTGCTTCGACAGTGGTCTAGGAAATGGTTTTAGAAAGAATCCAGTTACAGAAGAGTGGGTGTTAAATACATCTAAGAATAAATCTTCTGCACTGAGATTTGAAAATATTTCTCTCCCTGTGATAAAAAGCATCAAAATACAAATGTCATTATAAAGAATCAAGTTCGAATAAATGTTTTTAATAGTTGGCATAAAGTTGATTCAGAGCTGAGGCTGTTTCCTTCCACGACACCTCCTCCGCGCTACCCAATAACGGCCGAACGATTAATCTAAAGGGCCTCGGATGCCCCAGCCAAACAGTTGACGTGAATAATGGTTATGGCCCCGCGTAATACACAAGGATCATAAACAGTTAATCTTCACCAAAAGGGAGAGTGAAATATTGTTTGATATCATTTTTAATAAAGAGAATAAATTAGGCTTTAAATATCAGAGCACATCTTTAAACGCTGGTTACAGCTCCTGCGCGCAGAGCGAATTAGCAACTGAATAAGTGTGTCAGGGGTTATCGGCTGAATTATTACCTCCCGGTCCACTTTGCATTATACTGGCCGTTGTGTCCATGGTAGCCAGCAAGCTGGCCACCTGCTTACGATGGCTGTACAGATAACCAGCTTTGTCTGATGAATTAAAATGGTGGCTTTAATCTTGTAGTTAATTCCTAATTCCACTAGTAACATCAGTCACGTGAGGGAGAGGCGCATTGTTCTCCTCTGTTTACTTATTGATATTTTAGGGTTTGATGATGTCCGGTCTCCCTGCAATGGCAAATTTAACTCTTCAGGTCTGGCCTGGAAATGCGGTAGCCGCCGTGGTTTGTTATTCACCGTAAATCCAATGTTGGCAAACAAAAAAGGAAGGGGTTAAAATGAAATTCAGTGCACACGTCCCTTCCCTCTGGCTGTGCATCAGATTGAATTCTAAGAAAGATTGATGGTGGGCTTTAAAATTAATTGCAAGTACAATTGTTATTATTAATACACATGCACATACATCTAATAACACAACGCAAATCTTAGGAATAGCTGCGCTGTGAGCAGGTAAATCAGATGTAAATGCGTAGTTTGGTTCTATTTATGAAATAATGCCCACCTTTGTTATAACGCCGCCTTCAAGAGCAAGAAATAGTCATTAGAGCAGTTGATGCAATGAGGCTGATTATGTTGGGGTTTGAGGCGACCCGTGAGAAACAGCTATTAGCCGTCCCCCCAGCAGCGGCTGCGGGAAGCGATGCTGTTGCTCCTAGCATGGGGTTGTGATTTGTGGCACTCCGATCTGTCCTCCTGCTTTAGGATCTCCGCAGACCCAGCGAGCCTCTGTCAGCTCTGCTGGAGACCTGCCCTGCCTTGGTTGCCCTCTTTATCAAACAGAGAGCCAACAGTGCCGGACCAACAGTGGCCAACAAGCCAACTAATATGCCTTGCCCAGAGAAGCTGTGGCTGCCCCATCCCTGGAGGGGTTCAAGGCCAGGCTGGACGGGGCTTGGAGCAACCTGGGCTGGTGGGAGGTGTCCCTGCCCAGGGCAGGGGTTAGAACTAGATGGTCTTTAAGGTCCCTTCCAACCCGAACCATTCTGTGATTCCGTGATTCTGTAATGTATAACTCAAACTAATGTTAAAACTATATTTTGCCCCTTCTTTGTCTAAACAGAGGGACAAACACTGCTGGTATAAACCCAGATATGCTGGTATAAACCCAGACTGTCCCCGTGGAGGCCACTGGTAGCGTGATTCATTCATTGCTGTGACCAGGTGTGGCCGGGTCTGGGCTGGGGGAGCGTCGCGGTCCTGCCCGCGCAGCGTCCAAGCTGGAGCATCTCGCAGTGTGAACGCGGCCGTGCTGCTGCTGGGACGCAGCTCACGCTTCTGCACGGCATTCCTCTGCACGGTTCAGGTGCAGCCTCTTGGTGCCAGGACAGGGATCCTCACCCCGTGTCCCTGACTTGATCCGAACCAGCATCCTCCCACCCTTGCCCTCCTGGAAAAAGCCTACGAGTGAGGAGCGACTCCACCATTGTCCAGGATGTACTGGCACTGAAGGCAAATCAGTTCCTACATTTCTAATTCCTGCTGTTCACGTGCCTTATTAATTATACCAAGTAAAGCATATTTCCAGAAATATACGCATTTCTCTTTTGAAAAGAATCCTACATTTTGCTCTGCATGGTTAAAAAAGGGACAGGACTTGAGAAGATCAGGAAGAAAATAGAGCTGGAATGGTTTTCTTTGTCAAGAATTATTTGATCTTTTTATTTTTGAGGGGGAGGGGGGAAATCCTAAACTTTGCATTTCAATGGATTTTTTTATTATTATAAATCCATCTGTGCACACACACACACACACACACAAAAAGTCTTTTCTGTTCTGTACAAGGCACAATTTAAGGCAGCTTTCAGAAATAAAAGGCAGAACAAATGTTATTGTTATTCTCAATATACAGATGTTTATTCTTATCTTCCCCCCCCTTTTCCTTTCTTTATTTCTACTACTGTCTTTTCAGTGACATCATAAGTAGGACTTGTCTCTTTATCGTCTTGCAAAGACTTTTGTTTTCTGGGACAGGAGCCTATTATGTCGTCACACGCCGGAGCAGTAATAATCTCCCCCCTCGCTTGGAAGTCTTAATAGAAGACAATGAAAGAAACCATATTGTTTTCTGCTGGCACTAAATAAAGGCAGCAAGGGAATCTGAAGGGGGGAAAAATTACACGAGCGAGACAGTCACTCTGGCATTTTGCTTTCTAAATTAATGTTTGGGGTAAAGAGGGCGAGGGTTTCCACACTTAATAGACAAGGAAGGACATCTTAATTATTAGGTCAGACACCAGGCTGAATGGCACGTCAGGTGAAAGGACCTGATCCTGGCAGGAGCTGGGCACCTTTGGGGAAACGATCTCTGCTCCTTACCTCGCGATATCCAGCCGCTACAGTTTGCCTTTGGCACCAGGTGACATTTTGTAGACGGATTCGCGCAGCCCCGGCTGTCTGGATGCTCAAGCACTGGAACCGCTCCCGTGCTGGCCTGTCCGCTCCAGCTGTGCTCCGCCTCCTTGCAGCTGGATGAGTGGGATTTCAGGAACGTGGAGGCTCTTCTTGTTGCTTTGCGAGTCCTTTCCTGAAGGAAGAGAGCGGGCACAGCCTTGCCCCTTGCTTTTCTCTCAATAACTAGTGTCCGAGGCAACGTCTGAAAAACTTGGAAATATTTTGGAATAATAGGAAATAGGACCTTTTTTATGGTCACACATGCATATCTTCATCAGAATTTAACTTTGTTCCTACTACAGGATCTAAACCTTCTCTCCAGTTCCTTGGGTGCTCTCCTCTCTGAATTTTCTTGAAGCGATAAGGGTTCAAACTAAGGGCTCAAACCCTCAGGGCAGGAAAAAGCCCTGGAAGAAATACCAGCATCCAAAGGGGAATGTCCACTTAAAGGCTTGGTACCCTACAAAGGAGACACTTGTGTAAGAGATGATGATGATGAACGTCGGGGTCATCTCCTACCTTGCTCTACCTTCTCCTTTCTCCCTTTGGTTCAGACAGAGGTGCTTTCTTGAGAAAAGAGAGTGATGCTGGAGGAGGAGAATATTTTGAATAGGCAGGATTTTGTCTTCCTGGGGGCAAGCAGACTAGAACTACTGAAACAAAAGCAATTTTTTTTTTCCCTTTTTTTTTTTTTTTTTTATTCCTCATCTATATATTGGGAGACAAGCAGATAATCCCCTTACTTACTGTAACATTGTGCAGCAAAGAAGGCAATATAATAATATCATATGGGAATTCAATGTTCTTCACACCGTGGCTGCCTCTTTGGGAGTTACTGTGTCTAATGTATTATCTCTTTTAATCTCTTATTTTCAGACATATTGAAGTGCTTGAAAGGAAAGATAATGTACACAAAATAAATGTACATTGAACTAATACTGTGACACAGGAGTGAGCCTTGAATACCCTTTATGAAATAAAAGCCATAGGAAGAAAGTTAGCATATGTGGGGCCACATTTTCTAGGATAGACTGTGCTCCAGCTGGAGAGACCTTGTTGTGAGTAGGGCACCAGCTGGGAAGGAGAGAGATTTGTTCTCTCGTTCTGTTCCTGCCATCAACCTGCTCTCTGACCTTATCTCGCTGCTTCGTTTTCTCCCTCAAGCTAAAAATATCACCTCACCTAAAAAGCAGCTTTTACTTTCTTGTTCTTTGGCCCTCAGAGCTCTCTACTCCCACATAAAACCCTGAGCAATAATGAAATTCCCTGGTTTCACCAAATCTGGGGCTTTCGCATGGGACAAACTAGACGGTTGCTTGTGTTCTCCTCGGTCATTGACTGCAAGGGCAGGAAAACAGCAGCACAGAGTGGTGTCAGGCCCCGCGCTGCCAGTCCTGGTTCAACAGGGAAATCTGTCCATGACCTGCAACTCCCAACGCATTATTTATTATTTTTTTTAAAATCTAATGAATCACTTGTATCTGTAGATTGTGTTGAAAATATCCTCCTAGGCGGCCCCATCAACACTGAAACTCATGACTTTAAGAAAAGTGATCTCAGAGGAATTTTTAAGGCGCTGTCTGAAGTGAGGTGGCGCTCATGCGCGAGCACGGTAACGTTTTCTATTGAGGTAAAGATTTTCCAGTAAGTTTGCTGCGTACATTCCTGTATCAAATAACGTTTTCCTGCATACCTCTTAGGGAATCATCTATCATCTTAGAAAGGTGATCTCTTCTGAATTGGCCTTAGCTCCGCTAAGACTGTGAACGGTAACAGATGCAAACCTTATGACTCTGAGCATGTTGTGTGGGTCGGATGGAGGCACAGCGCACGTTTCTGGCTGGGAGAAGGTGGTCGCAGATGCTTTTCCGGACGCAAAGCTGCATGGAACGAGGTCTCTCTCTTTATCCCCAAATTGCATTCCTCCCCACTCTCCTCTCCTCCCCAACAAGCGACGTTTTTCATCCTCTTTGTGCCTCCAGCCTGAATTCTGAACACTTTTCTCACGGGGCTGGCTTCCACTTGGAGCGCTGGGCAGCTTTCTTGCTCCCGTGGTGCCATTGCTTCAGCCTGTTCCTGCCCCAGCGCTCAGAAATTCTCCTTCTCCTGGTAACGATGTGAGAAAGGCACGATTCCTTCAAATCCAGAAAAGGCAGAAATCCTTGCGACATTTCAGTAAAGCCCTCTCCGAGAAGAAGTGCTAAAGCAAGGCTGCCCAGCCCTGCCATCTCAGAAGATAAGTTGTCAAATAAGTGGTAAATCCCATACAGGGAGAAAAAGGTGTGCTGAGACTGGAGAATTTGGTATAAAAGCATGGGTGCATTTAGTAATCCGTGCGTGGTGTGTTCGTCAGACATTTCCAGAAGCGCACGTGTCACAGGCTGGTCCCGTTTGCAGGTAAAGCCCACTCATTACTCTGTACGTGCGCACACATCGCAAGCAGTGACAGCAGAAGTGACCTGAATGACTCTTAAAACAAGTCCTTTATAGTCGGTGGCAGAAATACACAAGTCATTCGTTGACTTTTGGACATGTTTTCTCATAAAAGAAGCCTGCGTACCCTGTCTGAACACTGCCCAGTCTTAACTCTCTGCAGTACCCATACAGGATTGCAGTTCCAGGCACTTGCGACCTTGCAGAAAAGTCCAGCTCCAGACCTGATGCATTCCTAATAAGCTGGTTTTTCCAGAGGAGTTCCTGGCGTCTAACGCAATCCTAGTGAAGCGCCGACTGTGTAACCGGCACCCAGCCTGCTGCGGGCTGCTGAAAAGCCGGATCTGCTGATACACACCACGTTTATTTGAACACCTGGCGGTCTATAATTCTTAATTTTTATAGAGACTCTCTGGCATTCCCTCCGTGTCCCCATCCATTTTGCATTTTCAGTTTGCTAACCATGGATCTATGTCTCCATCCTCTTTTCATCTGTAAAACCTGCCCCTCAGAGAGAGGGTCTTATAGACAAGAAGGTCCTGGGTCAAAACACCCTGGAATGATATACATTGGCCAGACAGAAAGTTAAAAAGCCTTTTGGATTCGGAGCGGATACAAAGTGTTTTACTGGACCTTTGCAGAAAGCGTGGTATTTAGCCTGACTGAGGTTTGAGATATATTTGCCTTTTTTGAAGTGGTTCAGTTGCTCATTTCTGTCAACTACCAACTGTGTCCTTAATTCCACTGAAGTAGAAAAGATGTTGCCAAGATCAGCTTTCGGTCTGTGTCATTAAAGCTTTTTTAAAAGCAATTAAATTGCATACCATTGTGAGAAAAGGTGTAGAGCAGAAATCACCCCGTAGTGTTGTCGTGGCATCATGATTAATGAGTGCCGTTCCCTTCCCTCTGCCGCTTTAAAGTGGGGCTGACTTTTGAAAGGGTGGGTTTTAGGATGAGAAAAAATATCGTCGAAGGTCTCCGTGCTGGCGGTGGCGTTAGCATCTTGTTAAATTGCCAGTAACACTTCAGCCAGGCTCTTCTTTTGATTTGCGTCTGGTCAGCAGAGGAATAAGTGCAGGGTTCACGGTTTCGGCGAGGCTGCCTGTTGGGTGGTGGGGGCGTGGGGAGATGTGGGTCAGTGGAAATCCCCCCGCGGTGTGTCCGATGCTGGCTGTCACCTCACACCCCCGTGACCAGTTATTGCCCGGATGACACCGATGTCACCGGAATAAAACCAGAATTACTGCTTCAGTAGACCGTGTGCGTCTTTTCTCCTCAGACGTACAATTTCTTACTTAAATTTAGCTAATACGAGCAAGCTACTCACTTTAAGATATTGGTGAAGACAAATGAAATCGTAGGTCAGGGAGACCGTGGTCTCCCCGCCTCATTTAAAACTCGCTGCCTTGGCTTCTCCAGTTTTGCCTTACAAACCACAAACTCGCTTTTCTCGCACGCTCCGTATTCCAGCCTCACGTTCAGATCAGTGGCTAAAACCCAGATCCGAGCCCAAATAAATCATCTCTGTTCTCGTAGATTTAATCCAGTGGAGACTGTGACATTTAACTTTTCCTTATGGTAACTAAGGAGACTCCCACAAGCTGATGTCCTACCAACTGCCTTTTGTGCTCGCGCAGCGACAGCCTTGGCTCTGGGATAAGAACATTCCACCCTCGTCTTCAACTTGAGAGCCAGCTTGGGTGGCTTTCAGGGCAACGCGTGTTTCCAGATGCGTCTGTTCTAATCCGAACAGCCAGTCGGGACTGATATTTGATTTTAAATTGAGCGTTCGTGGAAACAAAGAGCAGAAAAATCTCTGTCCGGATCTAGCTCCGGAGTAGAGGTGCAACCTTCTTATATCTCAGCTCAGTCTGCCTGGAAACGGTGGTGGTTTTCTACTCTTGCCTCTTTCCAGAAAGCCAATTTGAGGATAAATTATGCACCGGGATCAGGACATAACCCTTGGCTACTGTTTCAGCCATTTATCCTCTCCCAGATCAAGTGATGCTACTTGAAGACATTAACTTTCCCCAGCTGTCTATTACCAGCCCTGCGGGTAGGAGTGATGGTATCTGCACTCCCTAATCCACTCCGGGCAAAAATCAGCCAGGTTAGTTGAAACTGCCCGTGACTGCAGGTAGGAGATGGATGGCCACGTGGAACTGATTAGGGAGCGCTCGCACGCTGCCGGCTGTCGGCAGGAAGGAAAGGAAAGCCGGAGGCTGGTAAAATCTTCAATCAGTTCTGCGGTTTGCAAAGAAATGTCTTTTTATGCTCTTAACTCACGCTCTCAGCTACTTTGGAAACCTTCCTCCATGAGGACAAGGTGGTGCGTGGAGCCCGATGCCTTGCGATAGCCACCGCCGTACATAGGTGAATGGAGCTTTCCAGGAAAACTCCCTGCAGTGAGTGAGCGCTTCTCAGAATCATTTTACCTTCTCTCTCTTTTGATTTTCTTCTTGAAATTAGAGAAGTTATCTCAAGGACGGTCTCTGAAATGACAATGAGGAGGGAATTTTTTTGTACGAGGGGTATGGAAGGAACTATCAGGAGAATGATGTTGGGGTTTAAAGTGGGGTTAATGACAGGTATTTTGCTGTGGATGGTGGCGGCCAAGAAAAACTATCCATGGGAGAGCAAGGACACACAAAATATCTAACTATTAGTGAAAGATCAAAGGAAAATAAAAAGCTTAGAGAGGAAAATCTTTGTCTGGAAATGATATATGGGCCTGTGGCTGAAGGCTGGCCTCCAGAGGTAGGTGTGCGGGCGGATGATGGGGATTATCAAAACCTGGGGAAAGATATCAAAAGAGATGGAGAAATGTGTTGCCAGCTAATGGTAGAGATTTATGGATCTGTTATGAATCACATTGACCTTATGAACCACCTTTCTCTCTCCCCAGCACCTCCTTTGCCCTTCCCCTCGATGTCCTTTCATTATTAAAAGTGCATGTTTCCGTCCTCAATTTCATACATGGGAACACAGTGACAATCAGTCCCATTAGTCTTTGGAGCTCCAAAGACATGGGCTGAAGGTTTGAACAATGGGCAGAGGATGCCAGGGTCCTTTCTTTGTCCAGATCACATCCATCACTGCAATCCTAGAAACACGGTCCTTGAGCAGCAGCTTTCACCTGGATTTCCTTGGGTTCTTGTTGAGTTCCTGGCCCTAAGGAAAGCAAAAACTCAGCCTGAAATACAGCCCAGTCTGGGAGAACAGGCGTTTATGTGACAGCGGAGGGATGCCAGCCCAGGAGTCGTTATCTCCTGCCCACCCCTCCGTTTGCGGATGTTTTTCCCAAGTGTCAGGTTGGTTGGCAGTGCTGGAGAACAAGGGACAGAGGAGGTGTTTCCCGTCTGAAAAAGGGAGAACAGAAAATGTGAGAACAAGTTCGTAGCGGCAAGAAGGAGGAGGAAGGCAGGAATAAGGAAATGCCCAGGATCTCCCAGAGAGCGTAGGGAAGTACAGCAGAAAGCTCCCTTCCAGCTGCTTTCCTTCAGGCAGGTAAAATATGGGGAATCTCCTATTTCCAGCACGTGTTTTTGAATTGCCTGTTGAGTAAATTGTGGTTTTCCATCCACATTACTCTACTGGTAGCTATCATTCATAACGCGAATATACAAAATAAATTAATTAAAAAAAAACTTGTAATGCTTTTTCCCTGCTTAAGTTTTCAATTACATCAGCTATCTCATGCTCATTAGAAAGACACGAGCCCATATTCATTAAATGCAAAACTAACTTTCCAACAGCAAAAAGGCTTGGGTGAAGAGGGTAATGATTTAATTTTCTTCATTTCAGAGAATTACATCTCTTATCCTGGGGCAATACGTCTGTAAATGCAGACAAAGTGCTGTTTCAGACTTGGTTTAAATTCCTAATTTGGTGGAGCTACTTGGTAGGAAAGCCTGAGCAAGGGCCAGGCCCCCATTTTATCTTCTACGCTGGACCACAGCAAACTAAATATTACGATTATTGAGGATTCCAGATAATATTTTCAAAAGTGACCACCTTCAGAAGAAAATTTGTCTACGT
This sequence comes from Larus michahellis, assembly GCF_964199755.1. Lineage (NCBI taxonomy): Eukaryota > Metazoa > Chordata > Aves > Charadriiformes > Laridae > Larus > Larus michahellis. Next base: position 3,460,541 of record NC_133907.1, on the reverse strand, counting down.
TTTTCTATATTCATCCCTCCAAATATTAGCCCATATTTATAAAGATCTTTCTCTGCCTGAAAATTCGTATAGCTGTCTAGTGCAACGTACAGAAATTGTGGCGTTTATCTGCTGTTAAAGGAGACATTCAAGAGCTTTCAAAAACCACAGCGTGCCCTTCAGGTGCCCAGATATTTTTAAAACTGCAGTAAAAATTCATCTCTGAGTGTGTAGATGTGGTTGGTCTCTGTCTGTTGGAGGGGAAAGGACTTCAGCCACGAGTAAAACTTATAAAACTGTAATAAGGGTTTCTTGAACTTGCCTGGGTACGTCAGGTCTTTGGGTTTTAGTGTAAAGTGCATCTAGGTCTGTGAGACTTTTTAAAAAAAAACAACAAACAACTCAGTAGTAGGGGACAAGAAAAAGCAGCTATTTTTTCTTCTAAAGATCTGCAAAATCACATACCAGCCTCTGCGCGTAAATAACTGAAATGGAAAGTTTGCAACTGGCAGGATTTTGCCCATGAGAATAAAAAAAAAAGCACAAATCCGACGGCGTGGTTGTGCATCCCCTGAAGGCTTCGTGAACACAGGCTGTGTGATGGGACACACTTGCGTGCAAAGTTGCCTGTGAAAATGAGATTCATTAGAACCGAAATATCAAAATAAACCAACAAGTTTCAGATGTGTAGCTACCTTTATGGAAAGGTGCTATCTTAAGACAAATCATTAGCGGCGTACTTGGTCTTTTACACAGTTTACATGAGAAAATGTGGGCTGCTTCTTCCCTGCATCTCACTGTGAACCATCCTGGCTGGAGCAAACGGGGAGGGTGTTTTTTGGTTCTACTGCCGTCACTGCGCAGTGACCGCTAGTGTTGCTCCTGAAGAGGTGAAAGTGCTCATACAGCGCGCCAAGGAGAAATGTCAAAAAAATCTACTCATTTTGCCTTGGCTAAATCTTGCCCCAAGTCTTGAGCGTGAATCTCTGTCTTCTGGATGTCAGTAGAGCAAAGTCACTTGGACTTGACGCCGGAAATTATTTGGAAAAAATAAAGAAATCCTAGAAATACACACCTCTGGTACCTTTAATGTGTTAGAAAACGAATTTGTTGATTGACTAAAAAAAAAGTTAATCGCTAACAAGTGCACTTAATTGTGTAGATCACTTCCTATCATCATGGATATTCAAGGTATAGAAAAATACTTGTGGGACCATTGCCCCCCACCCCCGCTCACCTCATACATTGTGGTCACAGAGGACTGAACAATTGCTTTCCTAGAAAATATGTTTTTATCAGTAACTACTGATAAAACGGGTGCAGGAAACACTGATTAAGTAGGCCGTAACCCAGAGTCCCAGGACTTGTAACGTGCCCAAAGTAGATGCCTCTTCTGTATTTAGTCATGAGACATCTTTGCTAACGCGAGACCTGTTTCTGTGTGCCTATTGCTTGTCATAGCTGGCCAAGTTACTGGGAAAACCCAGAACTTCCAAAATTCTTACTGGTTTTAGATATTTTTTCATGTATTTCTTCAAAGATGTGCATGATTTTTCTGAGATGTGTTGGAACGTTTGTTGATTTTTTACGGACTGAATAAAATCATGAGCTGAAATGAAAAGTTTTAATGGAAATGTCACAACCGTTTCAGCAAGAAAAATATGCCCAATGCCAAAAATCCACGCTGAGAAGGCATTTGTGTTCAAACGCAAAAATGTTTCCTTAGAGCAGCTCCTCAGATCGGATCCTTCCCACCTGACTTCCCCTGTAGCGCTCCAATTTTTTTCCGTTCCCTGTCGAAACTAATGAAACAGCTGCATTTTTATCAACTGCTCTCTCCACCCCGGAGAAATCTGCGTTTCACTGGAGGGAGAAGCAATTTTTCTATACAGTGGCACTTGGAGAGCCTTGGTAGAGCGGGTGGTGTTGGGGCACCGCCTAAACGCAAGCTCAGGACAGCGGCTCGAGCTGTATTTCGACAAGCCTCTATATTGCGGTAACTTGCCAGACAACATCTAAGCGCAGAAATTGCTTTCAAGCTGTTTTTCTCTCTTGAAGTTTCCCACTCTGTTTAATAAAGGAGCAGCGTTTGGGTTTCTCATTTCTCTTTTGCTGGTGGTGGCCACGGGGCTCTGCGGGCAGGGCGATGGAGGGAGCAAAATGTTCTGAGCAGCAGCTCAAAAGAGATGTGAGTTTTCTTCTGAAATCTGGGTCCGCTTTAATGCATGATGATCAGCTCTAGTTCCAAAATAGCTACACGGGGCTTTGTGAACGTCGGCAAGCTCCGGCTGTGAAGGCAGCCACCCAGCATGGACCGAGTTACGGAGGGGAATGTGGAGCATTTGATCATTTGGCCTTTTTCTTATGTAGCCACAAAGATAAAATACCCTCGTACCGCTCTAAGCCTGTCACAGGGCAGAGTAAGCCGGGAGCCCGGGCAGGATTTGCTTCGGTTTGCAGAAATCTTTGCAAACAAGAGAATTAAAACCTTGTCTGCATCCCAAGTGCATGGCCTGGGCTTCGGCTATTCAGTGCCATTAAACCTGCAACTTGCAGGCTGAAGGAGGCGTTTCTGTGCCGAGATGACTTCTTCAGAGCAGAGCAGGACGTTCCTCAAGGAGCAACTCTTTGATATGATTGCCTAAGTGAATTTTTTGAGGTTGTTTTTAGGCAGGATCGTGTTCAAATTGAGAAGTCAGGTTCTGAGTTTCAGCGAACTGCCTGGGTTTGGTTCTCTGTGGGGGGTAATTGACTCAGTGGAGGATGTTGTCCCATGTGGGGATGAGGATGAAGGATGTCCCAGAGGGTAGAGAAGTAGCTCAAGAGACCTCAAGGCTCAACTCCGTGCTTTGTCGTAGCCTCCCAAAGGGCCTCAGCACCGCTGTGGAGATCCAGATCGCAGCTGTCCCTTGGTGTATTGGAAAACACCTCCCTGAAAGGCTTTGTTAGAGGAACCACGACTGAATTTTTGGGCTGACTGCTATTCCCAGTAAAATTAAAACCATGAGGGTTGCAGAGTACAGTCCATCTAAAAGTCTGCCAAAGAGCCGTCTCTGCAAAAGGTGGGGGTTCAGGGAAGTGGGTTTTGTAGAAATTGTGCAACAAGTGGGTCACCTCCGTCCTCCCTGAGCGAAGATGCTGGGGCGGGTGTAGATGAAGGCAGCAATCGCCGCCCAAACTGCCTGCCCCCAGCTCACAGTGAAAGCGGGGACGGTTCATCCCCTCCTTTCTAATGAGAATAACAACTGCCGCCTTCCTTTCCTGAGTACAAGCCGTTCTCCCAAACCAGTTTATAAAACTCCTCCTTTCGCTCGTGTGGTTTATATGGCGCCGAGCGTGGAACTTTTGCAGCTCCCCTGAGCATCTCCCGATGCTGGGGGAGAGGAGAAGGGTGCAGCGGGCCGGGAGGGAGGGATGGAGGGATGGATGGAGGGGGGACCGCCAGCTGCAATTCAAATCTCATTTCCAGACTCTTGCTGGCAGCATCCCGTGACTTCCACATCACAGCAGTCTTGACATAACCTTGGAGGAGAGTCAAGCGAGAAATCCCAAGGCAGCCCGCAGACGCCGGGGGAGAAGGAAGGGGTGGAGGGGAGGACGGGGGACGCAGCCTGGCAGCTCCCTGCTCTGCCTCTCCGCCTTGGAGGGGTTCGTCCTGGGTTTGAGAAATGGAATGTGCTGGGAAGCGGGGGAAGCAGCAGTTGGAACTTCTGTAGAAGTTATTTTGTATGATTCAGGGTAGTCGGTCGTCATTTATTGTAGCCTGAAGCATGAAATGAATTTTGGCATATAGGCCTGTGACTGGAGGGTGGGCTATTTCTCCTTGTTACGTCTGCAGTAACATCTTTTTCTCCGAACGACTGTCTGCCGGTTGTAAATCTCAGCAGAAGCCGTGCAAGTTGGGAAAGATCAGTAGCAAGTCCATTTTTTTGCTGCATTTTGGAATTCAGATCAAATTTCAGTGGTGCTTATTTTGGATTATTCCTGTGCAATAGAGCAGGGGGGAGGCAGGATTTTCCAGGGAAGTCCTGCAGGACCAGAGCAAAGCAGCACCCAAGTCTGAATTGTGCTGTTTAATTCCAGGTAACTTAATTTCCTTCACCAGACCGACTCCTGAGCTAACTTCCGAATAAACCCGGAGATATTTAAGAATAAAAATTGTAAGTCCTGGATCTCGCAACTGATAGCAGACAGGAAAGCTGCCATCCGACTCTGGAAACCCAAAGGGTATCCCCAGATGTCAGCTGGACCCCACAGCGCTGCATTTGCCAGGAGCCGCAGGGTATCCCAAATTAATATGGAAACATAAGCACAGGAGCTACCTGAACACGTCGCATTGTCACATTGGGCTAGTTTTGCAGAAACATCTTTCTTTCAGACTCATCCAAAGTCTCGGCACTCGACGTGATTTTAAGTACGATGGTTTTTCTGTCAAAAATAAACTTTGCTCTCGCAATAATTAGCACATCATCAGTTGGAAGAAAGCCTCATCTTGAGTGAAAGAATGGAGTTATGTGGGTTATTTTTAAATAGCACAACAATATATGCTAGAGAAAAAAAAAAATCGCTTAAATTATTTACTTTATTTACACTATTCTCCTGAACAGCATCTTCAAAAACATGTTTTTTAAAAATGGCATTATTAATTGAGGGGGTTTTTTGAAGAGTATTTTTTGAAGTTTTTGGAGAGCTGGTTAAATACTGAAAATGACCTCAAAATATATATCACAGAATTATTTGTCATTTTACTGGGTTTTAGATCATGTGTAGAGTTTGGACCAGTGTAAGCGCCTTCCTGGGGTGGGCGAGCACCTCCTCACCAGAGCGGATCCAGGGCAGTCAGACTTCAATAATGTGGGGAATCAACCATCTGGCCCCAAACAAAACGCCTTGCAGCCTGGTCCCCCAGCCCTCCGTGGGTGTTGTTTCACTCCTGCGAGTAGCCCGAGCGCATCTGCTCGTGCGCGTAGGAAGACGCTTCGCGCATAAGGAGGTCGCGCTGGAAAACGTCGTGCTGGGAACTGGGAACTGGGCGAGGGACGGTGCTAAACCAGACCCATCGGCAGGGTCCGGAGGCTTCAGCGCGAGCTTTGCCGGCAAAAACAATCATTTCCAAACTCCAAGCTTGTCCCCCCCTGGTTGATAAACCCAAAGTCCCCCGTGTATCCCCGGGACGGACACGGGGCTTTGGGGGCCGCCTCCATCTGCGCCCCTCCGCTTCCCCGCGAAGGAGGAGCAAGACGGGGTAAGATCAGGCCCGAGCTCCGCGCCGAAGCCTGACCCTTTGTTTCGGCGGTGTCTCTGTTGGTGACAGATGGTGATGCTGTCCTGGTGAATTTGTTACCTTCTCGATGACATGCAATATGTCTGCATCCTGACAGTGAGAGGAGAGACTCCAGCTGTCCCTCCAGTAATTGACAGCAAGGAGCTGTTTTCACTTTTGACAGAGCTAAGAAGCATTAGCATCATATTGGCTACTAGGAGGGGTTTTATTATTATGTTTATCATCTGAGAAAAGTCATTGTGATGTGGGACTGGGTGGGTTGTTGGTTGGTTTTTTGGTTTTTTTTTACAACTTTGCTCCTGCAGCCGCCCGGTTCTCCCATGGCAAACCGTCGCACGCTCCAGCGGAAAAGAAAGGGGAGGAAATGTGGGCTCCGGCCACCTCGTCCCCAGACGAGCCCCGCTCCTCTCACACTGATCGAAATGGCAAAATCCCACCTCCTTTCTTCAGAAGCAGCGCGGGAGGCAGGAGAGGAGGGATTTTAGGATAATGAAAGTGCCAAACCTAGGTCGCTGAGGTGAGCCGGGAAGAGGTCCTGTCCCGTTCCTTGCACGCCTGGCGCCTGCTGAGGTCGCTACTCGCTGCCCGAGTTTGGGTCAGATCCTCCGCTCTTTGGAAAAGAGAAAGAAAATAATCTTGCTTTTCCCTGGGTTTGAGGCTCTGCTGGCTGGCATTCTGGATGATTTATGTCCGGTTTGCTTCCCTTTCTCTCTTCCTATCTCGCACACGTACCCCTTGCTAGCAATAAAGGGCACCTCTCCCGTACCCCCGTGGACCCGGCAGCAGTCTGCACTCTATAATAAGTCCGTAATAAGATTGGGGGAGTAAAATCAACTCCGAGCACATAAGTCACAAAGACATCCATACAACAAAGATTCCTCCCTAAATTAGATTCGAGCTGACCTAAAACAAAGGTTGGGTCTCATTGCAGATCTAGCAACAGCAAAGCTACCGAGATGAGCGGTTGCTTCAGAAAGGGCTGAATATTTCCCGCTGGTCCGACCAGTTGTAGCTCCCTGCATGAAAACCATGCACCGTTACACTGCTGAAATGATATCAGAGGAGATAAGCCATCGCCATGAAATTTATTCAGGGTGTTCACACGATCATATCTATTCTCCTCTCGGTGTCTTCCAGACAGAGACGTAAGGGTCACCTGTGCTTTTGGGCCACTCTTATGTCTTCTGCGTTCACCTAGCACCTATAGCCATGGGACACTGGTCCTGGACCAAAGGGTGCTGATATCCAAGACTGGTATTTTATGCTGGATTAAGGAAAATCTAAGCATGGGAAAACAAATACGGCCCAGCAAAGCAATCTCAAAAGGAAGGTTTCACCCGGCTCGGTCACCAGCCCAGCGCTGCGTCTGTATTTTCTGGTCCGTGGAGCGGGGTGTTAGTGCAGACGGTCCATTCCCGCAGGAACAGGGAAGGCAGGAATAGTGAATACAACGTGCTGCACGGGCAAATTTACCTCTGCAGGAAGAACCCGAACTTCAGCTATTTCTGGCCACAGGGCGTTTGTTCAATTCTCATTTCAAACTATTTCAGGACTGGACATTGAGTATTATAATGCCACTATTTTCACAGTATATGTGACTTTGGATATTCCCAGGCAATATTCAAAAATCTCCAAAGTGACTTCTGTGGATTTCTAAAGAAAAATGAATAGGAACAAATAAAACATACGGGTTCTGCCAGGTTTACAAGACGTCCTTCAAAGTTTATTGAATGGGAATTCTGAATGTTTCTTTAAAGAAACGTGCCTTCAACTCTTGTGTTCACAGCCAGGTCCTCTGTGAAAACAAATCCACAAAGTCAAAAAAGCAACAAGTATTTGTCAACTCTGATTTATTATTAATCCGGACATTTTAACAACGGTTGCTGCAATACTTTGCCAGTTTCTTCAAATGAGGATTGATTTTTAAGTCTCGTTGAATACCTTTTGTTGAAAGGTCCTTTTCCCAGATAGCTTTAAATATGCAGGGATAGCACTCGGCTGCCAGGCTGCTTGTGCTGACTAAATTCTGAACTTATCGATCTGAGAGCGTGGCACCGACCTCAGAAATTAACTGGCTTGGGAGCAGCATCAAACTCCTAAGCCCGTATGGGTGTTGACACGCGTGCGTGACAAAAACCCAGGCCAAGTTCGTGCTACACAGAAAGCCCAATTGCTGGTCCTGATTTGGGGCCAAAAGCTTGACTCATACCTTGGACCAGAGCGTGGAGGAGGGTAAATTTTACTTTCCAGCCTTTTTATTCAGTAGCTCCTGAGATCCGAAGCCCGATGCAAAAGAAATGCACGTCCCCAGATCTGTGCAGGCAGGGATGAATGAGTGCTGCTGGGCTTTTGGGTTTAGGGACCAGGACCAGGAACCACCCTGGATGCTGAGCCCCTGGAAAGCCCACTGCCTTGTTTAAGAGTAAAGTAGAGGGTTTAAGAGTGAAGTAGGTGGGTGCCACGGAAGCCCCATCTTATCTGTTGTGTGCCTGTATGAGCTGGTATTAAATTATTGCTATTCCTTTCAGTAGTGTGCTATGCGCTGCACCTTCCTGGTTCCAGTTGTAAAGAGAGTGAGGGAGAGGGCACGGGACTGCAAGCGAGGGGGGAATCCGCTGCGTAACCAGTATTTGTCAGAAACAGGAGTAATTGCTGCTCTTTGGTGTGATTTATTGAGGTAACAAAGGTTAATAACAATGCCACTCAGCCAGTTTATTCTATTCATTACAACGTATCAGGCACGGTGCATGTTGCAGCTGGGGTAAGGACCGCGTCTCTCCTGGAGAGATGCTCCATTCTTCCTCCTGTCCACCACAGCCCCTTGCCGGGGTGGGCTGGGCGCTTGGAGCCGAGATGGAGCCTGTCTGCAGAGGGTGGTCACCCCAGGTGCGGAAGGACCATCTTGCTCCTTGCGTCTCAGAGGTCTGAAATTTTAGACAAATTATGGAAAAAACTAGCATGAGTAGAAGTTAATGTGGGGCCAACGTTCTGGAGCGATGCTTTGCTGGAAGCACGTAGGAGTGAGGGCGAGGGTGGGCAGCGAGGGGGCGGAAAGCAGCCTGCGACAGCAGATATCCCCACGGGATGCCCAAGGGGTGGAGGGGACTTCTGTGGGAAGAGGTGGATGATGCAAAGGAGCCGTCTGTCATGCAAACGTGGTAGCAGAGGAGTGTTCCTGGGTGAGCTCCCGCCTCCGCTCTGGGGGAGCAGAGAAGGCTTTAGAGTGGGATGCTGCTGCTCCAGCCCCCGGGGCTCTGCTGGGGGAGCCTCTTCAAGGGGAGCAGAAGGAGGGGCAGGAAGGAGAGCGGGGCAGGTTGGCATTACTTTGCTGTTTTGTTTAGGATTTGGCAAAAGCCAAACCCCACAACTGCAAAGTCTGAAAGCGAAAGAGACTGGCACTTCGAACTAAAGAGATCCTTTGTCCGTTGACGAGGCTGCCGTGACCCAGGCCCTCACGCCAGCTGCCCCCACCTACATACACTTGTATTTAGGGTGTGAGGATTTAAAACACATTCCAAGCTGAGCCTTCATTTACCAGCATTCGCCGAAACCTTCTTGTTCCTGCCATGATCTGTTATTGCAAAGAGCTGTTTTAGGCGACCACACTGTCTTCTCTGGGCGTACAGAAAGAAGTCATCAAGGCTTGGAAAGTTAATGGCGGCGTGATTCCCTGCTTTTCAGGCGTCAGGGGTTGCTGCTGAATTGCATGCAAAGTACCGTGGGAGCTGCAAAGGGCCTGAGTTTCCAGAGCTGCTCAACAGCCACAGCTCCCAGCAAACTCAAGCATTTCCAGAAATCAAGTCAGTGCCGTAAGAAATCCATCAGACCTTTTTTGCCCCACCACTGAGTACCAGTGTCCACCTGTGGTTTGGCCACACACACAACTGTACAGATCCCCTCCCATGGGCTTAGCCCGGATCCATCCTTCAGTTAACCCGCACCCAAACGATTGCAGCCGTTAAATCTCCACGTCTCAACCCCAGACGAACGGGTGCATGGGCTGCTCTTTGTGTGAGAGAGGGTTAAAGAAAACCCAACATCTTGCTACAGATCATCCCTCCCTTCCACCCACTTCGGCGCTGGCAATCTCACTCTGTTCTTTCATCCAAGTGGGCATCAGCACCAGCCCCATATTCATAAGTGTCAAGAGGTGTTGATGCACACCGCATACGGCACTCGGCTGCTTTTGCCCACCCCAGAGACTAAATGCCTCGCACCTCCACTCGGCTGCTGGGACTTGGCTGGCTTTCAGATTTTAATTTTTTGAAGGACTTTGAAATTTTTCCAGCTCTCGCTCGCTCTGCTGTTTTTCACCGCTTGCTCAGTGAGGTACCTGGGCTGCTTTGTTCTCGGAAATGCATTGATAAATCAGCAGTCGCAAGCTATGGCAAAATGCTGCTTTTCTACATAGTTTTGACCAATCTCAGCTCTTATTATAAGGCATGAGATGGACAGCAAAGGACAGCGATGCCTCAAAGTGCTACAGAAGTGTCCATCTGATTGCTCCTGCTACAGTTTAGGGGAGAGGATGTGCGTAAAGTTAGCTGGAAAATAGCAAAGAGAAAGACAAGCCTTCACCCACAGCGGTCAGAGCCCTAATGCCGATGGTGGAGCTTCCAGCTGACACGCCAGCTCACCCCCAGCTCTTCAAGAGAGGTGGTCTCACTCAGAAACCTGCTTCCTGCGGGTTTCCAAAAGGGTCTATGACAGTCTTTGGTATGGAAAGAATTGTTGTTGTGGGTGAAAGTTTCTATAGACATTTTTTTGAATACTTTGAAAGTCCTTGAGTATTTTCTTGATGTTTTCTAACCCTTTGGGGACAGGCCATCAGGGTGCATGTCTGTTGATATCTCGCAGACATGACAGCAACCCATGAAGGAATATTGGAGCTAGTTAGTGCTGCCTGGCTTGGGACTGAGAGCAGAGTGGTAAGAGCTGTATGGAGACCCAAAACTCAGGGAGGAGGAGTTTGGCATATAGCCCAGTAGAGAGATCTGTGTTTTTACAGGTATCTAAGCTAGCTCGTTTAAATCCTGGTCTGTAAATCTTTGCTTCTTTGGGGTGCAGGCAGCACTTCATGACTAGATCCAAAGTTGTCTGGAGAATCAAGTCTTTAGCTCTTCTGATTAAAAAAGAGGTCTCTCGGTAGTTTCCAAATATATTGGGTTGTGAAAGGCTGGGACGCGGTCCGGAGTTTGCAGCACTAACCCCGGAGGCTCTAGCACCTGAGATGTCTAGACAGGAAAGCAGAAATGTGCTCACAAGCTTCTTGCTCACCCATCAGCCCAAAGCGGAACCATGAACTCTGTTGCAGGGTCCCAACCTGTGCTGGCACCATCAGGCCTACAGTGACTCTCTATAATGCCCCTAAACCCGCCGGTGACACGCTGGCTGGGATTCAGTTGCCTGAACATAGGGGTCTCTTGCTGTTGGAGGTGTCCTGACGTGTCACCAGCTGCAGTACTGATGGGTGGAGGTTACCCACGGCTCCTGTGTCATATCTGCCAGTCCCTCGAGGATGACTTGGTTACATTACAGAGTCTAATATAGCCCTAAACCTCCACGTTTGGAAGGCTGAATGCAACTGAAGGAGCACGGGGCGCCATGGGGGCAGCAGGGACAGGGAGTGAGGACAGGAAGGTCCTTGGGGCCAGAGCACGCCGCTTGCTTCGCTTTGGTGTGGCAGTGTTGGTCTCCTCCACCATCCAAAAGGATAAATCCTTTCTCCTTAACCTCATGGCAACTCTCAGACTCTAAGAGACATCCGTGGACATATGTTTGCCTTTTCTTTAGTAGGAAAGTGCATAATTTCTCTCTCCCCCTCCAAGTCCCATAGCTCTTGCGTTTGAACAAGACCTTGGGCTGGAGCAGGATGAGTCCCACTGACCCAAGCTCGGCTCATGAATCGCTGGGTTCCTCTGGGCCCTCCCCCGTCTTGTAACATCAAGGTCTTTCTCCTTTGTAGCAAGGTTAGGCTCTATATGTCTTAACCATATGCCCCAAGTGAGGAATTCATTAGCATTCATTATGCATTCATAAGAAACAAATGGGCAGAGGAGTGGGAGGTATTGCAATTCGTCTCAGCTGCTCCTTCACACCCGGCCCGGTGGGAGGGGGACCCGCTGAGCCATGGGCCCCCACCGGCCCCCACCAGCCAGCCCCGGGTCCACCGCACGCACATGTGCACCACCGACCGATGGCCCTTGCACGCCCACCCTTGCACACCCGCCCTTGCACACCCACTGTCTCCTGCCCACGTTTGCATACCTGTCCTCGCACACCCACCCTTGCACACTCATCCTCACACGCGCTTCTCGCGCCGGCGGGTGATTTACAAGTCCTCAGCTGACAAGCCTCGTCCGCCCGCGTGAGTTCCCCATCGGTTCATTTAACTCTACAACATAAGCTGATTACGGAGGGAAATGGCTGAAGCATAAATCTGGCTTCTTTCTTTTTTTTCTCTCTTCATTTTTTTTCCCCCTTGGTGGTAACACCTCGCTTCCCTCCCCTGCCTCACTTCCCATTTGTTCCCCACGCCGGGAAGCCAAGGCAGACGGCTCCGGGCACTGCCATCCCCGGGGTCCCGAGACATCCCTGTACAGAGGGAAGAAAAGAAAATCTTGATGGTTTTAAACAGAAGCAATTGGTTTTCACTATTTCAGAGACACAGGGAGCGAGTCAGCTCAATCCTTAGCTGTAATTAGTATCTGGGTGAGAGTTTGGGTCAAAATAAAGTCAAACAAATACATTATCACAGGGCATGGAGCATGGTGCAGGAGAGCTCGATGCCCAGCTCTCGGCTCTCACTGGTGCAAAGAAGCCCTTGCTTCAAAGGCACCAATAGCAACAGCAGTTGTGGGTTATTTCTTATTTTATCCCTTCTTTTCATGTGGGAATGAGAAGGGTTTCAGGCTACCTGCGAGAGCACCTCTAGAAGACACAGGTAGTAGGCAGGGGAGTGGTGAAATGAGCTCTGGTTTGTGTCTGAGGAGCTCCAGGATCAGGTCCAGGATGTCACTGGCAGGTCTTCCTTAAATGTGGTGGGGACCTTCCACCCAACCCAGGAGAGACTGGCTGAAGGGAGAGTTGGTTTTCAAAAAGCTCTTAAAGAGAAACACAACACGCTCTGTCTCTGTCCAGGATTTGGGCCCCCAGCTCGCTTGGGAGGAGGTTTTTGAACCTGCCTGGATTTAGGATTATCCTTTCAGGGTAACATGGACCCATTTCGGTTTCCTTTGACAAAGCCCAGCCCCTGGAGCAGGAAAACGCTGCTCACGCTGCCACCTGCTACTCTGACAATTTTTTCAGTAAATCTACTAAGCAAATCTAGAAATCCAACCCAGGGAAAAATTCCTAAGTCTCAGCTGATGTGTTCAGAGATAAATTCCTGGTGTCATTGACACCTGAGCATCATCTGGGAACCCTCCACAGAGAAAGACAGCTCTTGGCCAGAGCCATTTCCACTCTTTGCTGTGCCGCTCTGAAGCCCGACTTGCCTCCTGGTGGAAGGTCTCATTACAGCAAGGACGGTTTCCAGCTCCAGGAGCGATCAGGAAAAGCAGGACATGAGCTGCAAACACCTTCAGAGGAGGCTGACAGGGATGCGGGTGACTGACATGGAGCTGAACCAGAGCCAAGAAGTCACTGCCGCGGCCCAGCTCCGTGGGCACCACCATGGCACTACCTGCTGCAGGAACGAGATGTCCACGTCACATCCACTGGCATGGGGGTCTCCTAACCCAGCAGACCCCAAAAGCAAAGCAAGAAAAATAAAAGAGCCCACAGCCCTGGGAACTGGTGCATGTCTGCTACGCTTACGGTGCTGCACTTCTCCCCACGAGCTCTCCTTTGGGCAATGGAATATTATAGAATATCTCTTACAATGGCAAAAAAAAGTACTTCAGGGCATTTATCCTGCTGAATGAGGGCGGTAGTAAGCACATAAGTTCTGAGGAAGGCTACAGTAATGCAGCTCAGCACCCAGCTGAACTTACAGAGGCCTCATACAGAGGTTTACGTGATGTTCAGCCAGGTGAGAGGACTTCAAAGGATGTTTTATTCTGCAATCAGAGCAGAGGTTTTCCTTCCTGAATCACAGCGACACAGGCACAGCCGTGCACCCGTCCCCCTGTCCTCCTTGTTGGTGATTCCTGTTTGCCGGATCCCTCTTCCCTTACCCAGCCCCTTCAAAATGCCGTGGCCATCCCTGCCATGTGCACCACTGTCCTTCAAAGGTGGCAGGGGCATGGAAACCAGAAGCGTGTTAGAAAAGCATCTGGGATGAGTGCTTGTGCTCCCCTAGTGCACGGGCATTTTTAAAGCTCAGAGGGTTTCAGAAGTGCAGGTAACGAGCGGAAAATTCAAGCCATTGGAAATCCCAGCAGGTCTCTGCATCTCCTGCCGCCCACCCACGCACACCCACCCGGCCGCCCTTCGGACGAGCCTTCGCTGAGCTGCTCCCTTGCACGGACCGTTTACACCGTGTGTGCAAACTGCAAGATCTCTGCCATAGCTGGAAACTCGTCTTTCTATTTTTCCCCGGCTCTGCTGGCAGAGCAGCGTCTCTTCAGACCATAACCTAGAAACAGCCGTATCCCGCCCGACCGCTCTCTTCTTGCAGGCGGGTCTTCTCTGGTTTGCCTTTTTTTTTTTTTTTTTTTCTTTTTTAGCATGAAACAAACTTCATCTTTTGACCTGGAGGGAACTTTAAGGGGTTTGGAAACTGCTCATATCGATAAACCTCTAACCAGCAGACGGCTCGGGCTGTCTACCTGGCTCTGCATCCCTGAAAGGGCAGCGAGGCCGGGAGCAAGCGTTCCCTTTGCAATGAGCACAGCCACTCTCCAAACAAACAGGGAATCAGAGCGGTGTGGCCCCCTCATTAGCAGTCTAACATCAAGGACTTTCATGCAGCAAAATTAACTATTTTTTGTAGGATGTTTAACAAAAGAAGAGATACTAATGAGGTTAGTTAAAGGGTGGCCCTCTTTCATTAGCTCTGCTGGGCTAAGTCTGCCAGTGAGGAACTATCAAGAAGATTGCTTTTTTTAATTACTCTGTTAATTGATATAAAACAAAAAGGACGCAGATTAGTTGCATGCAATTAGCAAATTAATTCTTGGCAATTACAGACTTAATAATGGAGTACTTTTGCTGCTGTGTGTTGGATTCCGTGGCCTATATTCATTGCCTGTATGAGCTGAATAATTTATTTTTTATTTATTTTTAAAAAAGGAACAAGAGTTAAATATAGACATGCACGTGTTTCTTTGGAATTCTCTGAATAGCACGATGAGGACGATAAAGTGCATTTTTCACCTTTGACCCGGCGGTGGCATCTGTGTTGCCTCGTTAACACTGAAGCCTAAGGAGATGGGTAAGGCAGCGCTGCGTTCCTGCCTGATCCCGGCTCCTGTGCCTACGACTTCCGTGAGACAAGAAGTTTCTTTCTGAACGAGGCCGACGGGCAGGAATATTGGTAATCAGGTCCTTAGGGTCTAACATCAATCTAGGACTCTTCCCAGGCTGCAGCACTCAGGCAGAGCAAGTAGGCTGAAAAAATACCCCAATTCTCCTTGAAAAGTCACAGTTTTGGGGTGGGTGCCGTTGAATGATCACAGGAGAACAATGATGATGGCAACTTCCCTTTGCGATGCATGGCTACCGCCTGGCAGTGGGTTGCTCTTCTCTTTCCTGGACACAGCAGGAGGAGGAGGAGGAGGAGGAGGAGGAGGGCTGGCAGAGAGCGAGATGCCTGGTTGTACCTGTCTGCCGACCTCGGACGGGCAGGGTGTGGGGATGGAGACACGGTGGTATATCCTGATGCACGGAGTGAGACTGAAATATCTCACTGCGTTTGACTCCAGAACGGGTGAATTTTATGTTATTTAGCTTTCAGGCTGAATGTCGCTACAATGACCGCTCTGCAAAACCGCCTATCGGGTTACGATGGTTTTATTCCATATAACAGTCCTCTTTTCCTTCACTATTGCTTTCCTGCGAAAACATGTGCCTTGCTTTAAATTCTCTTCTTTTTTTTTTTTTTTTAAATGAGACATCTTGTTTATTTTTTTCCCCTGTCTTTTCTCCCCCGTTACTGCGGCTGCTTCTCCTGCTGGTGCTGCATTGCTGCTTGCCAGAGAAATGTTTTTCTTTCACTTTTATTGTAATTTATTGATTTTTTTTTCCCCCCTTATGGGCTCGTAACCTTTTGCTTCTACCAAATAAGGCACTAGGCATTGAAAACATACTTTATGCAACTTATAGTTAAATTAAAACGATGAGGGCATGCTCATGTCAAACACAGTCGGATAGGACATGAGAAGACCCGAGCCACAAACCAGAAGCCAGCAGCGTTATCTGTCTGACCTCTCCCTCTCTTCCCACACATCGAGGACATTTTTTTCTCCCACTTCTGAGGGGTTTCTGCCTTCCCCTGGCTCCGTAGCCAGCAGTCCCGCCTGCTCCCTTCCCCGTGTGTAAATGGGTTGTGATTTGGTGGATTCAATCGCTGCTTCCTCTCCCTTCTCTGGGAAGGAAAGCCACTGCTTTTGTGCATGGTGCACCGTCTCCTTTGTTTCTGGCGTAACTCCCCCCCATCCAACACTCACAGTCCTCCAGGAGAACTTATATCGTTATTTTCAGGGACCCTCTACAGAACTGGGGGAATTTGTTTCTTCTCCAGCCCTTGCTCAGGGTCCCATGGAGTCATACCCCGCTTCCCCGACCGCTTTGGTTTCCACTCCCCTTTGCCAAGGGCAATTCCAGACATGCAATGATGTGTACAATGATCCAGGAGGGTATGATTTTTCCCCATTACAGTTATTTCAGTCCTGATTATCTGAGATGATGTTCTCCCACAGATCCCGTTGGCTTCAGAGTTGCGTGGTCTGAGATCTCACAAAATCCAGATTTTTGGGGGCTAACTTCTGCTAAATCTGTCCACCGGAATCTCTTCTGAGCTGACTCTGAGCTTTCAGAGGCCTCTGTCCGCAGGAAGCATGGGACTTGGACTGGAGGCTATTTACTGCAATGTTCTATACGTTTGGCATTAATGTAAATGAGAAAAGCAACGCTTCGTCAAAGATTCCTAGGGATGGTGTCACCCTTCTGCCCAGCTGCCAACCCGCAGATGCCTCTGCTGCTCTTCCCTCTCACCTCCGGTCTCTTGGCACACCACCAGCTGTCTGTGCAGCAGGGCAGGAATTGCATCTGTTAGTGCCCAATCATGTCTAGGGCAAAACTCTTCTATAAGTAATTTTTGGCTTTTTAAGCTGAGCAAAACACTTGTGGAACAGAGTGCTGCTCTGGGGCTGGGGCTGCTCAGCACTGTCATAGTAACAATTATGTATATGTTGTTTTTTCCAGCATTTTTTTTTTCACTGACTGCAGCAGGACAAAAAAACAAAAACAACAGAAAAACCCAAGCCAACGTTTCTTTTTCACATACACGAACCTTCAGGGAGAGAAAGATGCATTTACCAGTTCATCAAGATATACATTAGTCTTCATAAATGTAGGTTCAAGAAGCTGTGTCAGATCCTCCAAGTTTTTCTTACACCTACAACCATATTTCATCAATAAATTTGCTATCTAGACAGTACACAAAACTAAAATTGGACCAGCAGCTGACAGCCTGGGGACTGAGCTGGGGACTGTCAGAGCTGGCAGTGTTTGCTAATTGAGTTAAAAGACAGACACCCTATTTCTTAACTGGGAGAGTCTGACACATTTTCTGGGGTCAGGCACAACGGGATCCCCCCCAACACTTACCAAAGGGTCTCTTTTTTAGCAGCAAGACAGGCTTGGGTTCAGGTATCCAAAAGCCTGCACGGCTCAGACTGTGTTATTTGCTTTTTCACAGTCAATAGGCAATCGTACATGACAACAAAATATTGGATCTCGCCTGCAGCGCCCTATAGCCTTTTTCTTTAATGTGCCAGCACTGAGAAAGAAACTTCCACAAGTTGTGCAAATCACTGCTGGTCAAACTAAAACTTCGCTGTAGCATGAAATGCGAAGTGGCACCTTAGCTACAGCTAATGGAGCTATCATGGTCCTCAAAGTAACTCTCAGGGCACCTTAAAGGGACTCGTTTCTTCGCATTCAGCCTCCCTGTCTTGCGGGGACATTTTTCATTGCTTGTCTCTTAGTCCCCGTTTGGACTCGTTGTTAATCATCGGGCACTGAGACTTCCAGGCATGTAAGAGCCTGCTTGGAGAAAGCTTGGACAATGCATCATTTCAGGTGAGGATAATTCTGAGCTCATTGTGACCTTGAATATACTGCGGATAAAAATACTGCGCAGCGGGGTTTGGGGATCTGCTCCTGGAAGAAGAGTTCAGCTCAGGCAAGCTATTAGGAGGGCTGGAGCACGGCTGCAAGATCCAGCTGAGGACAACAGAGGTGTAAATCCAGCGCCGAGCTCACCCCCAAACCTGCCTCAGCTCTGGGGGTGCCTCTCCCAGACCGGTGCCGAGGATGGTTCCAGCCACAGTCCTGCATCAAGGTCCAAACTGGTCCAACTGGGGTGGATGTGGCGTGGCCGGCTCACAGCCCGTCTTTAATATGCCAGAAGCCCCTTCGTAAGGAGGAGAACCTGATTGTGGGAGCGGAAACATCATTACATTTTCAGAGTAATGAGCTAGGCCCCCACCCTGTAGCTAATTAAAACTGTGGAAGTCTTATTTCAGCAGTAATCAACCTAAATCTTAGCTACAAGCATAGCAAATATTTTTTTCAGTGTGTGTGAGGCTTTGCTTTTATGTTGGTAAGAGAGAGATGGTTTTCCTCCATGGCAGGAGAAGCTGTTCTGAGCTCATTCCTTGACTCCGCGGGCGAGGGAGTTCCCAGGGGGGCAAACGCAGCCATTCTGCTCTTATTTAGGGACAGCCACCAAACACGGAGATATTTCAGTGCTTCGGGTTTTCAGCCTGAGCTGGGATGGGCAGACGCTTTCAAAATAATAATCAAAAAGACAGGAAAATAGGTAGCTCTTCTCTCTTGAGCTTCAAAAAAGGGTTGGTTCGAATTTTAGGTACGTCGTTCCTTACTCCGTCTGCGTTGCCTGTTCTCCCCAGCCGAGCCGCGCTAATGCGGAGATGGAGATCCCCCTCCCGGTGTTTCTAAATGGCTGGAGGAATACTCCTGAGGCACGTGTGAGGTGAAGATGTGTAAGAAAAGCCTCAATTTAATATTCTAATAAGAATTAGGCATCCAGATTTCTTAGCCAGCTTTGCAGTGTCGGACATGAAGCACAAAGGGATCTTCTCCCTCGCTCAGGGGCACGACACCCTCGGCGGAGCAGGCACAGGAACTGCTCCGGTCTTCCCCACTCTCACCAAATTATGGTTTTCTTCCTCAAAAGCTCTTGATTTTATTTATATCGTGAAATACGGAGTTGTGGGGAAAATCCTGATCCTTTAGAAAGCTGCAATACTGGCCGGTGGGCAGGTGCTGCGTGTGCTAATGTGGAAAAGATAGGGATCTTTTTCTGCAGGCTTTTTAGGGGAAAAAACAAAAGAAAAGGTATGTTCAAAACACTGAGCACACAAACGTGTGCACACACAAACCCTCCAGCCTCTGCGCGTGTATTCACCGGGGGTTCAAATTAAACTCCAAATCGTGCAACTGTGATCTGTACAGATTAGAAGTGGGCTTAGATTGCAATTAAGTCAAGGGAAGTCAAGAGCTTAGATAACGATTATCATTTTTTTCCTATTTGGAAGAACCAATTGGCAAAAAAAAAAAAGAAAGAAAGAAAAAGAAGATTAAAATACACCATGTCTGTGCATATGCACTAATAAATTGTCATTAAACAGTTCCATCCTTATTGTACAAATGGAGATACTATGAAATATTTGTAATTAGCAACACAATTTATTAAAGCCACACTATCTTCGCTTGGTGCTGTTTCACAACCAAATGCAGTTTGGGATTTTGCAGCCAACCATTTTTTAATCACCGGAGCACTTCATTTTTAGTAAATCCAACCCTAATTTTTGTTATCCCCTGCTGGGCTTTTCTTGAAAAAAAAAAAAAAAGTTTAATTTGGTTGAGATCCCCTCAAAATCATCCCTGCTTAATGCCTTCCAGCCCGCCGCGGTCTGTCTGCCCATTCTGTACTGAACATCCAGGCAAGCAGTAATCAGCAGCTATACCCGAGTCTTGCATTAAATGTCAGGTTTTGTGCTTTGAGATTTTTCATGGGCTTTTTGAAAAGTGTGCAGCATGCAGCCCACATAAAAAGAGAGATACAGCAGAAAAATAGTGTTCATTATCGGAGAGGAGTAAGTAAATGATAAGAGATGATTTAGAGATCCCGAATGTAAAATGCATGATCCAAATGTTCAGAAATGGACTGCTCCTAGACTATTAGGAGTTGAAGGTCACGCCACATGTCATTGGAAAGGTAATTTTCTCCGGATTTTGAAATAGGATCTTGGATTTGACCTATGCCCTCTGTGTCAAGAACATCTGGGCATCCTTAATACATCTATTCCTTTTCCTTTTTTCCTTTTTCCTTTGTTCCCAATGCTAAAGGAGAGACTCTGGGTTGGAAGAAAGAGAAAAAGAACTCCTGAATTTCAGTTTTAGCATTGCTATGGACTTCTCTGTGACCCCGGACAAGTCATTTCATGCCTTTTAGTCGCCCCGTGTCAGTAAGATGGGTTTGGTATAGAAATGCCTAGATTGCTCATGTTTAGGTCTCAGTACTTGATTAATTAATGCTCCTAAGTTATTTTGTGATCCTCCCATGAAATAAGTTACTCGCAGTGCATTCAGAAGTGCTTCCATTGGTTTAACAGGTTTGGGAATGAGATTTGTTTCCCATAAATAAAACAACTTTTTTCGTTTCAGTAGGAATTGAAGTGCGATCCCACAGGGTGCAAAATAGTATGAATAATTTGAAATACTTTTATCGGATACTTTTCACTATCTCTGGAAACAGAATTAAAACACCCTTCTCTTAAAACTTCTTCTCTTGTTGAGCTCAGCTAGAAATACAGGTGTTTAGCGCACCTGGAAGCCAGGCCATCTTTTTCTGAAGTCAAGCATCCAAAAACCACAGTTCTCATTGAAAAGTATAGATGCCTATGTACTTCTTTTTCACTCACCTTTAGACTGGGAAAAGTGAGATTTATCTATACAGACTAAAGGGAGAAAGGAGGAAGAGAAAGCAGAAAAGCTTCCAGGCAGTTCCGGCAGATGCCTCTCCTCAATATTTTGAGACACGCTCTCCATGTAAGTCACAATTTCTGCTTCTGTGCGAAAATTCAGCTCTTCGGCATACTTGGGTTCCTCATTTCCAATGAAGTCTTCAAGAACGAGAGGCCAGAATTGCTCCGAGGCTTGAATCAAAGTCCTTTACCTTCAAAAAAAAGTTCCATTCGCACCGTTAGCGATGCTGTGGTGTAAAGAGGGCGAACATCCATAAAATAACTGTTTTCCCTCGGGTGACAGTGGTGGTTCAAGAGGGGGAGACTCTGCTGGCGTTGGGCGCTTGCGCCGTAATTGCTGCATGAAATCGGGGGAGCTCTGCACTGCTGATCAGACCTCAGATCATCACAGCTTCATGTCTGCTTTAGCTCCAACCCTCTCAGGGTCCCACCTGAGCCTGGAGAAGCTCCGGAGCAGAGCCCCGCTCTTTGGGATATTCTTCCCGGGCTGGTTCCCGCAGCCCCCTCGGCCCTCGCTGGGCTCCTCGGCCGCTCCCCTTCCATTCTTCTTTCTGCTTATCTTCTCCTTATGAATGGAGCCGAGCCCATCATAGATGGCCAGGATGCATGTTGGAAAACACATAAAAAGATTTAAAGCCCTTTCTCTCCTTCAGGAAAGCTAGCCCCTGCAACGGAAAAGGGGCTGGTGGTTCTGTCTGCCCCCGTGGTGCGAGAGAGCAGGGTGACGGGCGCGATACTCGGGGCAGAGCAGCTATTTGTGGACATGGACTTGAGATTCACGTCAAATTCCTGGCTAAACATCCTGTCTAAGGTGAACTTAAAAACAAAGTCATCTTGCAAACGGTTCCCCCAGCAGGTTGAGACATGCTGTTGAGGATAACGTTAACTCCCTGCAGTCTCAGAGAGACAGGGAGAAAGCAGCTTATTTCCATATCTTAATTAAAATTTCCATTAATCCCATCTGAGGCCTCATAACTTCAAAAACTTGGACAAAAAAACCCAACACTTATTTCTGATAAATATTTTAGACTAATTGTTCTGAGGTAGCAGACATCTCTTGCTGGTGAATATCAACTAGCCGTGGGTCTTGCATACTATTTAAAGGCGAACCGCAAGGGTTTTGTTTGTTTGTCCTCTGAAAATTACTGAGCATCTTAAATGCCAAAGATAGGAGGCACAGAGAGCAAATGCACTGGGCTGAGCTGCAGAGACGCAGGATTCACGTAGGATTGCACAGAAACGTGGGTCTGCAGTTTGGAGGCTCCTTTTGGGTCTTGCAGGCGCTTTCCTGCAGGCTCCAAGCCCTGGACGTGGGGAGCTGCCGGGCAGAGGAGCTGCTGGCTCAGGACAACATCTCCCAAGGATGCTCTGTGCTGCGTCTTTGTTCTCTAAGACGGGAGGTGTCTGTATAAAAAGTGGATGAGAATCAGGGACTTGAAAGCAAAACACACGGTTTGCTCAGCCGAATTTTGAGCCTAGAGGAACCGCTTTTTGAAGGGAGCCATGGGATTTGTGATGTGCATCAAGGTGGAGATGCTTATGTCGGTGGAGGAGTTGAGTATTTGGGATGGGACCCAGCATTTCCTTCCTCTTCTTCCCCATCCCAGCAGCCAAGGGCTCCTGGTTTTCCATATGGGATGGAAAAGCCATTGCTCCCTTGGACATTTATCAGGAACCCAGGTGAGATCAAGACTTTTCCGTCTGTGGAAGGAGGCAGGGTTTCTCCTCCTTTAAACCATGATCACAAGCAATACTTAACATCCTCTGCCTTAATTCCACCAGTCTTTCCATCTCCCCATAGCTCCTGCAGCTTTTCCAGCAGTGGCCCCAAACCTTCCCAATGAAACAGAAGAAAAAGCACAATTAATGGCAGCTTCAGTCACCTGCCTGGTCACAGGAGATGGCTGAGAAACAGCAGCAACATTTAGAATAGGTAAAAGAAAAAACACAATGAAGGATTTTCCTTTGCCGTCGAAAATCGTGCTTCTGCCCCATTCCCAGGCTGACTGTTTCTAAAGTGAGGGTGGGAGAGGCTGCGCTTGCGTTGTTGGTGGTTTTCACCAAACTGAAATCTAACAGTTTGAATTTATTTTTTTTTTGTTTATTATTCAGTGCACTCGAGCAAAGAATTGAGAACGTTGGTTGGGGATTGCCTGGCAGCAGGGCTCTGGAGCCGCCGCACTTCAGCCAGGCCTTTAATTAGAGCCTAACGGGGCAAAGAGCCCCTGCGCCCACCTCCAAGGGCGCCAGGTCTAGAAGTGCTCAGGGACCTTTAAACCATGATCCAGCTGAGAGCCGAGCTGCAGCTGGACCGTCACCTTCAAGCGTGGCTCTGGCATCTTCAAGGATGGCTGGGTTTCTGTTCACATCTTTGCCCCGGGGGGTTGGGGGCGGGGGGAGAACAGAAATAATATGTTGTCCCCTGCAGCAAATTGGAGTTGTGCATCTTAATCATCTAAAAACTCTGCTTTAAAAAAAAAAATAAAAAAAAAAAATCAAAGAATAATGGTTGTTTTACATATTAGCAATGTTCTCCACCCAGCTTGTGACTGTCACTACCCCGGGTCCGGCAGCCCTGGAGTCATGGACGTGCCACAAAGGAGTGTCTTTTAGCAGGGACTTGTTGTTACCCCCTCAAATTCCTCCAGAGGCAACTGGAAAGCTGCGAGGGAGGAGGAGAACCGGGGTCACTGTTCCTGCACCTCTGCCACCTCAGGCACTGTGGCAAATTGTCACTTCTCTGACAGTCGGAGGAGCCTTCCTAACGAGTTCACGGAAAGGCGTCCGAACCGCTCGGGTAACGCAAAGAGATTTTTAGCGTTAAAGCGCTGGCTTTGACGAGGCGGAGAGAGGCAGGCGAGGGGGGCAGAGCCAGCGGCAGCCTGGGGGACCATCGCTGGGAGTCTCAACTCTCTCTTTTTGATGATCACGGAGCCCAAAGCCCACCTCTTGCACCCCCACTTCCCCTCTGCTCGCTTCCCTCCCCCCCCAAAATGGGGACATTGGTTTGGGACAAGAAAATATTGATTTAGGCTTTGTGGAATGCAGATAGGTTTGGGGATTGCAGAAAAGTGGGAGTCAGTTGAACTGGGTTTGGGCTCTTTTCCTCATACAACTCAGCCTCGTAGACAGCTTAACAAATGAATTTAATGATCTTCCACTTAATTTTAAACGCTATTCATTTAATCCATGGAAAGAGGCATTTATTACTGTTTGAATGCATGCAGCAGTAAGCAAAATGTGTTCAGGTTTCTGTTGAGCACCAGAGTGTGTTTGGGGGATGCCCAGAGAGGGCTCTTCATCCACGGCGCTGGGTTGCACAGGATCAAATGTGTTTAATGGCTTTTCAGATATATGGGGGAGAAACGAAGCCGGTAACTAAGTCAAAGCCGAAAACTGCAGTGGGAGGGATGGGGTGGGAGACAGCCCAGGTCATTCTGGTCTTCTGCTGGGGCAGAACTGGGAATTTGTGCGTAACCTCCCTACGGCACGGCTGTCGGCATGCGGGAATGCGAAAGGGAAGAGCTCCTCTCCGGCTCTGCACTTACCACGTAAGTGGCAGCCAAGGAGGAGAGCAGCCATAATTAAACGATGCTGTTGAGCCCTGGTGCCCCGGAGGTAACATCCTCGAAATGAACTGAACATTGAGAATGGCAAACTGCGAGGGACGCGGTGACAGATTCTCCGTGGTCGCAGATCACCTCTGAGTGACAGAAAATTGGACACAGATCACGAGGAAGGCAGGAGAGAGCACTGGGGAGCGGGGAGGAAGGGGAGAAAACAGCCTTTCCTAAAACGAGCCTAAAATCTGCCTGGTTGCTAGGGAAGTGGGACTCCTGGTAAGTCATTTCAATTTGTACCTATATTTATAACAGTATGAAGATACGTTTTATAATCTGTGTAATAAAGAACCTCATCAGCAACTTCTCAAAGAAACTTGTTATTACGGAGAATGACACTCTAATTGCCTCCAGACATTTAGCTTGTCTAGTGAGTGAAGTAACCTGATAAGCTATTGAGCTATTAAGTGATGTAGAATCAATTAATGTAGTTAGATAAGAAAGTAATACCCTACCTAGGTAAACTAAGTAATATGTGTCAAACTAGTCACTATTAATTCAGGTCCAGAAAAGCATAGCAGACCAGTATAATTCCCTGTAACCTTCATAAAAATGAGGAGGTTATATTTTGACCAAAGCAAACTAGTTTTCAAAAGATCATTTATGAAGAAAATCAAGACAAATACAGAATTCATTACCATGATCATTTTCTCAAGAATATTTTCCATGCCTTTAAGACATATACAACTGAATAACAGCGCTGCAGAGATGGCTAAATCGTAGGCCCTGACTTCCTGAGTCTTGGAAAAAGCGGGAGACGTGGGGAAAACACACTTTGAATTTCCATGCCTGCATGGGGATGCCCCCGGGACTCGGATAAGCGGGTGCACGGTCGCCTGCAGCCCCTCTTGCGCGCCCGGCAGTGGAGGACGGGGTACAACATCACCGTTAATGTCTCAATATCCTTTTAGCTTAACAGCAGAAGAGGCTCGCGTGGCGTGGTGAGGGCGGGCTGTTAGCTGGTACGGCTGACGTTCGGGCAAGGTGACGGATGGGGACGGGTCGTGGTGCCTTGTGTAGATACAAGCAAGAAACATGTGCGGACCGAGTTCTCGTTCCAGTTAATTTTGTCCCTGTCTGATCTACCTTCGGGTGTGATTATCTGGAATGTGTTAGAGCGGGGGAAAGGAGAATGGGTGAGAAATTATCATCCTGTCTGTCTCGCTGCTGCTGCAGGTTTCCTGTCCTGATATATTGTCTCTGTAGTTGGGGAGTGCAGAGGGAGGTTAATGAATCTTAAAACATTTGCAAGTGGCACGGTGTAGCTCCAAGCAAGCCGGGGTGTGCGGGAAAGCCCAGCGCGGGTCCCCAGCTCTGTATCGCTGGGCTAATGCTGTGCTCAACAAGCGCTAATTAGCCCTACCTGGGAGCGCACAGCACCGTGGGAACGCGGCTGCGCTACCTCCGGCCCCGCGCTCGACACTCCCCCCGCTTCCCCCTTTTGGGGGCTTTCCTCCCGTCTCCTCAAGTTTTTGGAAAGAGCTGTTTTCAGCTTTAAAATGACAATCTGGTCTAGGTCTTGCTGTATGGTTTGTTGTCATCCAAGTCTCCAGCCTGCCCAGTTACGTGCAGTATTATCTACATGGAGTAGGTACTGCAGCACATGGAGACCCCTGGAGTGTATGGGCCAGGGTTTAAGAGTGGGTCCAGGAACATTTTGAGACTTTCTCCCAAGATTAGGTTCGTTATGGAAAGAGTGTTGTTATGCCCATGTCTTGTTTGTGCAGCGTTTTTGCTCCGCTGAAGGACTCAAGGCAGCGTGTCGGAGGCGGGGGAACGCCTCCGGGTCCTGATGGGACAGTTGGCATTAGTATAACCTGCGTGGTTAGGTACCAGCCTCGCTTAAAACTCTTCAAAAATCGTTGGAATTGCTATTTGCAACTTTGGAAACTCACAGTCCTTTGGAAATCTGCACGTAAAACTGTGGAGGAAGTTTTAACTTCCTAACTAACTCTTGCTGGAAGCTTTATGGTGTATTACATTGTGGATGATCTTATGACAGAAGAATATTTGGGAAAAAAGTAACATTGACATCCCTAAAATGTCTTCCTTCCAGCCCATTACACGAGGTGTAACCACATGGTAAACCTGATATTTCTGTAAAGGACTGCAGCGGTTCCCTACGGACCAGCAGGGCAGCAGTGAGAGACTGATAGGCTGTGTTAAATGCAGAAAAATAAAAATATCAATAGTGAACGTTTTAGCGCTTCAGCTCTAGCATTTAGATGTGGTACAGGATTTGAAATTTTGTTTCTGATCTTCTTTAAACAAGAACAAGTCAGAGCCATCTGAACTGATTTGCTTAATGTGCTGTTCAGCATTCCCGGCGCAAATTGAATTGTTAGCCTCTCTGTCTTTGCGATTGAATGTTTGGATTCTAATATTACCAGCAGAGCAACCTTCCCTGACTGGATTGTTCTCGCAAGCGATGTTGATGCTTTGCACTCCCACTCAATTGATGTCATTGTGGCGACTGACAAGAAGGTGCCTGTTAGAGCGAACAGGTTGAGACCGGAGAAGAGGAGAGAGAGTGACAAATCAGAAATATCTCATTTTTCATTGATGTCCTTTATTTCAGAAAATTCTTTTCGCCGATTCCCAGTTACTTGCCTCCCACACTTCAGACAGAGATGGGCCTGCAGTTGCTTTACACAACTTTTGTGCTACCCCTCCTTGAAGCCGTACAGGAACTAATCCTGTTACATCCCTCGGCTTTGTTCTGCCACAGCTAAAGCTGGTGAGGACGTAGCTTGGATGCATCTGCACCTTTGCATACATTGTAGAAATGTCCGTCGTGAAGCTTTCTTGCTGCCGAGCATCAGCCCCAGGATATGTCTCTACACAGTCTTTGTGTGCCGTGGTGGGAGAGGACCCAGCTCACCCCAAGCTGGTGCAGATTGCCCACACTGATGGAAACCAGCATCTTCTGGGTGGGTGAGCTTCTCCCAGGACATCTCTGTGCTCATATGGAGCCACTGTAGCTCTGATTTGTGTGTATATATATATGTGTGTATAAAAATATGACTGGTTTTCAGTACATTGGACCTGAAATACCAGAGGAACATGCAGCAACTTGATAGCTATGGACTTCTGGAGAGCAGTTAAAGGCATGAGTTGTGCAGGGGGTCTGAGGCTGCAAGACCTTCTGGGCTGGAGTTTTAGAGCTGCTGTGGGGAGAGGGATTTCGAAGTGTGTCTGTGGTGCAGACAGTAGCAAAGAGCTGGGGCCTGGGTCTCTCTACGTTGGATCTTGGCAGCAAACCAGCACGGGAGACCATCAGGGACCAGAGCCTTGGGGTGGAGAAGGGGGTAGGCAAAGTGCCAGTGCGACCATACCCATCAAGAGCTGAGAAGCCAAAGGAGGGGATTTGCAAGGTAGATGTAAAAGCTGTAGAAAACAGCGTGGAAGGGTGAGTATAGGATTTTGGATGTAACAGAAATGAATTGGCACTACTAGATCTGTTGTGACCTACGTGCTTTCCAGTCCTTTCCAGAGTTTGATGTTTCATACGTAGACAGTTGCCAGGGGAAATTTTGCTTACACCGTAATTTTCCATTTGCTGCTAGACTTCAGACAGATGAGTGCAAACTGTTCTTTCTGCAACTCGGGAGATAATTTTGCAGTCAGTGTGAACGCTGCGAACCTTCTAATTTTTTTTCTCTAATAACAGTTTGGCAAATCAAAGTGTCTGTTCAGTTAGTCAGTAAAAACACCTAGGAACCTTGCAAAAAAATACACAGGCAAAGAGATGTGCTCTGAGCTGGCTGTGTCTCAGAGTAGATATTCTCAGCGATTAGGGATATTGACAATTTTTTAATTTATCTTGTCTGCATTGAAACAGAAGAGTCAAAGATGGCTATAGAGGGAAGAAACGAACACACACACACACACACACACACATTTTCTAAGTACTTTTATTTACACAAATTCCTTTGCCATATTTTCCATCACGGTAAGACAATGGTCATCAAGATAAATTCAGAAATCTAGCCACTACTGAGAGGAGGTCGGGGGGGGGGGGAGAAGAGAAAGAGAATATTTGTGCTTTATAGGGTAGAAGTCAGGGAGACATGATTGCATTTCTTGCCTTTCAAATAATTTCCATTTTAAGCCAACAACCCTGATGGTGGGACAGCAAGTAGGAGGTAAGGATTTTCCCAGTGAATGATTTTTAATCAGTTTTAAAAACTGGTAAATTTTGAGACATTCACCCAGATTGGTATATCCACAGCGGATAATGGCAATAAACTCTCCCCCTCTACTTATGTCTTGCGTATAGACAAGCACATGCAAGCCCAGGTTAGCAAACCCACACTTCCTTTTGTTCTCTTTGTTCCCTTTGTTCACTATGCAGTAATGAAAAATGACAGCCATATTTATTGTAACATTCCTCCAGGAATGCAGAGATAATTACCTGCCCTTAGCATGGGAGAGGAGAATGAGCGCGGGCTCCGTCTCCTTCCGGCTCCCTGGAATCCAACCGGCGCCTTGGCGTGAAACGCGAAGTGGAGGCCGTCGGGAGCAGAGGAGATCTGCTGCCTTGAGAGGTTGTTTTTAGGGTCCGTTTTGTTGTTGCTCGCAAAATAAGACATGAGAAGAGCTCAAACGCCTGTTAAAAGGGAACTGCTTTGAATTCCACCTATATCCTCACCCGTTTCTAAAGAAAAGGCTTCCACGCCGTCGTTTGAAGCAGGCTTGACTTAACTGATAATACCGCTGTTTTCATGCGGACTCTCGCAGGGTCTGCCCAGACAGATCTGACTTCAGCCCTGGCCGTTTTCGCAGTGAGTGAGCCATTCCGCTTTCCATTAAAGGAAACCCAAACTTCATCCCGTGTGTTAGTAAGAGGGGTCGTGGTGTTTCTGAGAAGTACCAGATTAATCGGCATTGGAACTGAAAAACACCAACCTGACAAAAAATATGTATAATTTTGGTGCTGTAAGAGTATGCGCGACCAGGTTGACGTTCACCCCTCTGCTGTGTATGGTGGTGGTGAGCTACAGCCCGTGGATCGGAGGGATGGGGGAACCGAGCGTGCTCCCCTTCCCTCCGTGTGGACGCCGACTTCCCCCTGCGATGGCAGCCCCGCTGTCAGGAGCGCTCCTGCTTCCCTCTGCCTCCACTTTTTTGGGGGAGACACCCCTGGATGAGCATTTGCCCATAGCTAAGATCCAATGGAGAAAACTGGGGGGAATTTTATCTCTTTTTACTCTTATTCAGCAAGGACAAGCTATCCCAATGAGGTCTGTTCAGGTAACTAGGTGCCTCCCTGTGTTTTTTTATGATTATTTTCTAATACGCATTCCTGTTTAATGAGAATTTAAAAACAAGACCTATTTGGCCTTTAATAAGAAAAATCTTTTAATATCTTAATATTTTTGTCCTCTGCATTTATTTCCTCCCTTGCTGGGATTTTTCAGGCTGATTATTTTTTAAGGTATTAAAAATATAATCCATACGATATATTAAAATATAATTAAAACTGTTATCATATTTTCAGCAGCGTGTTTTGCCTAGGGAGATCTTACAAGTGCAAATCCATTTTTGCATCACCCCCACTGGTGAGGGAGGCCAACTGACCATTGCTAACCCTTCTTACTAATAGGAGAATGGAAACAAAAAAAAAAGAGGGGAAGGATTTGTGATGCTTCCAGGTGTTTCACCTTCAAACCATTTTCTTTCTGATCCAGAACGTCTCCCAGTGGTACAGCAAAAGGAGATAAGAATTAAGTTCATAGCCTGGATTTCCACATTTTTCAGGTTGCGATAAAGTTCTGGCAGCGTGATGAGGATGTGGGTGGCCCAGGGATGTGGAGCAGTGGCTGTTTGGCATGGCCTCATCCCCTGTCTGGTGGTGGGGACACCCCTACTTTGGGGGGGGCTCGCGGAGCGGGGAGGTGGTTGCAACGCAGCCCTGTAAGCGGGAATGTGTGGAGTCCTTACGGAGACATTTCTGTGCTGGAAAGGACCTCTTTACCCAACACTTCCCCTTCCCAAACTGGAGAAGCCCCAACCTCAGATGTATGTTGTGGTCGTGCCCTTGTGGCCAGCCGTAGGCTGGATCATTTTTCAGGGCGCGGTGGTTTGCAGGGCACGTGGCATAAGCCGGGCAGAACGGATGCGAATCCTGGGATTTGCAGCTGAGCTCCCCGAATCCCCTGCCCACCCCTCCTCTCCATCTCTTGACTCTCCAGTGCCGTTTTCCACCCCTTGGAACCTCATGTTCCCTGACTGCGTAGCAGCGAGTGGTCATGCAGGTGACACCTGGCTGCGCAGAGGGAGGTGGTGGTTCACTGCTGAGAGGGGCCAGCGGTAAATTTTCTTCGCGGGGGGGAAATGGGAGGAATCACAGTTGACAAGTGGGTCTTGAGCTGGAGGCATCTTGATGCAAACAAGATTGAGTGGCTGATAGGGCTTTTTGGGTGGAGGGCCCTGAGTCTCTCATCTTCTCTAGCCCGTACCCAGAAGGGTTGGACTGGGTGCTGCAAACCCATTTATTCCTCAGGTGCCTACAGAGAGAGGAAGGGTTCGGGACTGGAGGGTTTGGTGGCCAAAGGATGAATTCAGGGGGTGGCATCAGAAATGACGCTGGCGCGGGCAAAGAGTTAAACCATTGTGGGAGAGTGCGCAGAGGAGAGTTAGCAAGGGGAAAATGATTGAAAAATAAATGTAATCAAAGTGCCCAAGTGTTTTAGGAACCTGAATCTCTTTACTCCCCCTCTCCTCTTTTTCTCTGTACCCCCAGGAGCTACTTATGTTCCTGCAGCTCATATTTTCAACAGTCTTTAAATAAGTGTTTAATGGGATTTATAAAAACACCTGAGCAGGTTAGATAGGTTATAATTCCCACTGATTTCACTGACCTCTGTGTAGATGGGACACGGTCTCCTATACTGAACTGGCTTATTTAAAAATAGTATTCCAAGCGCGCTGGAAAATATTAGTGGTATTAGATTTGTTGGTTTAAGTTCTGGGAGGTGCCATCAGAGTTGGACAGATGCATAGAAATACAAATAAAGATAAGGGTGCCCCGGTGCCTGCCTGTGCATGTGTGTGTATAGTCTTTATTGGCGACCGAAAACCCACTACCTGCTCTTTGGTTTTCCATTTTAGCTGGCCTATTATCAGAGATTTCTGGAGTGTGAGTTTCATAAGTAGAGGTTATCATACATTGCAGGCCATCTCTCCTGCTGGGGAGCAAAATGAAGGTTTGATAATGAGATCGCCCAAAGGCAGATAAGAGCTCTAGCTTGCTGAACAGTCCCTCAAGGTTTCCTGTGATGGCAAAAAGGAGGGAATGCAATTTATTATCCTTCCCTCCTTGTACCTTCCCATTGTTTGAAAAGTCAAAGCAACAAACTACGCGCGTTCAAAATAAATAAATTAACAACCAGAGCAGGAGACCCGGTGTGTTGTTATTTTCCTCTGAAGAAGGAGGTCTGTGATTTGCTCTAACACCATGAAGGAAGTCTCTGAACTCCAAATCCTGAAATCCCATTTAAAGGACAGGCGCTCTCCCCCTCTCCTCGCTAGGATGGATATTCTAAAATTGAGTCGAGTGCTTTATCTTGATAGAGGATGGAGGATGGCTCCATAACCACTGCCGATAACCTCCCCATCTCCAATTCTGCGTGCTCTTCTTTCATGCTAAACGCTACAAAGTGCATTAAAGTAAAGCGAAAGGTCAGATTTAAGCCGTAAAACACAGAAGATTCAGAGCCGAAGTTGCCACATCATTAAGTCACAGCATCTTCATGCTTATGTTTTCTAGCACATATGGTATATAAAATCACCTAGTGTTTCACAACCCTCTTAAATAATTAGGCACAACAGGGTTTGCTGGGTGACCACCTGGATAAAGTCAAAACAGTGGCATCTGCATCAACCAGATGGGATTCTGCTCTTCGCTGCCATCGGGAAACGGACAGCCGACTTCCACTCGAGTGAACCCAAAGCTGCCTCCTTCCAGATAAGGAAGGGAAAGGGGAGTTGAGGAGAGAGTGATAAATGTGTCTTCCTTCAGTTTTCAGGTTACTGAGTCTGCTGAAACCAAAGGGAAGACACCCTGTTCCCCAGCCGGAGAAGCAGCAGGGAGGAGGTAAGGTAAATTTGTACGTAATCAGCAAACTGTGTACCTGGCGATGGTATTTTGAAGGCAGGTTGAACAAAAGCTTATATTTTTATTTGTTTCTGTCATTTAAAAGAAAAAAAAAAGTGGGGGAGGAAGAATATTAGCAATTTAGTGCGAGGCTCCATTAGATCAAATCAGCGCCAATGATAGTCACTTATTTCCTCCGTTTCATAATGATTTACTCTATAAATTAGTGCCCGCCTATTTAAACTCACTCAGTGATTCCGTTCCGGGTACCATGGCAATATGTGCCAGGGAACAGGGCTGAACCCACCAGTCATATGGCTCTCCGTGCTGTCGTTATGCTGTATGTGCGCCGACACTGTGGTAATGGGGGGCTGTGTGAGAACGTAGACGGATATTATGCAAACATATACTGACTTAAGTATCAATCTGTCACTGGTGTAACTCATTGTAATGGCTCCACCAAAGTCATTACAGGGTAATACGCATTAGAGCATGTTAACCATCTATCACGGGCGGAGGTGCAGAGGAGCCATGGGGAAGCTATAAGGAGCCACCAACATCCAGACCTAGAAGATATTCAGATATACGTTTTTCAGTTCAGCAAATCCCGAGCAGAGCGTTCCTTTTTTCCCCGCTTTCCACTCCAAAAAGAATCTGAAAAACGTCTCACAGCTTTAAGACGGAAAAAAAGAAAATCCTCCTGAGCTCATAGATCTGAAGCACACGCAAGTTAACTGCAGCGGTTAAATTCAAATCTCTCTTTCACAGACATACCACAGACACAAATGGGGTTCGATGGTGGGAAAGCTGTAGCCTGGCTGCGCTGCGCAGCCGCTTTAGGATGTGATTCCTTCTCTTGTGACCTTTGGAAGTCACTCAGCCTGATTTTGTGGTACAGAAGTGGAAGGAGGACATAACCTCGGCATCCCTCTTCAGCTAATCCATGTCCTCTCCCCCTGACCCACCCGGATAATGTATTAGCACATCCCAGACCGGTCCTTTCTCCAGTACTAAATTACCGTGGTTAATAACGACTAGGAGTCTTCAGTCCCAGGTTTTGCAGTGGGTCCTTCCTCTTTCTACTGAGCGAGATCCTGTCAGGGCCGGACAGGGTAAGGTACCTCTTGGATAATGACAGTGACTTAGGGTAAGCGCTTCCCCTGCTCTGCATGGTTTTGGTTGTTTTTCAAAGAGCAACGCTGCGGTGCTGGCTCGGCGATCGAGGCGGAGAGTGTCTGGCATGGGCAGGTGGGGATCTTTCGTTGTTCGCTGCAGACCTGGCTATTTTGCTAAAGTAAAGTACATTCTTCAGCCAATCCAGTGGATTAGAAAAGTCCTCCATTCAAAGGTTAAATAGTTGATGCTCCGTCAACACGTATGGAAGATGACACACAAATCCAAAGAGACCCAAAGCGGTTGGCAGTCTCCAGCCAGCGGGGTGGCGTAGCCAGGGATAAACGTGAGCGCACAGACTTCTGACGTGAGTTTACCCACTGCTTACTGCTCAGCCTGGGCACTCAGCGGTGCGTTTACTCCCTTTTTTGTGTGCTAAAGCAGTACTGCTACAGCTCACAGCATCCTCAAGCAGTTGTTATAGAGGGTCAGGAAAGAGGCTTAATAGACTGAAGGTGCCTGAATGCAGTGTTACGGTAAGTAACCCGCTCTCTTAAAAAAGAGAGACTGGTAAAAGAAAAAGCCCAGGGAACAAACACTGGATCTGTTGTGCTGTTACCATTTAACCTGCATTCACTGCCAATTGAAATGCACTTTACATTACTTCAGTCAGATACTTCAAAGGAAATCCTGGAGATGGGAGCACTTAAGCAAGAGCACTTCTGGTGGTAATGTGTGTATTTGAAAGCCTGGCAATTGGGAAGCTTGTGAATGCAGCAGCGTATCCAAATATAGCTGTAGCTTGTTATATGTAAACGGCAAGACTCATTCTGATATTCCTGCTCCTGTCCTGCCCTTCCTTCCTGCAAAACGGTGTGGTTTCTCCATCTGTCAGCGTCTCCAGTGTCTGTGTTTGCATGTAACGATGTCCGCCTGTGCACATTATCCCACACAGCGGCTCGGTGAGAGGAGCTGATGTCGTACCAGGTTATAAAAAGCCCAAAGGAGCATTCAGGAAAGGCTCTCGGAGGGAAGCATTGCTACTCCTGTAGCGCTGCCCGGGCCTTCCGGGCCCGTGGGGGACGGCAGAAGTGTCGGGCACAGCCATGCACGCAGCTGAGGGCAGGCAGAGGATGTGCAGGGGTGGTGCCAACTTTGGGCTTGTTGGGTCAAGCAAGACCAGGTTGGACGGGGCTTTGAGCAACCTGGTTAGTGGGAGGTGTCCCTGCCCAGGGCAGGGGGGTGGAACTAGATGATCTTTAAGGTCCCTTCTAACCCAAACCGTTCTATGATTCTATGATTATCGGGTAGAGGTGTAAGGCTAGGGCAGGTGAAACCCTTGTACGGAGGCTCTCAGCTCACTGTAGTTAAATCCTCCTGAATGGGTGTACCCACATGAAGGTCAAATGTGTTTTAATTTTGTGTGCTGGGCATTTAGTCCGTGGAGCTCCACCACGTCCTGCAATGTGAGATGTGGGGTTTTACCCCCTCAGACCTTTGTGCCCCGACACTTGCACCAGGATGGAAGAGCCGGCAGCATCTCCATCTGCAACGAACAGACTTTTGCAGAGTTTGCCAGGACAGAACCTCTCCCGTTTCCCACCAGGCGTTGGTGCATGCTGAGGCTGGAGTGCAAGGCCAGGAGCGCACTTGAAGGTGCGAGGTTATACCAGTGAGGCTCAAAGAACTCCCTGTTAATTATACATTGTTATAGGGTAGATCTGCGGCAGCTGACCATGAGCCATGAAAGACACAGGACCAAGCGGGACACCAAAGTACATCATATGGCAAGGGCAGTCCGTGGAATGTCAAACAGCGTGTGGGCAAATCCCAATGACGCCGGGAAAAACGTATCCGCCAAACGTTTCTGGTTAACTTTCTCGCAGAAATACTGTTGCTTCATTGCCTTCTGCATTTGGGTACAATCTAGTCTCTGCCTTCGTTGTCGTGGTGGATGAGAGTTTAAAAGATAAATTCCTTTTGTATTCTTCGGTTCCCTTTATGGAGGGGGCTTATAAAAAGTAGTTGAGAATACCTTACTATAGAATAAGAGAGTGTGATATCTTGGAGCTGGGGAGAAGAGCCGCAGCTGCTGTCTTTTCCCTGATAAAAACGGGAAGACTGTGAGAACACAGTGACCTTTATTCAGCGCAATTAAATGCCATACAAATAAATAGCTAATTCTGTTTAGCAGCGTTGCTGCTTTTATCTCCCTGTGGCCATAACCAGGTAAAATTCCCCTTTGCTGATCTGACCATGAGTTGACACGTTTAGGGCTGTGCCGTGCAAAGGAAAGGTCCTGTTTGCCCTGTCCCTGAGCAAGGATGTCTCCTCCTCGCTCCAAACTCTCACGTCTGATTTGGAAAGGCAGCTGAAGGGCAGGCGTTGCTGCCTTTCCAAAGGCAAGGAGTGAAGACGCCGGGAGGAAAGGTTGTGCACCGCAGCCATGGACTGGGATGGTTCCTGCTGCTTTGCTGGTGGAAAATCAGAGCCGTGACTGTCCAGACAATGCACACAACAAACCTCGTCCAAATAAGGGACATGTTCAGAGAGCAGCATCTCTTAAAATTTATTGCGAGCAGTATGGTAGCTCCACCTGCTATTAATTTTGCCTGACTTGCAAAGACAGCTGTAAAGACTCAGGTTCTGTACCTACCGATGGTATCTGCGGGTTTTCGAAGTACAATGACATCTATTTTGTGCCATTCGCATGCTCATCCATAGGGCTGAAATCTTCTTCTTCCTGAAAAAGCCCGTCCCATCCCGCATTTCACGCTGCCATCCTGGGCTGGGGTATGATCAGCCAGTGGTTATGGCACAGCTCCAAGCTACGCAGGTGACGCTCTAAAGATTTTAGCAGCTAAAAATCAAAAAAAACCCTCTCTGCTGAGCATGGGCAAATAGTAATTTCACAGATGCATTTAGCACGGCCAAATTTGAGCAGATATTCATGAGAACTTCAAAAGGCAAAAGGCCTGTTCCCAGCATAAAATTCGTCCGCATCCCCCTGTAATAGTGAAAAATTTAACAGAGCAGATTGCTGGTCATTTTTTAACACGGGAAAAAGTACTTGGGGTTTTTTGTTGGTTTTTTTTCCGCCTCAGAAATCTCTAATCTCTTCAAATTTTTGCAGAATTCACCATCATAAAATTTCAGGCCAAACCATAAATTCCCAATAAAAACAACTACTGGATTTAAGACAGTTGTCGCTAAAGATACGGGTAACCTACCCACTTCTCCCTCCCTCACAGAGGTCCTACACCAAGTGCTAACGTTTCTGGAGTTGTTAATAGATCAAACTGCTTATTTTGGGCTTGATATCCTGGCATCTGGTTTTAGAGGGGTGCTGAGCTCCTCCAGCCGCATCCAGGCAACGTAACAGAGAAAGAAGCCCAGGGCATGAAATACCCCGTTCTGCATCACTGAAAATCGGGTACTGCAAATTAGTGCTTTTTTGGTGAACTTTCTGTTTGTGACTCAGCACTTTCCTCTCTAAAGTGGCAATAACGTCACCCTTCTCCTAAATTGATGCTAAACTGATGAATGCCATCGAGAAGCCTGAGAGGAAATTAGTCATTGCCTCCAGAGCAGTGTTGGAGTAGGTTTCTGGAAATAAAATATCAAATAGGTGCTCTTCAAAGGAGCTCTGTACTTTGCGCACATGGACATTTTGGAAAAAAAATGACATATGAACATTTAACTTAAAGATCGTATAACCACGTATATCCCTAAAGGAATCAAATTGAAATTGTTCAGGTAAATTTAATTTGACGTTTCCAGGCTATGTATTACACAAAGATTGCATATATACTATCTTTATGCTCTACGGTCTCCCTGAATCTCAAGTTTTAGCATCATAACATCAGAAAGGGCAGTCTCCTGGTGGTGTCATATTGCACCAGGGCCAACTACCCGTCTTTGTGGTGCTTCCTTCTTCTCCTCCTCTTCCTCCTCCTCCTTCTCCTCCTCCTCCTTGGACCGAGCTGCCAGCTGGAGCGTGCTTTTGGGAGAGTTTCATATTAAAAAACGGACACCCTTGACTCTATCAATTTCCGATGCTATGATTGTCACTAGGCTCATTCACGAGTTTATAATTTTTTCCCTCCTTCCACAATCCAAGCTTCAAAGATTCAGTTCACCCTTATCTCGGACCAGAGGGCTGCATCAAGGCTGGCTTGCTCCCAGCGCCTGGGGCCAGCCCAGCCACGAACCTTTCTTTCTAGCTGGCCCCAAAGGCTGTGGTTTGAGCGTGGCCAACGTAGGAACCACCAGGTGGATTTGCTGCTCTTCCCGCCACCCTTTGTCTTCTCTTCCTCTGCATTTCTACACCGTGCCATGGCTGGGTGTGCTCTGCTTGTCACGTGGAGGCTGGGGAGGGACTTCACGGCAATTGTTAAGCGCTCGACAACTTCCCACGGCCTGCCATGAACAGTTGTTATTAGAGCTAATTAATCTACGGATGTATTAATTGCAAGAAGAAATGCTTACTGGAAAAGCACGCCTGTTTCCTACCCTTTTCAGGAGCAGCTTCTTGAGATCCTTACGCAGGACCTGCGAATAGCCACCAGGAACGGACAGATGGAGAAATGAGTTTAATAGCTCCTCTGCAAAGCTGATAAATAGCCTTCAATTTATATATATATATCTATATATGTATATACATAAATATTTAAGAGCACTGTAATGAGATGTGCAGCTTTTGTTGAGTCCTTTCATGCCTCCAACGAGTTTGGGATCCCAATCTTTAAGGTCTGTATTGCTGAGACCTTCCTGACATCACCCACATCCATGTTTGTCCTCTCTGAAATGGAAACCTGGCTATTTCTTGCTGTCTGGGGTGGCATCCCACAGCCAGTCTGGTTTTCTGCCTCTCCCGCGCGCTCGTTGAGTCCTCCCTGTCCTGTACACGCTCTACTGATCCAGCACAGCCAGCTGGGTCCTGACCCAGGGCCATATCCCCGGCTGACAGGTGAAAACAATCACTCAAAACCTCTTCAGGGTGATCAGGACTATGATTCAAGTTCATATTTTAAAGTTTAACTTATGGAGTAAAAATGCTGGCCATCACCCAGGGAGAAATCAGGAAATTAGATATTTTTGGTAATTAGAATAGAAAAAAGACATGCAAATTCCCTTGTAGAGATTTGTTCCTACCGCACAAGCAAAGTGGCTTTGTTGCCATTTTATTTGTCATTTCAGCAGATATAACCTATTAATTATTTGTAGCATGTTCAAGAGTAAACACGCACTCCGGGGAGGAAGCGAAGGCCTTTTAAAGTTCAGCTGTTTCTGGCTCCCTTCTCCCGTACACAGACGTCCTGGGAGCACCGCAGGCAGGGCCACCGTGCAAACAGGAACTTGTGTTTGTTTGCACTTTTATCACCAGTTTATAGGTAAAGGTACATTTTCATTCTGGAGTCCGATATTCCGTGCTCAAAGTAAGAAAAGCGGGAACGTGTGTTTCTACCTTGGCAGCATCATCTCTGCCGGGTGCCTTGACTTTGCCAGCAATCAGCAGGGACAAATCCGTGGGCAGAATTCCTCCTTGTTCTCAACTCCAAACCCACAGAACTCTTGAATACTCCAAACCCACAAAACTCTTGAATTAATTTTATTTTTAATTTAATAAAATAAAATTAATGCTTCAAGTAGGAAACATTTGAGGACAAGTTGCAGCTCAGAGTACTTTATTATGGCTGAGTTTTAATCCTCGGTGCATAAGAAGGATTATGCTGAGAGCACTGACATCACCTTAAATATAGCAGCATGAATATGCCTCTTTAATAAATCTTTTCAGCTTTTAATTTCAATTCAAGAAAAATGTTGGTTGAAAATATCTTCTTCCCCAGTAACCTTCCCCTGTCTCAAACGTGCCTGCACTCCCAGGCATCAGGAGGGTGAGGATGTGCTACCTCCACCCGCCACAGCCCGCCTCGAAAAAAATCTTTTGCAGATCCAGAGAGAGCAGCAAAACGTTGCTTTTACCTGTTGCAGTTGCCATCTGAGGAGAAGGGGTGATAAAGCATCTTGGTAAGCCGTAACAAAAAAGTTTGACCGGTAAAACCTGAGCTCGCACTGGGAAAATTTCCCCTTTACAACTTTTTGGGGGAGACATCACAGAGGCGGAGGTGGCCTCGGGGCATCGCTCCCAGGCTGTGCTCAGTTTGCTCCCGCGGCTCAGGAGGGGATGGGACCCAGCCAAGTACCCAGGAAAGGGAAATTTGATTTCTAAGTGAAGCATCAGCAGGTGTCTTAAAAGGTCCTCCGAGTGTTTGTCATACTCTGGAAGAGCCGAGAGTAATACAATGGAATAAAATCGATTATAGAGCCAAGTTTCTCTCCTGAGTGCCACACCTAGAGGGAAACGAGCACCGCTTCTCGCAGGGGCTCTGCGCCGCGGTCTGAACGCTTGCCTCCCCCACAGGCGAGAGGTTGGGAACGGTCCAGCTCAAGCTGAGGTCTGACGACCTTCACCAAGAGGACACGTGCTTCACCGGGTATAGGAAACATCCTCCAGACCGCTCCGGTATCGCTCAGCACTTTTGTGATTCCCCAGGGAGTTTGTCTCTTTTGTCTTGTCTTCAAGATATCATGAGACTGCAGATATGTTCGGAGGTTTGCGTGGTGACTAGAGTGAAGATAACATCTAGGTTTCTTGCAGAAAAGTCGGACGTTGAGAAATCAGTCTATAAATACCACAATTTTCTGCTCACAGAATATTTGCTGGTTGTTTTTTTATGAATCGGCATTGTAGTTGTAGTATGAATCGGAGCGCTGTAGAGCCAGCTACTACGGCACGTAGATATCACCGGTTTTGGCCTGCAAGTGATGTGCTAGGAGCATCCTCTCTGGCAAGTGATGTGAAATGTTACAGCACTCATTTTGCTAGGAAAAAAAATAAATATCCCAGCTACGATGTCATCCATCTTTTACTGCGTATGGAGTATCATCCCCAAGTGTTGATGGGAGCACCCGCAGCATTAAAGCCTGGCCTGATAACACACCTACCATCCCAGATATGTGCAAGACAAACATGTGGAACCGCACCGCTGATCGTTGGCAGCCGACGTTAATGGTGCGGCTTCGTGGAAAAGCGCAATTCACAGCGTTTGTGGGCGAGCATATGCAAATCAGCATATAAATCAGGCTGATGAAGCTGCAGCAGCCACCACAAACCAAAAATAAGTGTCTCTTTTCCCTTTAGGCTAACACGAGCCCTCGCTGAAGGAACAGCTGCACGAGCGTGATGAGACCCAAGAAGGCCGTTAGAGCCTCTGGCTCCGCTCTCGAGCACAGTGGACTGAATGCAAACCCCTCTTCGCAAATTTGCGGTCCTGCTAATTTTTTTTGTTGTTGTTAGTTTGTTCAGCATTGTGCCGTTGCATATGTTTTCCCCAAAGGGTCTGTACCGGGCTGTTACCTACACGGTGGGGAAAAAAAAAAAAAAAAAAAGACTTTTAGTTTGAAATGAGCATTGCAGTCATTTAAAACAGGCTTAGTTTAGAGTTGTAAAATCTTTGGTTCAGCCTGATCCGTCTCCTTTAAGGCTGTCAAACTGAAAAGAATTAAAATGCAGAGGAAATGATTTAGAAAAGAAAATGCAACTTTGCAATTTAACTTTGCTACGGGGATAAAGTTTTAAGAAATTATTAGCAGTTTGGGTGCCTTTTCGTCTTGGCAGCCTGAGGTTGGACTCATTAAAGAGAAACGATTTTCAGAAAATATTGAACGCCCACCTTTGGAAAACCTGTTCTCTGCAGGTAGCTAAAGGTGGGCCCTAAACTCACTGGTCTGTTTGAAAGGCTCAGCTTAACCTTAAATTAAAAAAAAAATAAATAAAATTAAACCAGGTACAGTGGAGTAACTGTGATACTCCACGTGCAGGAAGGCAAAAAGATGCTTTGACGAAGGGAAGCACCGGTGTAAAGGCAGCGGTGATGCTCATCTTAGAAGGAGATGAGGTGGAAATAAATATTGTTCTGGGCTGGTACCGGTAGACACAGAGTAGTGGCAGAAGAAGGGGGAAGGTGGCCCATCTTCACCGGTTACGTAGACAGAGACCATGAGGTCCCCAGGCTCTTGGGACTTGTTGCTGCTAGTTCTGAAATAACGCAAATCTGAGGAACTCTGTATTTTTAAAGGGATCTGGCTCATTGGCTTCCTTTCAAGATTATCATTTTGGATTCTGCTGCTTTAAGAAAGATGAATTAGGGAATTTAAGGAGTTAGATGTGCATCTCATCTCTTTAATTTAAATTTAAATAAATAAATAGTTGGGAATAAAACCAGAGTGATTTGGTGCCACTTCCAGAGCTGAATAAAATGCTGAACCTAACTAAAACCCACCGATGGTGAAAAATAAGCTAGAAGTTCAAAATTAATCCCATTATTGCACTCTAAAACATTATTAATAGGTGTAGAGGTTTGGGCAAATCCCATTATTTTAATACTATCCTTTCTCCTAAATATTTCATAGCCGGTTTTTATTTCTTTTATTAAATCGTCACTTTAGAAGAAAGATAAACCCCCCAATAGTGAAGTTCAGGAGCGCCCGACCTGCAGGGTCTAGCGATGATGATTTTTAAAAGGACGTGTAGGAGTTAGCGGCCGTAGCGGAGGAGGGAAGAGGGGTCGCTGTGCGGGAGTGGTCCCTCAGGCTGGGCACCGCTGCATCGCCCCATCTCTGCGCGGGCCCCAGCACGCGGCTACGCCTCCCTGCAGCACGATAATATCGCATTTGCAAGATGATAATATCATGCTGATCAATTCAGAACCACAGAAGACCATACTCTGTAATCCCTATGCGCGCAGAATAATAACCCCACTTTGCAAGTAGTTCCCATTCATTCCAGTGGGACTCTCTTGTAATCAATATATTTGTTTCCAAATTATAGTGTTATTGGTCCAACTTGATCTTTATTCCCGTTAACCAATTGCATGTGCAGAAGGCCTGGAAACGATGCCACAGCGAGGGCTGCTCTCGTCCCACTCCCATTGTTCCAGGACTCCAGTCCTCGGAGTTATTGTTCAAGCTGCCAGTTATCTCCGAGTGCTCCCAGCAGATGTTGGGGGGGAGGGGGCAATTTATTTATTTTTTTTAAAGAAGTTTGCCTCTTTAAGGACCAACCCCGACGAGAGATTAATTCTGTTTGCTCTCCCCTGCACCGCGTTTTGTCTCTTTAAGTTGGAAAATACTTAGAGAGGAAAATGTGTTTTCTTGCTGTTCAAAATAATAATAATAATTTGCCAGTGGAAATTTATTGCTGACTTCAAAGGGAGCCCTAAATTTGCTGACAGTAAACAAGGGGCAATCCTGCTTTCACTACAGTCAGCGTAGCTATTCTTGTGGGCTTTCGTGGGCACTGATCGGAGTGCAGCGCTGCCCACAATACGGTATTTCCATTCTGTGAGCATCCTCCAAAGTTCAGCATTTATTTTTGTCTGCGGTGGAACAAAACCGAGGAATTTTGGGCTGTTTTTTGAAGACAGAGGATAGTATCAAAATACTAGTTTTCAAATCAAAACCTATCTGTTGTAAGAAGACTTCTTAGATTTGGGACTGTTGGATTATCTAAATAAATAGAGGAGTCTTCTGGGCCATAACCTGATCTCTGGGGTGGTGGTCTCAGTCATAAAAGATGCAAGGTTCAAGCTTCTTCTCAAGAAGAGCTTTTCACTCTGCGTCTTCTGCCTGATGATCCACTCAACCTCAAATCAAGCGATGGAGTATGACAGCTCGCTCTCCTCTGCTCTTCCTCATGTGCACGTGAGAAATAAACAGGGGAACCCACAAGAAAGCTGGTTGATATGGATTTATCTCCTTGGAGGATTTTTGCCTTAATGCTCCATCCCGTTTTGGTGACATTTCATGAAGGTGACGATGTCTCAGCCAGTTCTGCTTCAGTGGAGGTGAAGGTGTAGAGCACCTCAATGAATGAAGCCTGTGAGATCCACGTGGAGAGCTCATGCCGACACTTGGAAGTTCACATCCCATCCGAAGGGACCTTCTTGGCTTAGCTCCCTCCCTAACCCTAACCTTATTGCTGAATATTTAACCAGAAACAAAACAAAAAAAAAATTAATCCATGCCATGGCTTGATTAGGGATTAGAAATGTTAACTGGCCAGTGCCTTTTTCTGCAGGGGTATGCAGCCCCTATACCTTTAATTAGAGTAGCCTGTGGTACTTGCCATAAAGCTGATAAGTAATAAATAGCTGCCTTTGTCACATGCAAGTTCAGCATTGTGAAACGGCACACGGACGGCTTTAAAAAGCCTTTGATTAAACCCAGCACTACAGTAAATCTACAAACACAGAGGAAAGAAAAGAAGCTATTTAGTCTGTGCCAGTTCCCGGCATTAAGTATGCAAATTTCTCGGTGTCTTCAGCTCCCAAGAACAGCAGGCGCTGAATGCAGCAGCAGCAGCAAGCGGCACGACATCATTCATTTCAATCATTAAAACAAAAGCGGGATAAATCGCTACCTAATTTGTAAAATATGCTTATCATATAGGCTCTTTGGTCTTTAAGAAAAGCACCAGCTGAATGAGAATCACTGAATTATTTTGGAAAAAAAAAAATGCTTGAATCAATTCTGGTTTTCCCCCTTCTCTCAATGATTGTTCTTTTCTTTCTTTTTCCTCTCTCTTCCCTTTCTTTTCCTTTCTTTTCCTTTCTTATCCCTTCCTCTTTTCCTTTTCCTTTTCCTTTTTCTTTTCCGTTCCAATTTCAGGTCAAACCCATCCATAACCTTCCATCAATCTCCCACCTCAATCCAATGGAAAACCAGAGTCTTTTTTTCCTGAACACACACAACTCGACGTTCCCAGGTCTGCCTTCTCTCTCCCTCTTTCCAAAAAAATGGAGTAACACCAACAACCAGAGCCCAGCCAGGAGCTCCGTGCTGAGCACCCCCCATCAGCCCACTCCCACGCATCCCGTCCAGCAGCCCCCGCTGCCGTCCTTGGGCAGTTGATCAACAATCTCCATTCCTCCCTGCAAGGCAAAAAGTATATCCAAATAGCCTGATCCCGCAACCGGGTGGTGTTTGTCACCTCTGCAGCGAGGGACGAGGCTGTCTCTGGGCTCTCTCCCTGTTCCTGGCTGCTCAGCTCAGACACCATCACTGTTTTTATAAACAGCAGCGGAGAGCATCATAGGGAGCATCATTACGGGATCCCTAAAAAGGTTGCATTCTACCCCATCTGAATGCGTGGTGGCCTGTAGGTAACTTATTTTTCTGATTAGACTGTTCCTTTTACATCATCCAGCTTCTGCAGCTCGCGGTTACTTGGGTGCAGAGGACGCGAACGCTCTCGCTGAAGCTGCCCCTGTAACATGTCGTTGCCTACGTGGCTCCTCTGCCTCCGCTCCACGACGTGTGTGCGACGAGAAGCAGGGCCAACAGCCCTGCTCTTCTATGAAAAGTGTCCTTCGATGATTTACCA
This sequence comes from Larus michahellis, assembly GCF_964199755.1. Taxonomy (NCBI): domain Eukaryota; kingdom Metazoa; phylum Chordata; class Aves; order Charadriiformes; family Laridae; genus Larus; species Larus michahellis. Next base: position 3,415,822 of record NC_133907.1, on the reverse strand, counting down.
GCTGTTCAGCCATTCGGCTGTTAAAGGATAGTGCCTCTGGCAGTACAGCTCCCCACTGTTGTTATGCTGGGGCGTCAGCAGATGGAGCATATCACGGTTATTGAAGTTGGATACAGCCACCGTCAGAAGCCTCGCGCTGCCTGGCATATGCAAATGGATCCCAGGCATCTGGCTGGGTCTTGGGCTGGCCGCATTAAAAAATACTAAAAGAAACCTATTGGTTAGGGGGACCCACTGGCCGTCGCTTGGATGTTACCGTGCGATAGCTACCACGCGGTTCAGGGTGCGGTAGATAAGCCAGGGAAGGAGGGGTTTTCAAAAGGAGTAGGTGTGTGACCACCAGTGCAAAATGCAGCCCCCCGGCCAGAGCTGGGTGCTGCCAGACTGGATGGGTGCGATCGCACAGCCACGGCTGGGTGCAGCACCCACGCACCAACCACCACAGCGCCGGGGGGTTGTGATCAGGACTGGGGTGCGAGTGAAACACTTGATGCGCCTCGGGTGCTTGTGCCACCTTTTACTTTACTTTGGTGTTGATTTAGTTCATCTTTGGCAGAACGCTCGCGAAGGGGGAATTAAAGGCTCGTTTGTCTCCACTGTTCATCAAGGTGGGTGCGTGACACCCGTCCACTGAGCACATGAACGACCCAAGGGCATGAAAAATCCAGCCCAACTTGGTGCAGTTTGCTTCTGAGAGTGAAGTCCATGCCTTTGTACAGGGCGCTCCCAGTCCTGTCACCGTTTCTACCGATTTCATGCCATCTTCTACAGCCAGGCCTCGTAACTCTCCAGCTGAGGCTGAGAAAGGGGTTTCAGCCTCAGTGCCTGTAGGATGGCGACCCTTCACATTGAGGTATTGGACAGCGTTGGAGACGTTCTTGCATTGAACAGCATCATTGCAAACCGGCCAAAAAACCCCAACTTGATGCTAGAGCACTGCCCTCGGCTATATGATAAGGGACCAGTGAGGTTAAATATTGTGATGTACAGGTATCCCAGGCGTCGGTGCCCCGGAGCTCTCCCGCGACTTGGCAGATGCAGCAGAGTATAACCCCACTCTTCTTCCAAGTTGAGAGAATGATGTTTTCTTTCCTTCTCCTGCAACGCCTGGCATTCCAGAACAGCTACCCAGAGAGGTTTTCTTTGCTTCTCCTCTGGAGATGAAACATGTTCTCCTCTCCTCCCGTCTGCTCTGCTTCTCCCTGGCTCCGCGGAGGGTGTGAGTGGAACATCAGCATCCCAGCGGGCTGCGCAGCGGAGGGATGTCTCGGGCTCCGGTGCGGCACGTCAAATCTCCTCTCCTCGGCCCGGCAGCCTCCTGGCACTCTCTACCCTGCAAAAGCCTTTGCTAGCTACCGCCTGCTCCGGTGATTCATCCTTGGCTCCGTTTGCAACATCAGAGAAACATAAAATGGGGCAAGGGAAGAGAAATAACATCTTGAATATTGTGTCTTCTAATTAGGCCGGCAGTGATCAAACAGCTTTTCGGGAGCGGGCTGTGGTAGGCTTGCTGGCACGGGCCTTTCCAGCCACGCGGGTTATTTCTGGGGGAAAAGCAAGCACCATCCTGGCGGGAGCATCCGTCATCTCCTGGGGTCACAGAGCAGCTTCTAACTGATCCAGAAAAACCTGGAGAAAGAAGCTGAAATCCAGATTCCTCCTCCGTCTTTGGTTACGATGTCCTTGCCGTAAAGGGACTTGTAGAAACTTCAGCAGCACAAGCTGTTCCTGCGATGTTGTTGTATAAATATGTTTTATGTATAAATATGCATTTGAATCCGTGTTTGGACTCAAACCTGTCTGTTCATCCAGCTGTCGAGTAACCTCTGCAAACAGCAGGGTCCTTCGTGACAGATTGAAACCGAGAAAACCACTGCCTGTTCTGCAAAACATATTTAATTTGTTAAAGAGATGGGAACTTTGTTGAATTAATAAGATGTGCTAGAGAAGGCAGCCGCTCTCCGAAGAGCTGAGTCCTGGTTACAAGTGCGGTTTGCAGCTTGCTGGTAATCCTGCAATTAAAGCTACAGTACCAGTGTATCACAAAAATGGGATTTGCATAATTTGAAATTTGAGGAAAATCTCTAAATACTTTAATTTTGATAGAAACCGTTTCCACTGCTGACATGTGTCTACACCTATAATTTCAGTTGATAAATTGCTGTAATTTCTCCTCCATTTCATGTTCTTTCTAACATTAATTGTCAGTTGTAGAGTAAAACAGTAGAAAGAGAGAGAGAGAGGGAGAGAATAATGTCATTGTGCTTTTGTGGTGTGAATAGCCTTCTGAGGAATGATTATCTTCCACACAGATGCAAATAAAAAAAAATTAAAAAAAAAAAAGAGGGAGAGAGACCTCTTGGCTTGCGATGGGCATCAATGTCCCACAGCAAGGTAGGGAAGGAAGGGGTTAAAGCCACGTAAAGGTACCCGGGAGTGGATGCGGCCAGTTCCCAGCCTGCTGGAAGGAAAGGTGGACTTTCCACTGGGATGTGGAGCTGCGGAGGATGCATGGTGGAGCGTGGCTGGGCAGGAGGAGGCCTGAGCTGCAGCATCCCAGGGGATGAATTCTTTGGTCCAGGCATCTCCTGCCCCGAGCAAGACCCTCGCGGGGCCAGCAGCAGCCAGGGACTCACCCGGGTGGTTTCCCCAGCCAGGCGCCTCCTCCACCCTGGTCCTGCTCCCCATCCCGCCTCCCCAAACGCCACTTTTCAACCTACTTTTAAATAAAATACCCTTTCAAACAGAGGGCTAGTGGTACTAAATTATTCTATTAATTTATTATTCATGATGAAAAATTATTCTAATAAACGGTGAAAAATTATTCTAATAACATTCTATCCTATTAATATTCTGCAGCCGAGCAGTTAAACTCACTTCCTGTGGCTGCTCCCCTCCTTAGCGCTGATCTATTTCTTACAGAGTTTATTGAAATTAAAATCTGCTTCTTTGGAAATGTGCGGCATTTAACAAACCCAGTGGGGGGAGATGAGCTGTGAGCGAGGAGAGAACCGGGCACCGATTTTTCCCTGCTGCTGCCAGAGCAAGGGGCTGCACAGGGTGGCACGAGCCGAGCGAACCCGGGAGATGGCCCAGCCTGGCTCATTTGGGTGCTGTCACCTTGGAGACCATTAACTTTTAGCAGCCGGTGTTGCTAATCCAGTGTCTCCCTACATTTCCCAGTGCAGAGAGATGGGTCCTTGCTTGTCCCTTTCTCTTGGCCGGTGCCCTGCAAACTCAATTCCTGCACCTACCTCGAAACCCCGAGCTCACATCTCTTCTCACGCCGGTTCCTCGCCGTGGAAACCTCCCAAAAGCCCGAGGAGCTGCACCACCATAGCCTGGACATCAGCCTCCATGGGAACGAGTGGAGTTTGAAGCCAAATCAAGGATGGGGCTGGGGACCCTGCTGTCACCTGGACCTCGGGGCCAGTCCCGGCAGCATCCTGCCTCCCCTCCGCCCCGCAGCCTCCCCGTGCGCTGGCACCACGCGCTTGCCAGGCTTCGTGCCAGAGATATTTTCCTAATGGTTCCTCTGCCTGCTTCGCTTGCCGCTCTCCTCGCCTGCCAGCTGGCTGCCGTGGTCCTCCGCCGTCGCAGGCAGCTGGGGAGGGTTTCATGGGTATGCGGGGCTTGGGAGCCCTGTGTACAGGTGGCAGAGCATCCCCAACACCCACCGCAAGGTCTCCCAGGGCCCCGCTGCTCCCCAGCAGGACCCAGAGCACTTTCTGGGTCCCCACTCAGGGCAAAGGGATGTGGGAGGCTGTGGCGGGGGAATTCCTGGTGCCCAGGGCTTGCAAGTCTGCACAGCCGTCAGAGACGCGTTGAGGAAACATCCTACAGAGACGTTGCAGAGATGTGTCTCAGGGACTGTGGATAACTCAGGGTTCTGCGCAACTGGACGCACTGTTTAAATGATTTTGGAGAGTGGACAGCAGATGAGCAGCTGCCACCGGGCACCTCTGAACCTGCCCGACCAGCTACTGAAGTGCCACATCATCTGGCTTTGCTCTCCCTCTCATCCATGCAACTTGGTGGAAAAAAAATCTCTAAGTTTGCAAAGGAGCAGCACGTCCACGTCTGTGGGTCAGCTGGCCATAGCTGTTGCTTTCCCCAGAGCTTCTCTGATCGTCCTTGTCTCTGTCTGCACAATGTCTGCTCCATGCCAGAGCCAGATCTTCTTCTGACCCTTTCTTTTCCCCATCTTTTTTCTGATTGTCTCCCTGAACCTAATAATTCCTTGCCCAAATAGAGCGGGTCCTACCTGCACCTCCCCAGCTGGCACAGGTAGTTACGCCAATTCCACAACAAATTAGATGCACAAGTGCGTGTTAAATGTTCCTGTGGCTCTAAGTCCTAATAAAAAAGCTAACCTCCTACCTGGAGGTTGTTACAGCTTTAACAAGGAGAGTGCCTTAGCAAAAGGACTTCATCTCAAAGGACTTTCGCCGAAGCCATCTTCTTCTTTGTGTGTTCCTCCCTCGCAGCACGGGTAATTAAAGGACCAGCCACAGCTCAGAAGATTCCTTAGCTTTTGCGTTTGAGGATATCTTTCACTCTATTTTTTCCCTTTTCTCTGATGGCATATTAGATCAAGCCATTAAGCAACATCCTCTGTTTCTCCTGAGAATATTCATCAATAATAATGAATAGTACTTGCTCCAGGGCTGCCCCCTCCTTGCCCAGGAATATCGCTGGCACATGATACAGCCCTGTTGGAATAACTCTGGCATTTGTTTTTTATTTCTGAGATTCATTTAATGTGTAATTTTTATTTTTTTTTTCTCTCTCTCTGGGACTGCGGAGGCCCCGCTTTGTTCAGGGTTTGGAAGCAGAGAGTCGGCTGAAGCTGAGATTTTATCTGATCCAGCGGGGAAAAGGGTTTACATCAAAGTAACGCACAAGTGGAAACTCCTTAATACCGATGGACTGCACTACCATAATTACACAAGGACTCGGCTGTATCGACACATATCTCTTTTTGCCCCAGTGCAATATACTTATTTAGTGGGCTTGCATGAGAGCAAAGCACAATCAAAATATTTTAAACAAAGTTTCTGAATATTGGGTTATTTGTCCTAAACCCCGATGGCAATCTCAGAGCCATGCACTGCGCAGCCTGTAAAGGGGCTTCTCTGAGGGATTGTCCTGCTGCTGTTCCACAGATGATGGAGGAAACCTCGAAATAATAACTCAGTGAGTAAATAAAGGATTGGATCGAGGAGATGTGGACAGTGCTCCAGAATTAGGAATAGGAGCACATGTCTGGAGCCTCTTTGAGCACCAGAGAAGCTTGTGCTGGGCTAACTCTGTGCACACCAATCTTCTTTGCCCTGGTAATTTTCTAGATTCAATCAGACGATGAGCAAATGTCAGCCTTGCTCCGCACCCTTCCAGCACGCCTGTTGCATGAGGGATTCTCAAGGAGGTAACTACATCAGTTACACAAAGGGAAATTACTGTAGACAGTACCTTAAGCTCCATTTGCCTCATAGTGCTTATTTCTTCCTTCTACGAGAACTTCATCAAGAGGTTTAATGCATTCACGTTCGTAAATTTTTTACAGCTGACCTAGAGCGCAGGCGGCCGCCCGGTCCTGCCCCGCTCCATCCCCACGTTCCTCGGGGATCCGAAGGCACGAGAGGCGCAGTCCCGGCTTCAAGCCCTGTTCAAACCTGCTCGCGCATCTGAGAAGCTCTTGCTGCTGCGCTGCCATGTCTATCCCGGCCCCTGTTTGCCCACGGTTTGGCGTGAGCTGCTGCTTTCCAACCATCCCTGCTTGTTGCGAACAAGCGACTCCACCGCTCCCAGCCTCGTTCGATAACTGGGATCAGGCACTTTGGGCTCTCTGGTGTTTTTTTTTAGCCTAATGTTTTGGCATTATTTTTTTTTTTTTCAAGCATGTTTTTAACTTTTGCAAGGCGAGCACTTGTCCCCGAGACGATGATCGCGGCGTTGAAGGGCGGAACCCCGCTTTGGTGCCGGTGGCTCGCTGGCTGCTCCGGAGAGCCTCCGCGCATCCCTCCCTGCCGTACCGCTTTCACGCGGCGCGGCGCCTCTTGATGTGGGGATGTTTATCTTCTCTCAGTTCTTAGCCATCGGTGCGTCTCTCAGCTAAAGTGCTTTTACTGAGATTGTGAAACCCACTGTAGTCCTCTCTTTGTTAAGAAGATAAGCTACAGAGGGAAAGCAGCAGAGGAAAAAAAAAAAAAATCCTCTGGTGTGTTATATCTTTTTCTCCCAAGGAATATCACACAACTTGGACAGCTACTGTAATGCTAATATACAAATCAAAACTCTGAGGAGCAAAATAGAAACATCCAACCATATTAAATAAGAGGGGGGTTTTTGTGTGTTTGAAAGCTCACAAAAAATCTAGATATTAAATTGATGTCCTGGCACTTGTGCAGTGTAACAGGCAGATTCAATTAAAAGAAGAAAATATGTCCAGCCTGTAGTGTGGGCTAAGCAGCAATAAAAAAGCAAATCAATTTTTCAGGAGTTTCAAAGCCTGGTGCAGATTTCCAGAAGGCAGAAGCCAAAAATATATTTATTAAAAAAGACCCTAGGGGCTCAACAGTGTCATTTTAACCAAACTACTGCACCTTCAATATGATGAACTGTCACTGTATTTGGAGAAATACTTTGTAAACAATCCATTTATATGTATAGATACAGCGTGTTATATATGTATAGATAAAAGCATATGCTTATGTTGCGCCTGTTGGATGTCATTGATTATTTGAGAGGTGCAGTGGTGTACTGCAGGAAAAACACAGACCAGGCTAAGCTATAGTCATTTGTGTTCTCAGATAGCCGGCGTAACCGGAGCGTGGGGGTTTCTGTGTAGCCTTAAATTAGGGAACTGTATATGTGTATGTACATACATATGCGTGAGAGCGTGTATAGCGTGTCTATATGTGTCTGTGCGTATGCATGCACGCACATACATTTAGCTATATGTGTTGATGGATTATGCGCAGAGTATCCAGGATAGAACTGTAACAGAACTCGGGGTTTGGGGTTCTCAGCTTTGCCGTTGGTGGTGTCTGTCGGCGAAAGCCGCGTGGTGCTGCTCGATGTGCCGGGCAGAGATCGGGGTGCGTGCCGCCGGCCCAGCGCAGAACCACGAACGGCAGCTCCGAGTTCCTGCTTGTCCCCAGTCACGCACAGCAACCTTCAGAAATGGGAGTGGGGGGAGTCCTCACCCCCCTTCTGCTTGTTAATCCTGTTCCAGCCGGATGCCCACAGCCAACGCATTGAAATCAACTGGCTGAACAGAGGAAGAGTTCCCACCAAAAAAAAAACCCACCACGTTTTAAGGGATCCATTCAAGCTTTTGATCACTAGGTAGCCAGATCAAATCTAGAAAGAACAGCAAATCCTGCTGCCAGCCATGGAGTCGACCCACTTCTGGTTAATCCCTGACGACCTCTGCACGCTCATCCACCCACTGCGACAACGGGAGGCTCCACCGTCCATCCAGCTTCTGACACTCGCATGGGGGATTTTTTACTGTCTCTTTTCTTTCCCCCTTTGATTTTTTTGTCACCGTTGTTGCTAGAAACAGGTGATCATAAAATGTTTCACCGTGTTCCGGCGGCAAACTGAGAGAAAATAATTTTTTCTTGTTACACCGAGCCACGGATTTATTTCCCTGAAGAAACCTAAGTGTGACTGCAAAGATTAAAAAAAAAAAAAAAAAAAAAGGGGGGGTGGGTGGGTAAGGAGCACGGTGGTGATGATTAAGGTGCCCTTCCAAGAAATAAATAAATAACCCCAACCTCCTGGCAGCTCCGCGCAGATCTGCATCGCACCCTCTGTCGTTACACCGGCTCGCCGGGTAATCAAGACGGGAAAGAGCTCAGCAGAGTGAGGACCTCCCATTTCAGACCCTCCGAGCTAGAGACAATATATACCCAGCTGGCAGGGTGGGTGGGGGGTTTATCTAAAACACAGACAAACACGTACACAGAGGGAAAGAAACCCTGCAAAGCCAAATTTGCTTCTAAATCTATTTACGTTTCGCCAGCCTCAAGATCACCTTGAACCATCTTTTGCTGTTTCCTTTCCTGTTTCCTTTGAAGTCGCAAGTTCTACATAAGCCCTTCAGGGGGAACAAAAAAAAAAAAAAAAAAAAAAAAAGTGAAAAAAAAAAACAAAGAAGGAGAGGGGAAAAAAAAGGAAGTGTATAAAGAAGCTATTTGTGATATGTATTTTTTAACACTGACATTTTAAAAGGTTGAAATGTGATGGTGTCTTTTGCAAAGTTACGCCATTTAAACAAGATAACGTGGCATTTTACCATTAAAGAAAAGACTCTCTTTTTTACTCGTACCTTTGAACAGTTCATCATTTTGCAGTAATATCCTTCAGCTATGTAGCGCTCTGTTCTTTTTCAAATGGAGGACAACATCTCTTCTAATTGTGCTTATGATACCAATTAGCATTGGGGTTTTCTGCTTTTATTAATAAACAGCCTTTCTAAGAGCACCGTGGCTGTCCTAAATATTTTTTCTCCTATATGGGATTCAGGAAGAAATCGTAATTAATTCTTCTTTCAGTGGAAAAGCAAAGCTATTTTTAAATTGCATGCCTGATTGAATTAACCAAGTGTTAGACAATTAACAGTCTTTCTTTTTATTTTTATGTTCTTTAAAATGCAGATTCAGTTTAATACTGTTTTCCCCTTCGTCCTTTTCATGTGTCCTAATTGTTAGCTAAGTAGTGTCAGGACTGCGTGTTATCGGCCAAGGCAGGTGTCAGGTTTAATATTATTAAAGATGCAATTACTTCTTTCTCAAGCGCAGCTTGTCAGTTTAGCTCATCAATGTACATATCAATACATTTTTAAACGAAAAAAAAAATCTCTGTTTCCCATCCATAATTATCTCCTTGGTATCTTGCCCTGTGTTTTGGAAATGTCTCTCTACCCGCGGTACGGAGGAGTCCCGGGGAATATAACGAGGTTTGACAGCCCGAAGGAGCTGCACAGCCCAATTCTCCAACTCAGAATCACAGAACCTTTCAGGTTGGAGAAGACCTTTTGGATCATCCCAGAACCCGGCCTGCGAGCCTCCGAGGATGCTCTCTTCTGCGTCATCTCCCGGGGCTGCCACGTTGAGTGAGGGCTCCCGTGAAAGCCTGGTTGGGGGGGAAAAATAACGGAGGAGCTGGCTGGTCTCTTGACGTGGCACCTGCATCGTGTAAGGGCAATGGGAACGTTGTAACGGAAAATGTTGGTTTATGGTGCCAACAGCCATAAAGGAGACGAGAATGAAGGGTTGGGAGCTCACGTGCTGCCCAGCAGGATTCCCAGTGTCTGCTCGGCGTAGCCCAGCGAAGCATCGCTGGGGAAACCCTCCGAGTTACCTGGAGCTGAATTCCTTCTCCTCCGTCCTTGGAAAGCTGGTGGGTTCAAAACACCACCGTCCCTAATTGCAACTTTCAGATTTGGGTTTTTCTCCAATCACCATCGCAATTGACTGTCCCAGAGAATGCGCTGGATGGATGGTTTAGTCACTGAAAATCGGATTCAGCATTAATCAAAACCGTTCACTAAATATGGCTTGAATTCATAAATCATTTTAGCTGAAATTTTTGGGTGAAAACATTGAAATAAGATTTTTTTTTTTAAGAAATTTCCTAAATTATATACTTCCACAATTTCAAACTCATGTTTTCTTTTCAGCTCTGGATAGAGTTTATTTTAAAGGAAGGTTTAGGAATCAGGCGTTTGGTTCTGGATTGAACAATGCGCTCGTTTGACCCAAAGGGAAGTACAGATGCACACAACCCTGCAATTTGGCCACCATTCAAAAAATCAATTATTCTCGAAGCTTATACTGTGCCCCTTGAGGGAAATTGTTCTCTGACCATTCGTGGTCAGATGAACCATGCCCTGAAGGGTAGATAAGCCATGAACAGATAACAGCTTAACAGATCAAGCTATGGTTTATTCACACATCTTCTTCCAGCGTCAGCAAACCAAAGGTATTTTCACCCCGACACTTCCCTTTCCTATTACTCTACAGCAAGCTCTTTTTCAAGACGAGTGCCCAGAGAATCCACAGCCCACATTTATCCCCATCCCAGCTTACACCTTGTAGACTGGCCATTTCAGCATGAGGATGATGCCCATTGCCAAGCCAGCTTCCATTTACTCTGGAATTTTGCGGATATTCTTTGCTGCGGGACCTAATCTGCCACCAAAGAGCTTCCCAGCAAACCCAGCTGAGAGTTCTCCAGTTTAGACAAAGACATAAAGAGCAATGGGCTATTTTACTGAAATATGAATGTTTATGGGAAATATGTGCTCGTTCACAGTTTTCTCTTGGAATGTCATGAGCGAAAAGCATTTTCAGCAAAGGAAACTTTAAAAATAATTGGCCAAATGTGTGAAAAAAATAGCTCATGCCCCTGTCCTCCCCCAACCCTTTCCGCTTTCCCCTGATGAAAACTAAAGTGCAAAAGCCTCCCCCGGAACGACGCTGCTTCGGCATGTGCCGTTCCCTCCACCCTGGCAATGTGGGGACAGGTTTCGGTGCCACGGCTGGAAATCAGCTCATCCTCTCGCCCATATTGCGCATCAGCCGGCTGCTTTTGGGCTGGAAGCGGAGCGGGAAGAGAGGGGCTCAGGTTTGGGATGCTTACTCGGTTATTTCCAAGGCATCCTTGCTTTATGACAGTGGTTCCCTGCTCGGGTGGGTCAAGCGTGTCCTCACGTGGGCTCTCCACGCTCCTGCGAACACACCGGTGGCTGCACGGGAGCCGGGTCGCTCCCGAACGGCCGCGGGATCCTCCGGCTGCCGGCTCGGCGGTGTGTGGCTGGAGACTGACAACTAACGGTTAGTTTGCAAATAGCTGCATAAAAGATCAGAGGATAACGTGGGAGGGGCGGGGAAAGGAGAAGGAAGGAAGGGGAACGATTGGTAGTACTTAAACAAAATTGATTCCCATTTCATTTTTATTTAGTTCAATATTAATTCTCAACAATAGGGTTCTTCGTGCAGAATTTCGCCCAGCTTTCATGCAGTGTCTGGATCTGGCAGGGTGGTAGAAACTGTGACTGTAATTAGGAGGGCCACACATTCATCTCAAACTTAAATTCTCCAGGCTTGATTCTCTTCGCAACCCAGGAAAAATCAGAAATAATTTAATTTCCATTAATACATTTCCCAGCCGTGTGAATCTGATGGAACAGCATGGCCCTTCAAGTCCTCCATCCCCTTTTAAAGAGAAGACATTACGTGTGCCGCGGCATTACTGAGAATAGGAAATATGAGATCATGAGATCAAAGCGATGGAGCTTTGTGTTTTAAGTTTTTGATGGAGACAATAAGGAAAAAAAGAGAAAGAGCAACCCTTTTAATGAGAGCCTTTTAAAGACAGGGCAACTTGGGAAAATTTACCTTCATGCAAGTAGAAACTATTAGCAGTTCTCATATTGTTATAGGCAAGAAGGGAAGGAAAGGGAAGAGCAGGAGGTCTCCACCGGGAGGTCTCCACGGCTCCTCACACGCTGCCTGGGATGTGAGAGCACCTGTGTGTCCTCACAGGTTGGGCAGATCCTTCAAGCCTGTCACCTACCACCCCTTCCCCAGAGATGCTGCAGGAAAAGCTCCTACAGGTACCATGGCCCGGCCACCACCAGCATCTGCAGATGGCACTGGGGAGAGACTGGGGAGTCTCCAGTGGAAAACAGGACTTCTGGGAGAGTGTAGGTCATTTTGGGAAGACAAGGCAGGAGGAACAAGAGGTCCTGTGTCCCTGGGCTGGTAACGGAGACTGTGTCCAGGGATGGTGATGGAGAGGTCAGAAAAGGGGGGACCTGCTGCCTGGAGACCCTCTGAGCTTCTGCACCAGAGGCTGAGAACAAGAGCCCTGTGCAAGGAGGAAAGCGAAGGAGGAGGAGGAGGCTCTGAGACACTGAAAGCATTAATTTCCGTGGGAGCTACCTGGCTAAATCCTTTCCTCACCTTTGAAAATCTCCACCCGTGAATTTTAGCTCTGAAGGTTGCTGTCACGAGGCAGTCGTGTTACTGCTCCGCTATAAGAGCCTTTGCGTTATATTGGCAATAGCATCTGATTGTTGCACTTTGATATAACTGAATAGGTAATCAGACCACTCTTTATTTTAGCCTGAGGATATGCCTTTGATTTGTAGAGGCTGGCCATTTCTTATCTGAGTTTGAAAATGGGATTATTTAAATGTGTATTGATGTTTTTCATGTGGTCTAACTGTGCAGTTCAACATGGTAATTCAACTCATAGCTATACCAGATTGTTATCTAATCTGATAAGATATGAACAGCACAAAGCCGAGATGATGAAACAATCAGGATTGTTGACTCACTGGGGTCCTGCTAAATCCAGTCTGCTTTCATACTTAATTATCCTGTCAAGTTCCTCGAATCTTAGCTCCTCCAGCACTGCGATGGCGAGAACGGTGGTAGTGACACCACTTGGTGAATACATAAGTTGATCAAAATAATTTCAGCAGATACAATGGCTATTTATGCCTCAACCGCAATATGAAAAGCTACTGATTCAAATACCCTAGACTGCAAAATTGGCCCTCTTAGCATTTCTAGGATCACTGAAGGCCGTTATTAAAGGCCTCTGGAAGTTAATGTTTTGCTAACGTGAGCTGCCGCCTGACTATCTCATACCAGAGGGGAAAAAAGACTAAATGAAAAATTCAGCCTTCCTAATTTTCTTCCTAAGGTGGTCTTTTCTAGCTACCTAGACCAGGCACTTTACCTGATCCTGAAAACTTTGCTGGAAATCTACAGTCTATTCCTCCTGATGCTGCTTGCGCCATATTTTACTCTTATTATGACTACCACTTTTATTCAAAGGTAATTAAGCTGTATTAATTAGATCGAAAAGATAAATTTTAAGGGTTCCCACCACCACTTGCAAAAAGCTAGTATTTTCAGTTTTTTCTTGATCATCTATGGGAGTAATCACGAGGGTAAGTGTTATATCTCAAGAGGCGGTGGCAGAGGTCGTGGTGTCCATAGCAGGTGAAAGCAGGTATTCAAGAAAACAAGCATTAAGGATCAAGCAGAAGTAGTGGAAATATTTTAATGGTCTGAATTCAGATCACACTCCTGTAAGTTTTACAGTGGTCTTTGCTGTTAATTTGAGGTCAGTATTTTGCTATCGGGCAGTATTTAGTTGTAGAGTAATCTGGGTATGAAGGAGACCTATTGATGGTGATGTTTTAAGTGGTCAGAGAAGGAAAAAAGGGCCCATAAGTGTTCACGGAAATCCCAAAGATCAAAATATCACTGTGTCAAGCATCTTTTGCTGATTAACTCACTGGCAGATTCACCTGTGGATGTACCTGGAAGAATCGTTAAGAGCTTTGTTACGGTATAGAGCAGCCAGTCAAGCATCCTTGTATTTAATATTGACACTAAAAAATATCCAGGTATTGAAAGATGCTGCTATCTACGAGGCGTATTTTAAAGGGAAAACCACTGTTTTCATTAAAAGCGCTATCAGCTGGGAGACTGAGTGATTTAGATCAAAGCCATTAATGTTCCCTTCCAGAGGCAGCACCAGGTAAAAATACCCGATTTTCCGAGAGCTGAGCACCTCGCCATGGAGATCGGTTCTACCACACTCCTCAGCATCTAGACCGTGGAAACTGCAGGCCACAAATGGTACGGGAGGCTCAATTCGCTAGCCTTTCATGTTGGTCCTCTTGAAAATTGTAGCTATTATGTTTAAATTAATTATGCTATTTTCTGTCGGAATTGCAGAGTGCCGTGCGAGAGAGCCTTGCCCAGCCCCGTACACACGGGGTGACAGGAGGCCCTGCCCTGGTCTTTCAGAAAGGCTGTAATTAGCATGGAAAGGAAAGACCAACTGTTGTTTGAAAATGTTAATGCTAAAGGTCTCGTTTAAGCCGGTGTCTCTCGTAGACGCCCATGTCTCTCATATAAGCTGATGGAAAAAAATGTTACTTTTCTGCTCTGGTTTTTTCCTTCCCCCCTGTGGGGAACTGTGCCTTTCAGGGGGTCTTGAAGGTGGGTTTGAACATGCTCTCCCACTCATCCCCCTCCCTAGCTCCATCCCACATAAGAAGGACATGGAGCTGTTGGAGCGGGGCCAGAGGAGGCCCTGGAGATGCTGGGAGGGCTGGAGCCCCTCTGCTGTGGGGACAGGCTGGGAGAGCTGGGGGGGTTCAGCCTGGAGAAGAGAAGGCTCCAGGGAGACCTTCCAGCCCCTTCCACTCCCTAAAGGGGCTCCAGGAAAGCTGGGGAGGGACTCTGGATCAGGGAGGGGAGCTGTAGGATGAGGGGTAATGGTTTTGAACTGAAAGAGGGGAGATTTAGACTAGACATCAGGAAGAAACTCTTTAGTGTGAGGGGGGTGAGCCCCTGGCCCAGGTTGCCCAGAGAAGCTGTGGCTGCCCCATCCCTGTTCAAGGCCAGGCTGGACGGGGCTTGGAGCAACCTGGTCTGGTGGGAGGTGTCCCTGCCCAGGGCAGGGGGGCTGGAGCTCGATGATCTTCAAGGTCCCTTCCAAGCCCAAACCATTCTGTGATTCTGTGGTTCCTACCAGTTCTCCAGCCTTCCCAGGCCATTTCCACGCAGCTGTGATGCCAGGAGCCTTTCCCAACCCCTGCTGCTGACAATCTCTCTTCCATCTCCTCCTCAGTTCCACTTCATCCTTCCACCAAGACACCCCACCAGTGAAGGATGTGGCTTAAAGCCAAGCCAAGCTCATAGGAAAAATCAATGGGGATTGATCAATAATTGCTCCGTAAAAAAATAAGACGATGGGGAAACCTCCCTGCCTGGGCACGTACTGAAGCTGTGTGCCACCCTTCTGCTTGACTGTCACTGCTGATGGGACTCCAACCTTATGTTTGTCCATAAAGCTATAAAGACGCGTTCAACACCACAGACAGGCAGACAGACAGCAGAGCAGACAGATGCCATGGCTGCAGGAGAGGGTGTTTTCTCTGTGCTGCCTCTGGGCACTACAGCCTAAGAAACCCAAATCTGTGCATGTGTATGACAAGGTTTCTGAACTACCTGAGCAAAGGTGTGTGAGAGGACAGGGTTAGAGACACGCTTTTCTCTCCTTGTCCATATTCTTTGTGTTTGGAAGCTAGGGGTGGTTCAGGGCAAGATCCAGGTCCTTAAATATTTTTGATGTAGCAGAACTATGCAAGCTCAGACCCCTGGGGCATCCATCCCTTACACCTTCCCAGCTCGCAGGTAGATGCAGACCATCAGACCTTGGGGTCCGCATTAGTGTTTGGGCTGGCCAAAACTTACTCATTTAGGAAAGAATTGAATATTTATTTTCTTTTTTGTAAATATAAGCCCTCTCCTCATCGAACTCATCTTCCGCCCCAAGAGCTCCTTTGCGTGGCTGCCGCCTCCCAGGGCTGCTGTCACATCCCCTCCGTGCACGTGGACCTGGTGGTGACCCTCATTCCCGACCACACCTGGGCTTGCTGATGAGGTTCAGAATGCCTTAAAATAGGTTAATTTGTAGGAAAGTGACAGAAATAAATTGCTGGCACTTTTGTGTGCTGATAAGTTTAACCTTTTTTTTTTCCCCCCGAGCAGCTAAATTGCCAATCATCCGGAAACACACTGGAGTTCACCCATTACATAAAGGAAGCTGTTAGTCTCATTTAAAACAATATTGACCTTTTTCCTGTCCTTTCCATTTTGACTAAATTACAGGGTACATTTTTTGAAATGTGGCTTTTGTCTGACTGTAACCAGGTGACCCTGATTTTTCTTTTTTTTTTTTCCCCTCACTTAGAGCTTTCAACCTTTCCTTTCTACTTCCAATGCAGTTCTTAGTTTAACCACTGAGATTTTCAAATCCAGAGATACTAAAAAAAAGCCTTTGCATGATACATATATTTTCCAGCTAGAAAAATCTACACCTGGAAGCTAAGGAAAATTCAGCTGGTGCACACTGGAATTTGGGGCGTGGGGGTAGCAGGGGGCATTTGGAACATGGTTGAGAAGTGTCTCTGGTCTTCCAAAGTCAGATCAGTGAGTGTGCATGAGCTTTCCGTCTCCCTCGCTATTAATTTCAAATGCAACATTACCGATAGATTATCTTCTGGGAGCAAAAATATTTCTGCTGGGAAAGAAACAGGGCTTTTTCCTTGGTTTTATCTTCAAATCAGGCTGTGAGAACGTACGGCTCCATCTAAAACCAGCGTAACTCATTCCGAGAGATTTTTTCCTGCACAGAAACATTTTTGAGTTGATTTGGGGCCCTGGGCTGAGCCTCTGGTGTCAGCCTCTGAGGACGTTACGATATAAGAGTGAAGCTTGAGTTGTTTTTCTTGTACCCAAACCCCTGGTAGCAGCCTGGCCTTACAGGTATATTCTACTTACATTGCCTTTGTTATTTCCTGAAGATATACAAAGAGACGAAGCCTCCCTGCTTGGCTTCCTTCCTTCCCAGTCAGTGCCCAGTGCCATCAACAGTGTTTCCACGGGCTGAGCTGGGGTAAATCCCTGTATCTCCATTGCAACAAACGACGGAGGCTCAGTTACATCGGCTGAGGCTCTGAACCACCCTCCCGCACATTCACGATGTGCTTATGGCATTTGTTTCATGTATTAACTTTTCCCGGATAAAAAATTAAAAATAACCCCACGTACGTTCTGCTACTCTTGGCTCATATAGAAATGTGTCTTCTAATGCCAAATTTAAATTAATACAAGCCTTTTTTTTTTTTTTAATTCAGGCGTATGTTGGGTTTTTATATTATTTTTTCTAAATCACTGAAGTGTGGGGTTTTTTTCTCCAGTCAGTCCTGTTTTAGTAGTTCCAGTGCTTTTTGCAGGAATTCTGAGATTCAGGAAACTTTATGGAATTTAGGATTCCTTGGGAGGGAAAGCATCGGTATTTCCATTAAACTTAGGAAATACAGGCCTTTTCTGTGGAGCATTTGTCCCCCAGGTTCGATGCCACAATACTGAGAGCCCGAAGAGAACATGATCTCTGCCAGCTTTAGCCCCATCTCTTCAATATTTGAATAATCTGAATCAGTGGCATTGAAAATGGTTTGAAATGTTTAATCGTCTTCTCTAGGAAAGAGACATTCAGACGCTAGAGTGCCTTTCAAATCAAACTGCCAGCAGAGAAAATCATTTCTTCAAATTGCTCACTGGTACAATGTCCAATCCATCTGTGAAAATATTTGGGTTGCATTGCTGGGATTTGATTGACTCCTCTGCCAACACCAAAATTTTAATAAGCTGGGAAGGGACAAATTATTCCAACCACCGTCTCTACGTTTTGTGACCGGGCTTTGGGAGGAGAGCGAAGCGCTCGCTCTTGATTGCGGGTGCCACCGCGTCCCTGCGACGCTACGTGGGCTGCAGGCAAAGGAGTTCCCGGGGGAACCAGCGCCCGCTCCTGCGCCGTGTCCCTGCCCCCACGTCCCCTCCTGGAGAGGAGCAGCCCAGACCCTCCTCCTTCCTCCGCAGGGCGGGAACATCACATTTGGCCTTTGGGCTGGCAGAGTTGCAGAGACGCTGCCTTGCCAAAGGTTTCGGGGTTTGCATTTTATTCTGGTAGTGCTGGCAGAGCAATTTCTTATCTTTCAGTTCTACTTTAGAGCATCGTGGAGGATCCAATCATTCTCTATAAGCAATGATGTGCACCGTGGACTTACACAGTATTAGGAATAAAATAATCCTACCTGCTGTACTCAGCCTTTAGATTATCTGGTTTGACTCAGCATTAGTATGTGCCTGCGTATAAAATTGCCCCGCACAATTATTCAATCTCGTGACAACTATTCAGTTTGCAAAGCAAAAATAATCCTGTGATTACCCTGTAATTAGCTGATAGTTACTAATCAATTACATCTGCAGAGCTTGCCTTCCATCGAGGAGGTGCGTTGTGGTGATTTACGGGGAAGGCATCGGTGCCCGCCCCGAGCAGCTTCCAGATGTCCAGCTTCACTGTGCTGGGGCTGGAGGAAGAAATCTGGGACTGAACTCTTCGTCGGAGCTGGGTGGTGGGAGTCGGGCATCTCACCCACCAGCTACGGCGTCGGCAGGGTCTGGGTAGGACGTGCATAATCTCATTGGGGGGGATTAACGCTGAACAGGTGTGTCTGAATGAGGCCGGAGTGAAGAAAGCAAACGCATTCCCAAAATATTTGGATATTCCTGTTATCACTTGTCTTCTCGAGACTTAGCACAGCCAGGGATGCTTCATTCGCCGGGGCGGTTCGATACCCCCGCAATAGAAATAAGCACCAAGTAGTGTGTATTCCACAGGTATTTATTTACCTTGATATTCCTCCTTTCCTGGAGGGATGAGCATTCCGGTCGGCACAGGCCAAAAGTCCGTTTTAGTGTGCACGTAGGCAGTACGGGTTTGCTGGAAACGCAGCTGGAAACACAGCTCTGGGCTGACCGGTCCCCTCCCTACTTAGTGACAGTGTCCGAGTGCGGGATATCTGCAACCGGTGAGAAAACGGGATTAGGGAATACCTTTGAATAACAACAAAAATGGGGTAGAGTCCCTAATCTCTGGACACGCGCTCACCAGACTCTCCCAGAACATCCTCGGCTGGAGCTTGAGTGTTCATTCGGCACACGGAGGAAGGGATGATTTTGCAATATTAGGAGCAGTGCTGGGAAAACGGAAGGGAGAAATGAAGCTGCCGGCAGGTTTGAAGAAGAGTTTGATAAATATTTCTGCTGTGAAAGAAGGAAGTAAGACATGACAGGAATAGAGATGTGTCCGTGAGAAGTCAGGCAGGAGTTCAAGCGAAGGCTGACAAGCTTGAGCGTGATGCTGCAGGGGAGAAGCTTATTTTTTTGAGAGATGGGGGAAAAGGATGAAAATACGATGGAAGAGGGAGAGGGGCAAACCCTGAGGTTACAAACCAGGCAGAGCCGTGCTCGAGGGAGCGAGACGGGGGAGGCTTGAGGACCTTTGGGCAGAAAAACGTGTAGTCGGGTGCAAAAACATGTCACCTGCCCAGCCAGTCATGAAGCCTGGCAGGACTGCGCTGTGGTCCCATGGCTCTGATCCCGGGTGGCTCTGCCAGCGCTGAGGACCGTGCTCCGGCCGGGAAGAGCCTGTGGAGAGGGGCTGGATGCGCACACATCGGTCCCTGGCATCTGCACAGCGTAGGGGAAGTTCATCCTCCTCACCAGCGCCTTCCTCCTTCCCTCTCTATCGCCCGCACCTCCTCTTAAGAAAGATCCCGACAACACCATTAAAATGTCTTGCGTGGATTGAAAATTCATTGTTCGTTAAAAGCTAATCAAAGCGCGGGTAAACACGACGGCCCCCTTTTCCCCCAGCCTGACGTTTCATTTACACAAGAGCTCAAGCCCTCGCACCGGCGCGCTGCCACGCAGCCGTCAAGCATTGATTGTGCTATTCAGCAGGATGGCTCAATAATTACAGCCCCGGATCTCCCAACCACACCAAAGAGCAGGCTTACCACTGCTAGCCTTTGTTACTAATTGTCCTTCAGGCTACTTGAGATGAATTACCGTCGCTTACATTTTCCTGTTTTTCCTTTCTCTTCTATTGGGTTAAAAAAAAAAAAAAAAAAGAAAAAGAAATTAAAAAAAAAGAGAAATCTGAAATCTTTCCACTTAGCGGAGCTGGATGGATCAGACAAGTGTAGCGTTGACTGTTGACAGCACTTCACAAGAAAACCCTCTGACTGCAAACTGTCTCATTGATATGTTCAGCTTGACACGTCGGATTGATTTTTGATTGTTTTACAAAGCTCGCTTCTGCGTGTTTTCATTATCAAGGCTGGGCAGTTTTCATACTAACACTTACAAAATGTTAGCGCTATTAATATAATTTGATATCATCTATACTGCATCTAATTGTAACAAGTAATCCAGCAAATTAAGCCTCTTCCACCAAAGCTCTCCAAAATGGATTGCACTTCTGATTATTCTTTTAGTTTGTTTCGTTTGGGAGCGCTTGAAACAGCAGCAATATTACTTTAGTTCTAACTTTTTAATCCTGCGAGTTGTGAAGGCAAAATTTGGGCTGAAAGTTTTAAATTCCAGACAGGCGAATGCGATCAGCACCGAATCCGTGCTTATTCCCAGCGACTTCGTCGGGAACTGGATCAGCTCCCATGGGAACCTGTGCCGGGCTGCAGTTTGGGAGGCGATGGCACGCTCAAGGGAAGGACAGTGTCAAACATTCCCTGCCCGTGTGGACTGGTTGGATCGATCCTTGTCCTTCATCTATTAAATCTGCTGTCCCCAGCCATCCCTGGGGACACCCCCATGATCCCATGCCCAGCCTCCAGGCTCTCATCCACCCTCTTCTTTGCTCTTTCTCATCTTGCTCCGAGGATGTTGGCTCACCGTGAGCCTCCCTCACCCTCCAGAAACCCCAGAAAGGAGGTGTGGTGGTGCTTGGTCTTCCCCGTGCAATCGTTGGGCTCCTGCTGATGACCCCAATGAGAGTTTTTGCACAGCAGAGGCCTGGAACCGGTCCAAATTCCCCCAGAAATTTAGGAGAAACTTCCCTTCCTAAGACAGATTGAAGACATGGGTTATGGTTGAGTTAAGATGAGTGCTGTGGGTAGCTGGCCCACATAGAGAATTATCTCCTTCTGCTGGTCCTGTTCAGCAGTTGTCCCTTGGAAGAAATACTGCCTGCGCTGCCTTTGCCTTTTTTTAAATGCAGCACGTGAAAAGGAGGAACGAAACCGTCTCGGCGGAATTTTAGAAGCCGGAGCCCACAGCCCATATGCGAAACTGCAACTGGTTTTGTTCCCGCCGTGGCTGTATCTGTGTTTGCAGCCGGCGCGATCACCCCGGCAGGCGCCGAGCAGCGCGGTGACCAGGCGGCCTGGATTTCACAAGATTGTCCTTTTTTTTCTCCAATTGCAGGAGAAAAAAAGAAAAAAATCCTTTCCCATCACTTTTCCCCCCATTTTTTTACCCAGTAAATGAAAATTTAATATTCCTTGGTGCCACGCATCCTTTTTCTGAGCCTGAGGTAACGATTACCCCAGGTTCCATCAGCTGGGCAAGGGCTGGGAATTTGCACTCGTGAACAAGCGCCCTCCTTGCTTTTCTTTTTATAAAGAAGCGTGGCCCTAAATAGTGTGTAAGCGCTCTCCCGCGACCATGCGCTCTCTTCATAACCCTTCCACTCGAACAAAGTGATTGTCTGAACTGAAATCGCTTCACTGAGATGATTAAATTAGTTCCTACATGCCAGAGATGTACAGAGGTCTTGACATTTATATTTGGGTACTAGAGTCTGACATTCAAATGCGTTTGTGTTTGAAAACAGCGTAATTTAAAAAGTAGCATAAAATCCATTAATATACTAGGGAGAGAGGGCGATGCTTTAATTTGTTTGGGGCTGTGAAAAACGATCATTTCCCGCGGCTGCGGGGAGGGCAGCCCTGCGATGGCCGGGCTGTGCGAGACGTGAGCTCCCCAGTGTCCCCCAGTTTCACCAGCACCCGTGAAATATTAAACCCCCAGACACCGGGGGAAAATCAGCCTTGGTCTGCGCGGGGCTGAGATGCCTCTAATCGCGATAGGTTTATTTTGACACCATATAATCCACTATTTCTTCCTGCAGGTTGGCGCACACCTGCGGCTGGGCTGGCAAACCAACAGGCGCACGGGGGCTAAATCTCCAAAAGGGCAAAATAAGCAATTAATGACATTCTGGGGGAATCCCAGCGAGGGAAAAGGCACAACTCACGTGCAGGCGGCTTATTGTGAATCCAGCCAGCACCCCTACAAAGAGAACCTGACCCGACATTAACTTCTGTATTACATGGTGAGGATGCTGTAGGCTGTTAGTTGCCATTATTTAGGAACCGAAATTATATGCTTTTAAAAATTATTTTTGACCCGATGATACACTTGTTTAACATGTATATTAAAAACCTCTGTGAGTGTCCAAATCCCATTGTTTTATCATGGCTTGGATACCCAAGCAGACACTCTCTTTTGCCTGGAAACAGGATTTTTAACTTTAACACAGAGCTGCATTGCCACTTTTCAATGTTATTTTGAATGAGTGAATGCAAATGACATTATTCAATTTGCAGAAGCGGTTTCATTCATGATGTGTCATTAGCATCTGGTACCTAAAGGAAACATTTTTCACCAACTAAAATAAAAAAAAAAAGAGGCTGATAAAGTCCTGAGAGCAAGTTCCCCGCTAAGCCGGCAGCGCAGCAGCCCAGTAGTTTCACTCTTTTGCATCAAAACAGAACTCCGTTGGGATATTTATGTTTTTCCCAGGATGTCCCTCAAATGCGGGGGGAAAAAAGAACTGTAGAGATCTAGGCTGGAGCACATGAGCGTGCACGACCCAGCGGCAACGAAGAAGGAGCCTGTGATAAAAGTGCGTGCCCACATTTTGCTGGCGTGTGTCTGCACATATTTATTATTCTCATCTGCAATATTGATGACCGAGGACCAATCTCACTGCACATGCGTCTTCCTCCCCGCATCCCTTTTCCTTCACTTGCGCAGCTGAAAAACGCTTGCGATTATTTGTTGTTGCTGTTCTGGTTTTGAGCAGTGAGCAAAATGCCCCGATGTTAACGCCGATTCATTTTCCCGGGTGGGAAAAAAAAATAAAAAAGAAAGAAAAAACCAAATAAACCATATGAAAACAGTAATCAGAGGAATCGGGGCAAGCCATTGCAGTCAATAGCGACCGGGGCTGGGAGACGTCATTTCGGCTGTTGGGAGCAGGTCAGAGGAGGGGAGTAGGTTGTGAGTGCTAAAAATGAGAATTTTATTATGCAAGGGGAACCCTCGTTTTAAAGGGGCAGGAGAAAACCGCATTCGGGATCAAGCTCAGTCTTCAAAATAGTGAAAATTGCTCACGTGGCTAGGACGACTGGTGTCGCTTTTTTTGGAAAAACAACTCTTAATTAATTGGGAAAAAATTGGCACAAGAATAGGTGAGAATAGACATACGTATACATGGGTGTGTGTACATATACATAATACACTTATTTATTATGCACGTGCTGGAGCGCGTATATGAGTGTGTGTACGTATGATAAGAATAATGAGCTATAACAAAAATGAGGGGACAATTATTCTGATCTTTTGTAACCCATCTCGGCTGCACAAATTATCATTTTGAGCGGTCTGAAAACAGAAAACTAAGCATAATAGACTATAGGGAGGCATATTTAAAAAATAAATTAAGGAATAAAATGCATAGAGACAGAATGCCATGTTTTGTTATGTCATTCCCTGCCTGCCTTTCTTCAGGAGAGAGATTTCAAATTAAATTCAAAGACTCCACTTTTAAATAAACAATGAAAATTGAAAATAGCCTTCCTTGTTAAAATATATATATCTCTATTTCCTCTCTTTTCTTTTTTTTAAAGTAATGCAGTACTGTGCAACGGTACAAAAAAAAAAAAAAAAGGAGGGCATTAGGTATTAGGATTCCAAACGGGATAGTACATCTTTAATGATACATATGATAATTAAAGAATACAATAAACACAATTAGCATATGTTTTAAACAGTTTATTAGTGAAGCTTACCATAAAATCAGAATATATAGAGCTCCAGGGTTTGTTGGGATAACAGCTTCTAATCCTTAGAGTCATAAAATCCCTGGCTTGGAAGAAATGGGCATCTTTAAAATGATTGAATCAGCAGGCCTCGAGTGAAAACACACAAATTAGCAAACTCCAGCAGTTGGGCACTGCGCGGAGCCGCGATGCGCGGCGGCGAAGGCATCGCTGACACTGCCCCGGCAGCTCTGATGGAGCACAGCGGGGACGTGGTGCTGCTGTGGACATCCGAGGAGATAATCACTTTAACTCCTTCCAGACCAGGAGTTACCCAAAAATAAGAATTTTAAAAAAAAAAAAATAAAAATGGCCTTTATTTTGCAAATAGTCATCGTGGGGAGAAATGGATGTCTGACTAAGTGATGGGTGTGAAGGAGGTGAGGGGTTTCAAGAGAGGCTTGGTCTGTGCCCCCTCCCTCCCTCCCTGCCGGCGGCGTCCCCGCGCATGGCCGAGGGGACCCGCAGGTGGGTTGCCGCCACCCCGGGGTGTGCGGCCGCGCGGGAGCCCAGGGACTCACTGCAGGCATTAGCGGGAGTTTAACAGTTGAATAATTGAGTTAACGGGTCTGGACGGGGCTCTGACAGCGCTCAGGCGCAGCCGACAAATAATACCGTGTATTTCTTGCTCTTGCCTCTCTTCTTTTCCCGATGTCTGTATTCTGCCTTTATCTCTCCATTTCCTCCCATCTGACTTGAGGGCAGTGTGAGCAGTTGGGATGGTTTTTTTCCGCTAATGATTAACATATAAGCTCTTTACGTTCATCACCCTACTGTAGAGATAATTTCTTCCCTCTTTTGTTATCCGTTTGTTTGTTTGGAGGGGGCGAGGATGGGTTTAATCCTGCAGTTCAGATATTTTGGGTTTCTTAAGAGCAGTGGGGAAGGCTCCGGATGAGAGCCGGTGTGGGCTGAAAGGAACAAAGCTCTGCCGAGTTTTTGTGAAGGGAAGGGGCAAATTGTCAACTTTATAATGAATCCTCATCAGACGTGATGACTTCCCAGCTCTGCGGCAAGGGAGAAGAATAGCAGTCAAGCGATGTTTGAACACATTCTTATGGGGAAATTGGAGTGTTTGGATCCCGAAATTAGATCTGAAGGCAGCCAAACATCTCCATAAAAATGGGAGCTTCACTCAAATGAAGGCATTTCAAGTTTGCTCAGCTCCCGGTCTGATGTGAACGAATTCAATCACAGCTCCGCACGGAGCGAGCGTTTTGCTGTCCCTGCTGCGTGGCAGAGCTGGTGGGCACGGAAGAGGCTGCCTGCTAATTCGGGTGGTCGGGAACAAATTCTTCTGAGTCATCTTAAACATGCGAGGAATACTGAAAACACACGGCATGTGTGGAGACACTACGTTGCTTCACATTTATCCCATAGCTTGGAATTTGTGCTGATATTTTCCTTAACTTCTGCTTGGGTGAGACCTGAAGCCCAAGAGATGGATGCACTGTGTAATAGCAACGCAAGTACAAACCATGCGCCACGTTTTGCCCCATAGATATTCGTCTGGTTTTGCCCCATATTAGTCTAAACACAAAAGAAACGAGCTGGAGGAGAAATGAAGGTCCAAAAAAGATGAAGTGACTTCCCCAAGGTCAAACAGCAGGACGGTGGCAAAGGCAGGAATATAAACACGAATTATATTGTCACTCCGCTCGAGGAAAAGGTTGAAATGCAGCTCAGTTTTTTCCCTTGTGGTTTAGACCCAGCTCGACGTATTTGACCTCTATTCGCCTGGCCAAGGTCTGGGGAAAGAAATACGAAAAATAGGAATCTCTGCCTACTCTGGGGAAGGACAGGGAGGTAAACTGAGGTGTGTCGTGGGTTCACGCAACGGCATTGCCTGGTTGAAGCAAGTCAAGGGGTGAGGCAGGGTCTAGTCAACTTTTTTCTGTTTTTTCTATCATCGACTTCATTGGTTTTGAGTTGCGTTTGAAGGGACAAAGAAATTTGGCCCCCCAGCCTGGGAGGAGGGGGGGGAATGTAATTGCACCCATTTTTTATTGTGATGTTTCCCTCTGGACATTCCCAGGCTGATTCACAGCCGGCGGCACCCGCTGGGCACCAGAGTCAGCACAGTAGAAGGAGCTTTGATCACAAGACCTGAATTTTAGCTCCATCTCCAGTTTTTAGCAGAGGAATTCAGCATCTAGTGGAGCGTTCAGAGCAAATCGCCGGGGGAGGGCAGAGCAGAAGCAGCTTGGTGTTCTGCTTCGGGTGCTCATTTCAGCCTGGAAACCCCTCGCCCGGGGCTTGCCCTGAGCTGGAAGAAGGTTCTGCAGACCTCCATCACCACCTCGGCTCTGCACGCTCCTGGTGGGGAAGAGTTCGTCATCTGGGAGGTGTAACGGCATATTCAGCCGTCTGATTATGGCACATAAAGCCCACTGGCACCCAAGTGTTACAGAATAATATATGTGCCAGACGTGACTCAACTGGAGCTGGCGGCACCGGAGGGCACCAGTTGCTGGTCCCTCATCCCAGTTGCCCACCCATGTCCCCTGCCATGGGTCAAGGGACGCGAGGGTAAAATTGCAACACTCAGGAGCAGAATATCCTCCAGAAAAGAGCAGTGATAGCAGTTAAGAATGAATCCGGATCAAAGTCAGAAATGAAATTTAGCGTCAGCGACCCCTCTCTGCTCTTGCCGTTATAGAGAAGGCCGCGGCATTTTCCAAACCTGAGATTTTAAAGAAAACATTTTAAGTAACAACGTGTACTGTTCTCTCTTTCATTCAGGGGGAAGCATTAACACACTTTGTTTTTTTTTAACCATCCAAACACGTGGCACAAGCTTTTTTGCATTTAGCGCATCAGGTCAACTTAGCGTCTGCAGAATATCTTCCTGTACACTTTCCATTAGCATTTTGTATTTATTAGCGATAAACTCAGAAACAGTGGATACCTAATTCAGCCAAAAACTAATTCTGCACTGTATATTTGACTAAGACGTTGGCTTTAAAATGTGTTAGTTATTTTTATAGATATTCTAAAAATAATATTAGAGGGTTTATTACCTAACCCGATTCACACATAATTTGACGTTCGAATGTTGAGGGCTCGTGCATGTGTTAAAACAGTGAGAAAACATGCACAGAAATTTTTCAAGACTTCTTTAAAATAAAAAAAAAACAAACCAGAAAATTACTATTTGCCCCAACTACATTGCAAATTGAAAATTGACAGCGGTGGGTAGCTTGTACACCAGCATTTATTAGCTCGGTTCCTCCGCGCAGACTTTTTAGGATGCTCTATCACGGATTAATGTCTCTCAGCAAAGAACGTGCTATAAAAAAATAAGGAATGCAGCTGATAAAATTAATGAAACAAATCATTGTTGAAAAGCATTTGGTGAGGTGTGAATTTGAAAGCTAGTTTCCTAATACAATATTTGTAAAATAAACAGAAATTAATATCCATTAATATTAACATAATTATCTTAGCTGAGAATGTTGAACTGTTGCCTGTTTTGTTCTTTTCAACTGCGGCGTCTCACTACAACTGTTTCTGTAGCTGGGGAATAATCTGCTTGTGTACGCTGTAATGACACAAGGAATAAAACGTAATAAAAGGAATACGATCTGAATTCCCATCTCAGCGAAGAGTAATTCCACAATCCATATATTTCTTCGGTGGCTTTCCTATAAGGTGAATACTTCTGCATGGCTTTAGCTCCCAGACCCATTTTCACTGCCACCTCGAGTCGGGCTCACATGAGAAACTCATTCTGCTTAACACAAAAATCTTTCCCCGCATCTTGAAATTACCCTGAGTGATCCTAAATTTCCTAAAGGCTGGGAAGGTGACGGGGGTGGGTTCCACTGTCCCCCTTCCACCGCTGCCCATGGGACAGCCCCTTCTCTCCGCCTTTCCCACCAGGGAGGATGGTTCCCAGGTGGGCATCCCAACTTTGGCATGCACATCAGAAGCAAACTTCGGATCTTCCCAGCTCTGTGCAGAGCTGCCTTTCGGACCCGCTAAAATGTGAAAAAACGTGACATTTTCCACCAGAAATGGCTTATTTTTAGTTCTGCAGATACCGCAGTAGCTCGCGAGTGAAACCAGGCGCTGTGTGGACTGAAGTAAAAAAAACGACATCTCACAAAGTCAAACCACGGAGAGAAAAAAAGGGAGTTTGTTCTTTTAATGACCAAAGCAATGCGGCATACGTTCACATCCCGGTGCTGTGTTAGGTTGTGATCCGCGGAATGCAAACGGCGTGGTGCCGGGTGGTGCCGATGGGCAAAGGGACGAGGGGTCTCGGGCAGCCCGGGAGAAGGGACGAGCCCCATCCACCCCGTGGAGCTTCAGACCTGAAATGAGGGAGCAGGCGGCTTTCTGGCGAGGAAGGCTCCACAGGCAGGACGGGGGAGCTTTGGCTTCAGTAAGACTCCGGCTCTAATTTGCCGTTCGTTAGGTCCCATGTTGGTGCGTGCACCCCTGCCCACACAAAGCGGGTAACATAGGGTTTGCACAGGATCCTTTCTCTGAAGCGAAGTGAAACGCTAAAGATTTTCTGAGCAAATATTTCCTTTTAAAAACCTTTCTTCGTCCATCTCATGCAGACGTGAGTTCGTGGCTGTCCATCCCGTCGCCACTAATGTTTCTGTAGAGTATCCATCAGATCCAGCCCAGAGAGGCTGGAGTCATGGGAATAACGGTCTTTTCAACTCATTGGCTCAGCAGCCTCATGAACTCGGCCTTAATCAAAATATTTGATCCAACCTGAAAAAAAAAAATATGCGTTTTACCTAGACATTTCTTAACCACCTCTATTATTGCTCTCAAGATTTTCAATGTTGTTTTGAGGGGAAAAAAAAGCCCTGAAACATTTTGTTTTGGAAGTGTGGAAGTGAAACTTTTTTTAGTCGCTTTTCCAGCCTGCCACGTTGCCATATTTACCACGGCGCTAACAGTTGTCAGAGATTATCTGGCTGAGTCACAGCTTTTATGGGCTCGACTCCGGTACTAGAGACGCGAAGCAGCTCCTCTGCAACCCAAGGTTTATGTTGGCATAAGCGAGATCAGAATTCGCCCTTCTGTTTACCGTTTAGCTGAATCACCCCATCACAGACCAACTGTCATCTGTCACTCCATACTTTTAATGGTACATTGCACTGATGTTGTCTATTTTTTCCCCTTCCGAGCAGCCCTGTCACTCTGGTATGTGCTAATCTCTTCTTCCAGGCTTCTGTTGGATCTCTTAATGATGCCACCACTGCAATTTAGGGGGGGTTATTACAAAAAAAAGGCAGGAGAGGCTTTGGGGAGGTAGAGGCGGAATCAGATTTGCCCTGTAGCTCGGGCTGTGGACTAAAGGGACCCCAGGTGCCCCCCAAGCCGTGTTTTACCCGCACAGTCCCAGGCATCGCTGTGGCTGGGAAGCGGAGGAGGTCCCCCTCCCACCGCCACAGCCGGGCTGCCTCTCTCCCACCAAGTGTGTTGTAGAGAATTAATCAATTTTAAAATAACGTTCTGTTTTTAATGCTCGGGCCTCACCACAGCTCTCCGTTCCTCTGGCCAGCGGCCCAGAGATCTCTACCCGGCGCTCGGCTTCCTTGGGGCCCCGGTGGCGACAGCACCTCAGCGCTCAATAACCCCTGCGGTGACGAAGGGCTCGCGTGGCCCTGCCAAGCACCTTTGCGCGATGTCCCGCGCCTGCTCCGCGTCTCCAGCTGGGGAGGTGCTTTTCTAACATCTGCAGGATGAATCACGTCCTCTTCTTGTATTGCAGTAGTCAAAGTGGGGAGAGCCGCGCCGTGCCGAAGGCCATTCGGCTGGGGGAGGAGCTGCCCACCCAGGGCCATCTGAAATATTTCAATTACTGAGTCCCATTTCCTGGGTGTGGGCGTAGGGGGGAATTTAAGCCACAACAAACTCCCACGAGTTTTTCTACCCCTTTTTTCCATTTGTATAATTAGATTTTTCCTCTAAGAATTTTAGCCTTTTTTTTTTGTTTTTTTTGTTTTTTGCAAATCTCTACAAAAAATTCTGAAGTTTGTTCGTGGCCTTTCCAAAATTACCCATATGTATGTGAAACGAGCATTAACACTGAGCGGTGAATTTAGTGTGAACTATCACTTATTTATGGCGGGTAGCGCCTGTGAACATTAACCCATTTTGGGGGGCGGGGGGGACACACATTTTTATGTTAGCAAAGGGTTTTGTCCCTGCAAAATGCAAGTTAGCGTATGCACCATTGTGATGAGTCCAAGATCAGGGTAAAAATGGTTTTGCCGGTTCGATCGCTATATGTATGCGACGTATGGTACACGTGACTTGCAGAGGTCCATCTGGTAAGAGAAATAATAGTGTCGTTGCATCGTATGTGTCTGGGCGCGCGTGTATTTCTCTGTGCTCCTTCTTTGTCATGATTCCACGGTTTAATTTAAATATGTGTTTCACTTCTCTCCATATTTCAGGTTTATTACAGAGTATGAAAATCAGGAAGCTTTTTGTTCACTTCATACATCTCCTCCAACAAAGCCAGACATCAGAACCCAGCACAGGCTCCAGAGTGATTATTGTTACACATGATCTATGGAGCAGATAAATTACAGCTTGATTTTTACAAGGTATGTTGAGCCTGCAGGCTTCAGCAGAAACAAAAACAAAACAAAACACAAAACCTTGGTTTAACTAGTAATTTGAGGAAATATGACAAACCTGACATGGAAGTCACAGAGCAAATAAATATGCACATCCATCATTTTGTAAAATAATGCCTTCGCTAGAGAGACCTCTGCTTGCTGCAGTCTGCAGTGTAACGTTTCTTTGTGGTTTCCTCGTCTCAGATCCTGCTACATGAAGAATCAAGTTAGTTATAGTTGAAAGGAACAATTGTTTGCAGAGGAAAACCAGTGCCGTACGGTGAAATAGTGCAAATATCATTCAGTGTGAATCAAAACTAAGTTGATTCTAGGACATATTATAATATTCCTAGAATTTTTAGATGTGGTTTTTCTTCATGATATGATTGCTAAAATACCGATCGGAGAGTCTTTTCTTTTATTGTAGAATAATCTAGTTCCTAGAAATAAAAATCACCTGGTGGTTATTGCAGATATAAAATCTTACTTTATACAAAATACAACAAAAGGCAGTTTCAGAGTCATCTTCTGAGCACAATAGTTTTGCTGGTGCACTGGAAAGAAATTACGTACGAAATTCTCACTTCAGGGATTGGCTTTTTGTACCTACTGTTTTTTTTTTTTTGCAGCTTGCCAATATTTGGAAGGTTTTGCGCGATGCTGAGGAGCACGGTCGGTGCCCTTTGTGTGAGATCTGCGTCTCCAGCAGCCCCATCCCTGCGGAGCCAGGGAGCTGCAGATGTCACTGAGTTGGTCTCCACAACCCGGCGAAGCTCAAGAGAGGAGGCACCGATGGGGATGTCAACTTTGACATTGGGAGGAAGATTTTACCAAGAGTTTAAGGCTTAAATCTAAAAACTTATGTCCAACTGCCTCTGGATAAAGCACCAAACAGAACCAAATGCTCCACTCCTAAAGAAGTGTCTTCATCAAAGCCACGACCCTTTACGTGCTCCGTTCCTGATCCTTAGGTTTTTCTCCGTTTCCAGGGATGGGCAGGATGGAGAGGAGCCAGGTCACCACCACACATACACATGCACATGTCCAAAATACCTGCCAGCCTAGAGAAGAAGACGCTGCCACGTGCAGGGAGGTGGGTCTGGGTCATCCCAGGCCGTGGCAGGACCTGGATCCCCAGCGTCCTGTGCCTGGTGTCCACCACGTTCAGTGAAATCCCACCAGATGGTGCCTGGAAGAGAGTAGAAGAACCTCCGTGTGCAAGTTCCCAACGGGGCAGAAGTACAAACCACAAATTGAGTGGCTCAGCCATGTTAAAACTGCCGTAACTCTGAGGGTACATGGAGTTGTTGCTGTAGGTATCAAAGAGCTCCAACATCTGAAGTTGGAGCACCAAAAAGTAAAGGATTTCAGGTTAGTAGGTCAGGAAGTAGAGCTGAAGTCCCTTTTGAGGTGTTTGGTTCCTTTATTAGATATGATCAGCATAGCCTGGCTGGGAGGTCTGCAGGTCATTGTCTAAATTGGACTATGAGCCTCATATCTTCCACTCTTAACCACAAGACCATCCTACGTATACAGCAAAGGTGGTGGTCCGAAACATAAGTCAAAGTTTAACCTCTACAGAAGCTGATTTTGGTCTGATCTTGTAGTTTTTGGTCCACATGTGTGGTTCTATGTTTTGGCCTCATCCTGCAGTTCTTGGTTAGGCAAACCTTGCTTGAGCCACTTGGAGCACGGCCTGTGTGAAGAGTCCATCATCTGTTCCACTGCGTCTTCCAAGTCGCATCTTGCCATTTAAAAGCAAAATGCCTGCTCGCTACTCCGAGCATCGCCAAACCAAAACAACTGGTTTCTGCTTCGTCCATAAAATTGCCGGCTAAATTTTCATTCTGGAATCATTACTCCAGGTGTTTGTCAAGGAAGACGCACAAAGCAGACGGAACACGTGTAGCATTTCATATACGAGGTTGAGGTGCGGGAGTGACAGGTTGAAAAATCTTGTTTGGACTCATACACTGAAACCGTTTAATATAAAAGTCACTGGTGGACTATAAATATGGAAAATCAATGTGCCGTATTTTTATAGAATCCCCATTCTGCATGTCTTTGAAACATATTAGTACTTCCAAGAAGCTGTAGAATCTAAACTCACCAATTTTTGCCTTGAACGTCTACAGTTCTTCAATGGGTCAGCCTCCAGAAGCCCAAATGTCTGCGCAATGTGCAGTTCATTGGAACGTGCACTTATATTAACTGACCTCGCAAAAGCCAACTGTGTTCATTTAGGCTAGGAATTACCCAATTTGCTCACATAATCTCAGCAATTACATGTTCATCTTGTTTTAATATCAGACCTATGGTGTCATTTACGTAGTATCTGATCTTTCTACTTAACCTCAAAGATATTAATCTTTATTAAAGGGGGCGAGAGGCAAAGAGGGGGAAGAGACGCTGGTGACAGATATTCTGACAGCTAGGAAAAGTCATTTATAAAGCGAACATCAGTAAACATTAGGGGTGACATATTGATATCAGCAGCAAGTAAACGGATGGCCAAGCTAGGATGAGGTATTACACCTTAAATTGTGGCAACCATTTTTTTTTTTCCAAGGTTGATCTTTTATAATTTTTTTAAAGCGAAATTTACTGTTATGCCTCCTGCTTCCCCTATGGTAAAATGCCAGAAATTTGACTGAGATTTACTTAAAGTGACAGCAATGCCCCATTTTGTCCAAGAAAGATGATCACTAAATGTCACGTCTATCTACTCGCATGTGGATCACTTATTTGACATGCTCATGTCTAAGCTTCATACTGCTTTGCAACATGTTTTCTGTGGCTCTAAGGCAATTTGAAATCTTTGTGGTGAAAACGTGAGCTGGCCAACGGCAGTTCATTAAAATAAATAAATAAAAAAATTGGGATTTGTTCCTCTGCATCCCAAGGGTGTCAGGCCAGAATTAGGCAGAAAGAGCCCTTACAAAAGCAGACCAAGAGCGTATGCTTCTGGTCAGGCTGCGAGAAGGTCATTGCTGGTGGGATGCTCTCGCCATCTCAGCTGAAGTAGAAACGCACCACAAAGAAAGCACTGGTGTTTAAACACAGAAAATAACCTTGTAAAATTTGCTCTTTTGATTTTTTTTTTTTAGAAATTTGTGAAATATTACAAGAGTCTGAAGCGGTGAAGAGCGTGGGTTCTCCAACTTTGCTGCAGAATGGGATTCTTTTCTCCCCATTTTGCTCAGCTCCTGGAGGGGGAGATGTGAAGCCCAGCTGGGTACCATCGGAGCGGTGGAGTCATGAGCACAAGCTCCTGCGGTGGGGAGTCTGTTCACATCTCCTGCTTTGCTGGGCCTCGGAAGTGACCTAAGGAAAGCGAAATGGAAAAGAAGGTAGAAGGCTTTTTGCACAAAATGGAACAGTAGGCATGAAAAATTAATGGCTTTCTACCTTCTTTGCTGGTTTAGCTTGTCTTCCTTAGTAGTTATTGCCTTCCAGTCCAAAAGCGCGTCTGGAGATTGATAAAGGAATTCATGCATGTTTTGGAGACCGTAATGCAGCAGCCTGAAGAGTGAAGGATTACGGCCTGTGCTGGAGATGCCACCTCCCACCAGACCCAGCTTTCTTCAGCGGTCCCCACAGCCTGGGATGAGGGGACACCCTCACAGGGAGCCAGGCTCTGGGACACTCGTAGCAAGGCCAAGAGCTCTTTTTACCATCCTCTTTTAAAAACATCTATCGGTCCTATTCGAATAAAAGAGAAGGCTCAAGTTCTGAATGCAAGGACATAAGTACATCTAACGAGAACGATACACCTTTGCGTTTGTTCTGGCACCAGAGAGTCAGCCAGCCTGCGCAGATGCCCAAATATTTGTGAATTTTGAGGCAGAAATGCTAGAGTCACACAATACAGCAAGAATATTGAGTAATGGCTTATCCCGTTGACTCATGGCAGCTCTAACAAATTCTAAGTTTTTCCTAGCAGATATTCCTCCAGGCGCCCAGTTGCCAGCTCACGCATCGGAACTTCACTTTAGTCGCAGTTTAACTCCCAGAAGACCTGCGAGAGCAACAAAACCAGCTCTAAAGGTATCCTATGTAATAAGAAAAGAGGGCTTTTTTTTTTTGGCGCGTGGTGGAAGATTAAAGCCATTCTAAATGAAAGTAGAGTGTGTAACTGGATACAAGATTTCTAAATAGGTGGCACATGTCAGCAGGCATTACAGCAGTGTCTTTAGGTGAGCCTTTGATACAGGCTGCTGAATAGTTCAGTGAGATAGATGCGACCATGCGAGAGTTTCACAGCCTTGATTTGTTTTCCAGCTAAACTAAATCTGAATGGAACAGACTTAAATTACCTGTGATTTCTCTGTCTTTAAAAGGACACGTAAAAGCTCATGAGATCACTGGGCTCCCTGGGAAAAAAAGGGAAAGGAAAAAAAAAACCAAAAACCACAAAAACCCAGGAAAACTATGAAAGATTCATTTTAATGGAATCCAGGTTTAGCTGTTTCATATTTAATAATGTTTAATATTTCATTTACTACTGGGGACTCACCTTTTTCAGAAGAATGTAAGATCCAAGGCACTATCACGCATTAAGATTTTATGTCTGACTGTAGCAATATTGTAAGGGTTGGCTTTGCAGCTGCTTGAGCCTGATGCAGAGAGCCTGGAAGCAACAAGGTTCTCTTCTTTTTTCCTACAGACAAACTAGGCACCAAAGCCCCGGAAAGCGGTGGGGTAGAGCTGCGAATCCTAGCAACAGGCGGAGAGAGAACTGTACGTTTCTTCACATCCTCCAAGTGTTGGTGCCTTCTGGTACATCAGTTACAGGCAGCGACAGAGACCTTGGAACGGCCCTTCGTGCCGTTGCATCACGAAAGGGACAGAGTTTTTCCAGTGGGGTGGGTGAATTATTGCAGTTTGGGGAGAAAAGCAAACAATGCAACACTCCAGAGCTCATACTGTTGTTGCGCTTCCCTTCCTCATAACGCACTGCCTATTGCTGAGGGTTTTTTTTTTTTCAATTTTCTGCGCTTTTAGTCTTTTTTAAGCCCTTCTCAGCGATAATGTGGGCTTTTCTTTTTGAGCGAACGCTGAAAATTTGCACTCAAAAGTGTGAGCACAGGAAGATCTGCAAGAAATATCCATAATTCGGCCGTCTGCAATGAAATCATGAGCGTTAAAAGCTATCACCTGCGTTTTGCAGAAAGGAAACTGAGACCTGAGCACACACTTCCTGGAAGGAGAAGCTCCTTTTAAATATGCAGCAGGTCTTGCCTTGACAATATTAAACTAGCTTCTCTTCCTGGAGAGTCTGTCAATACAGTTTGACCCCTCTCTGTGGATATTCTTCAGAGCCTGAAGCGCTCAGATGATCTAAAAGGGTCCCCCGACACCGTCCTCAGAGGGTGGTTTTCAGTCAACTGGCTTCTACGGAGCCTGGGAGAAAAAGGAAGTCGGGACCTCCAGACTCCTTGGTCCCATCACCCCGTTCAGAAATGCACCGTTTCCCAGCTGATGCCGGTTTGTTAGTTTTCGCCACCAGTTTTGCTACTGGGAGAAGTTTCCAGGCTCTGAGGAGTTCTGCCTGGATGCGAAGGGTGGGAAGAGGGGCACTGAGAAGAGCTGGGACGCGAGGCATTCCGTTGTGCAACACAGACTGCTGCTCCTCTTAAAAGATTAATTTTGTAGTAAGTAGCGCTAGTGGGCTGTTGCCTTGGAGTGGACCAGCTGCTGCAAGGATGAAGCACAGGCTCAGACAGAAGGTTGCAGCAGAAGAGAGGGATTTGGCTCCCAGCAAGCACCAAAGCTGAAGAAGGGTCCTGTCTGCGTTCTGTCTGGGGGAGGGGGTGCATTTTCAAAATACAGCCCCCCTCCTGGTGCAGCTAGCTTCAAGATTTTTCTAAAAAGATTTATTGCTGGCAGAGGGCAAGCGTGTTGGTTTTTTTTTTTTTTTTTGCTGGCAATTTCAGTTTCAGATCTCATCGAGGGGCTCTGGCATTTGCATACCTTCCCACGGAAACTGAATCAATGTTTGACATCATGGAACAGAATCTCAGGCGTGATTTAGCATTAGTAAGCCACTAGTCATCAGCGTACTGTCATTCCCCTATATCTGACATCTTAATATAGTCAGCCCCGTGCACACACATGTTCAGCAGCAGCAGATCCTTGTGCTCTCAGCACGCGTGAGTTGTTTAACATGGGCCTGCACATACGAACATCCAAAAGACACTGGTCCAACGTGATCAATTTTCAGCGCTCAAAATGCATTTTCCTTTTAGGTAAGAAGGGAATTTTAAGTCCTCTTAAATAATTGAAGATACTACTGATACAATCAAAAGTCAAGCTCCCCAAGATGAAAATGTCTAGATGATGAATAAGTTAATGGAACTAAAATCCCAGTCGTAGCTGATTAGGGGACCAGGAGAGTTTATCAGAGATGGGAACGTACAAGCCCAGTCACAGCTTGACCTTGTAACAAATGAGAGCTGAAAAGCAATTAATTGAGAAATTATCAGGGAAAAGCGAAGTTGTATGGTTGGTTAGGTAAAGCAATATGTCAATGGGCCCGGGATTGATTTGGCTGGAATACCTCAAGGTCTCTGTTCTGATGATTCAGGACTTGAAGGAACTGGCCCGAGCCAAGCAATAAAAATAAAACAGGGTCAGCAGAGGGAGTCATCAGTCAGCAGGGTGGATCAGTGTTCATGTATTATTTAGCTGATAGTTAAGGGAAGTTATCAAACAAGAGCAGTCTTTAAATCCAACTTTTTTCCCCCCAGGGGAGGGGAAATGAAGGAAGAGAAAATCCTCCCTTGTGCAGACACTCACTGTCCTCAGCTGCAGCACTGAGCTGGGAGATGGTCCTGGGAACAAGAACCGCCACGCGTGCCTGTTCCCGGCGAGGGACCGTCGGTGACAAAAACCCCCACGGGCTCTCCATCCACCTCCGTGCACAGCCACTGAATCCCAGAAGTCAGCAGTGATCCATCTTTTCCCTTGGCTTTTCCTTCCTCCCTTTGCCTGCGAGATGACTTTTGGTGGGCGTTAGAGTACAGGCCAAGCTAGGCGCAGTTATTCAGCCTCTGCTCTGCTTTGCTTTGGCGGTGGATGGACATCATTTTCTGCCATGATATTTTCTTCCTTCCTGCTGCCAACAGGCTGCACAAGTCTTCTGCTCCCATCTCCAGCGGATACCAGTGCCGCTCCCCTGCAGCCAAACTAACAGTGACCTCCTGCCCCTTTGTATCTTGATTATAGCGACTCATCCGCACATCAGCCTCCCACGTCCCACACATTCGGGAAGCTATTGCCAAGACCAAGACTTTAGCGTGTTGATCTGAGCTGCAAGATGTGGCTGGAAACACAGTTCCTCTGCTTCACGGGGTGCTTTAGGATCTGAATATGAAATGACCTGAATGAGAACATAGTATTCTGGAGCTCAGGAGAACAGCAAAGCAAAACAAATTATATATAAAGTGTTCTAGAAAGAGCAGTGGGTTGGGTGAGGATCGCTGTCTCTTTGCTTGTCTTGTGACAATTCACTAAATAACACTAAACGATGTCTCTCTCTCTCTCTCTGAAGGCAGGAGAAAACCCCCGCAGAAACAGCCAGCACATGATTCGTGGCAGGATCGGGGCCTCAGACACCACAAACTGTTCCTTTTTGGGATCAAGATCCTGAGAAGCTGCAGAAAATTTGGGCTGAAGGTTTGTTGGAAAACTACAGCTAGCTCTTCCATCAGGACAAAATTTTAAGTTCCGGGGTTTTATTTTTTTTGGAGAAAGGCTTTCTAAATATTTCAGATTTGATACTGGGTCTTTTTGTCATTTCCTTGACAAAACCTAAATGACAGCCGCCTCTGTGGCTGAAAATAGGAACGTCGTTAGCATCATAGATATAGTGGGACAAGAGACAAAGGGTTGGCAGATAAATATAAAATGTCCGGTGATGCAGATATAGGATGGGCACTTTAATGTCAAGGCTAAGGAGAGCTGCCTGGAGATGACAAAATGAAGAAAGATTATAGCACAGGAGAAACTTGCATGTCCCCGTCACAGCAGCGATGAGTTGCACGGGGCTCTGCTCTTTGCGCCGGGAGGATGTGGGGGGGTGGATGGCCGAGATGCGTTTGGACCTGGTTTGGTTGTGGGTGTCTTGTGAAGGGGGATCCCAAATGGGGAGCTGAAGGAAAGGAAGGAAACTAAACTGCTCGCTGTGGGAAAACAGTTTCTTTGCTGGGACTGGGCTCTGGCTGCAGGGAACGGTCAGGGTCCAAGAGCAGCAGAGACGGGGAGTTAAACCCCCACTAGTCAAAACCAGAACAAAGCTGTGATTTTAGCTTCTTAAGTCTCAATATGTAATAACAGAAGAAACTCCAATATTTCACTGCAAATAGCCATTGCTGCTGCAAACACGGGTTTTTAGAAGGAAATTCCAGCAGCAACGTGGAGATAAAGGAACGACTTTATCCCACTGCCTATGGATGTATCTCACACGCACTCATTTCTAGGACTCACAGTATGTCACGCTCCATGTAATGCATTTTCCATTTGTCCTGACCCGAGAGCTTTGCATTCAAGGAGCGGATCCCCCGAGTGAATTCATCAGGAGGAATAATAACCAACGCACGAGCCCGGAGTTGCTGGGCCAGCAGATCCATCCTGCAGTTGTCAGTGCGCTGAATTTCAGGGTAGCATAAATGCAGTCTCCCTTACTTAAGGACCAGAAGGAAACGGCAATATCTCTCCAGCCTATTTGCTTGAAATGAGAGAGAAAGGGTAAACATGAAGTCTAAGCAGCAGCAAAC
Source organism: Larus michahellis (assembly GCF_964199755.1). NCBI lineage: Eukaryota > Metazoa > Chordata > Aves > Charadriiformes > Laridae > Larus > Larus michahellis. The sequence continues at coordinate 3,376,874 of NC_133907.1, read as the reverse complement.
AAGACTCGCTAGCAGTGCCCAGCGAGGGGGTCATCAAACAGAATCTCTTTTGTGAATAAAGGAAGAAGGTTTAAATGGTTTCTCTTACTCCGGCAGACCCTCTCGGTGTTGCACAGGACGGCAGACGCGATCTGCTCGGGGGATGTGGAGGCGCCTGGCACGGGATCCTCAATCCGGTCGGAAGGGATGGACAGGTGACCGTCACGTTCTTTCATTTTTTTCCTGACTTTGGGAGCTATATGCAGTCTTGGCTATCTATGGCAGAAAACTTTCCTTGGATCTCTTCCACTTTATGCCAGGGTAGTGTTCAATCTGATGATTAGCTTGAGAGAAATGTATGCACTTTCCAGAGTGATTTACTACCTTACCTCTCCGAGCATTTCCATATAGGTGAATTCTATACATTTTGAAACCCGTAGCCAGAATTCGTGCTCCAGGATCCTTTTAAAGCCAGGCTCGGAGCCACTGTTTACCATTGACAGTGGATCGCGCTGAGAAAGGAAAATGGGATTTTCCCCACTGTGGTCAGCCCCGTCTTCTCCGCTTGGCTCCCTTTCTGGGGTCGCATCGTTCCTCGCCTCCGAGGCTGAGCTGCTGTGCAGCCTCCGTACAGCCCGTGAGAGTTTACGGGGTGGTAGTGGAAGTGCTGGCATGTCCCGGCACTAATCGCGTATTATCACCTTATGATAGTTATCAAAGCTGATTCCGAATGAATCCTCTTTGGAGAAGGTCCTTGGCCTGCCCTCTGCTCCACAACATGCCCGAGGTACCACTCGTGCGGACACAAGAATCGCCAGCAGGAACTTCAGTGAAATCCAAGATGCGGTATCGCATTGCGTGAAGCAGCTAGCCAGGTATTATCACCGAGACATCATAAATTCGTGTTGTTATGGGAGGAATCAGGAAGCATTTGTAGATACATATAAAAATTCTGTCTGAAAGGATTCTCTGACATTTTGCACGTACACGTTAGAGTTGGTGGCATGATCTTGCTAATACGGGTTGGTGCATTTGCAAGCTGTGTCGCTGCAAGAACCCAGAGACCAATTCCTTGCGTGATTTTTTTATTAACTTAAATGTGCTGATACCTGAAATCCTTTTGTATTCCAAATACCACTAGAAATGAGACAACAAAGGCAAAGCAGAGGTGCGCTAGTACAAACAGAGGATTCCTGGCTTTTGAAGCCTCCTGCCCCGCAGAAGGTGTGCTGGGCTGCCCTCCGATCTCACACAGCGGGGTCAAATTCATAGATTTGGCCTCTTTATTTTCTTTATTGTTTTCACTGATGGTCAAAGACTTTCAGTGTAAAGGCTGCGATGCGCTAAGATTGCCACAATGTGGAAGGGCAGGAAAGTGCCCGGTCTGGAGTTTGATGTGCTTTCCATGGTAAACCAAATGAAGTCCATGGGACACTTCACACCAGTAGCAGACTGGTGTGTACTTGCGTATGCATGAGACCACCAAGGGCAGGGGAAGGATGGTGAGGTACCGCTGACCCGTTTCTAGGACTCCAAAGAAGTTCCACACTCTCCCGTAGGTTCTTATACAGGTTCAGACAAGCCGTTCAGCTCCTCTTTTTCCTTCAAGTCTTGCAAAATGTGGACTCATCCTATCTTCATCCCTGGTATCTGCCAAAGCCCCAGTGGAGGGTGGAATGACAATCCCAGGCATCACTGGAGTGGGGGTCTCTGGGACCACTGGTGTATTTGCCCCCCATGTTTCCCCCCGTATTTCTAACAATGAATCAATTTATGTTTGTGATTCCCTAAGGAGAAGGAAATCACTGAAGCAGGTAGGCTCTAGGCGTCAAAGAGGACCCTCATTTCAAAATATTGTCTGCTAGGCTCAAGCAGAGCTGGTGTGAGAGACAGGCTGAGTTACATCTGTAAATCTCCCGTTGGGGCTTCTTGTTGTTGTTGTTCCAAAGGGTTAACAGACGCAGCAAAACATTTCTAGGATGAAGTGCTAAGATTTAGTGCACTGAATTAATTCTTAAATTAGAACAGGGGATTTGCACATGATTTCTAAGGGAAATTATCTTCTGGGTAAAATTAATACAGGAGATGTTTCAACATCTGGGATGGCATTATTATGAGCAATGATTACCCAGACATTGCCAAAAGAAGGAGATCACACTAGACTCTTTCTCTTCCTACCCAAAATAAGCTCCTCACCCTGAAGGAAGACGACTATTTGCAAAAGCGCTGGCTTATTTAGAAATGCACAAGAAGAAGTAAATTCTATATGACAAAAAAAAAAAAGAAGCTGCATGTTTTGCTAATGGAGAGTTGGGAAACAGAACTGCAGACAGTGATGACACCCTCTTATACGTGGGATCCGGGCTTTAGTCTGCCTCCTCTTTGAGCTCTTCATCAAAAAAAGGCACTTAACGCGGTGGTACAGCTGTCCAGGTGTTTAACATTAGGAGGTTAAAGAGGAAACACGCTGGCAGATGTGACCTGGAAAACCTCAAAAAGGGACGGTTGGTCCGTCCGCTCCCCACCCAGAGACCACAAAATCCATCCAAATGCCTCATCTCCCTCCAGCCTTTAGAGGGCTGGCTTTTCCCTGCCTAAAATTTAAATAGGGCAGAGAGTAAAGCCAAAGCAAGACCTGCTGGAGTCGTTTTGTCAAAACAATCACCCACCAGGAGGAGCTTATAAATATTTATTTTGCTTCATTTTGCCAAGAAAAGAGGAGGGCGCTTGAGTGGGAAAAAGACCGGTGGCACGCCGGCCCCTGCTCCTTTCATAGGAAAAAACACCGATGTTTAATTTAAAAGGGCATAAATATAAGAGAAATGCCTCTTTACTTTCATGTTAGTAGCTGGCTATTAAATTACATCACAAGTGCTACGTGTGGGACCGGGCGAGTGCATGGTTATTTCTGTCTTCTAAACCAGAGTGCAAGTCTCAAGGTAATTACTTTGGATCCAAGTGTAATTACCAACTGATCTGCAGGAACATACACAGTAGTGACATCCATTCGAGGCGGCATTAGAGCCTGATGATAACACAGCATCATTAACACAGCTTAGCACTTCCACACGTGGCTGTGGGCCATGGTTTTCCTCAGGAAAGGGCTCGCGGTTCGGTGGCCGAGTCTGGACACCTCGTGAGAAGTCACCTGAGATGCTGCCCCCAGCCACGGCGTCTGCGAGCGCGGGGGTGTGTGAACAAATCGGAGCAGACAATAGCAAACATGATATCCTAATCGTGGGAAATGAAGCCAGAACAGACTTTTTTCCAAGATATACCTCCTTGTTTTGGCATTTCTCCAACCTGCCCCCTTTATTTTTTTTCCCAAAACATTGAACCCCCTGAGAAGAAGGCGGGTGCCGAGTCCTGCTGCCACCCCCAGGGTCACCACCTTTTTGTTTAGCTTCTCTCTGTTTCACTCTGCTTTACTGTGACAGCATCATGCTCACGTTTTGGAATATTTTCTCCTGAGCTCACACCTCATCTGTCTCCTTTTGGAAGACAGCGGGTATAGGGATTTTCTTTTCTTTATTCTTTTATCTTTGGGGTTTTTTTTTCCAAGGCTGGGAGCATCACAGTAAACAACCCATTTATTCCGATGGTCTTGAAAGCTCTCTCTACACCTCCAAGAAGGTCAGAGAAAAGCTTCAGAAAGAGAAAAGGAGTAAAAAAAACACCTCCTTTCTTTAGAAAATTGCCTGGTTTGTCACCACACCTTCCTAGTGATACAGTGCTCCAAAGACAATGCAATAGACCGATGTTAGAAATGAAGAAGTATTAAAGAAAAACAAAATATTTTTTTTTTTAAAGTTAGTGTTTTCAGGTACCTTTAGTTGTGTCGGTTCTAGCTCATAAATACAAACAAATGCTGACAAAACACAGCCTGACATAATTTCCCGTAAGAAGTATGGGACACAAGATTATACAGATAAGCAAGAAAATATCTCCCAGCTCCTGTGGGTAACGATATCTTGGCACCCAGCTCGGGTTCGGCGGTGGTAAAGTGCGATGGACAGGGTAACTAACCCCTGAAGGAGGTTTTCCGTTTCGGGCAGTCCTGCTAAGCCAGGCTTGATGCTTTGAATGAGCTCAGTTGCAGAGAGAGATCTTCCCCCCGCCCCTAGTTTTGCTTTATACGCCGGGTTTATGAGAGCAGCTCCGCAGATGTCAGCGAGACACATTTTTGTTTTCAGTTACATCAGTGTAAATCACAACTGATCCGGTGAACTCCGAGATACCCACGTTACAGCGATATCTGTGACATTAAGAGTTTGGTGCCGTGGTATTATGACAGCTTAAAGCCCCGCCACGAAGAAACAAAGTCAGGCTCAGCACTGTCCTGGAACGCGTTACAGAGCATGTTTGTTATGGCAAAGAAGACAGCATTTGCCTTGGCTGTGAAAAAGAAACCCAGATCTATAACAGCTAAGATTTCATCTCTCCCATTTATCCAATGAGATTTCCAATCCTCTTGCGCAGATACCCTGCTGCTAACATAGCAGTCGAGATCAGAGCACTTAATCAATCATTCACTGAGGACAAATATGCGTTATCTAAATTAGAACAAACCAAGGCATATTTTATATGACAGCCGTACAGATTTTTAAGAAAAAGCATTGGCAAGAAAATTGCATGAAAACAACAATGTCTTGTGTTTATGCTTAAAGCGGTAGATTTCCTAAAAGCTTCTGCGGGACCAGGTAGCCTTGAATAGACAGGGGCAAATTCTGCTCTCGCTGCTTTCGCTTCCACGTTTTCATTAATAAACTAGAGCCGCATTTGGCCCCTCTGGCTCTGAAGCAGAAAGCCTGCTGCCGACCTCAGTGTGATGTAGAGTCCTTCTTAAAAACCTTTCATATTTTATGATCACTGTCGATTCTCTTATGATCAGTGCTGGTTCAGGCTCTCATGAATCAAAAATCAGCTCGTGGCATGCATCTTAGAGCAACCTATTTGTCTGCGGGTAGCAAAGGAAAGTGGCACTTTGAAGAATAAAACCCCTCTGCCTTCAGAAGGAAGCGGGGGCTGCACGGGGGGCTGGAGCACGAGCCGCAGGCTTAGACCTCCTCCTATTCAGGCTCAGCTCTGGGCATGCTGGGTGACCTCGCCTTCTCCCGTTTTCCTCTGGGTGAGATATTATTTATCCATGATAATAAAGTACAGGATTCTTCAACTACAACTCATGGTTTCATCTATTGTGTCGACGTGCACAAGCTCCCTTGGAAAAAAAGAAAAAGTAAAATGAAATCGGAGGCATTAAAAGGAGCACAAAACTAAGCGTCTTTAACCGAAGCCACACGACTTTCATCAGCGGTCAGGCCCTTGTTGCCCTGACTCTGCAGGGTGAGGTCTCCTTAGAGGAGCATCCCGGCGATGGCCTTTGAGAGTAGATGATAGCGACCTGGGCTACTGGGAGGTGTCCCTGTCCGCGGCAGGGGGTTGGAACTACATGGTCCTTAATGTTCTTCCCAACCTAAACCATTCTAGGATAGCTGCTGCACAGCCCACAACACCCATCGGTCTTGGGGACCCTTCACCATTGGGTACAAACCCAACACGCAGCAGGAGGGCTTGAGCCCAGCCAAGCCGCTAACAAGGCAGCCAGCGCTGCCTCCTGAAAGGGGGACTTTAGCAAAAATACTGAAAATATCTTTGCAAACATCCCTTTCCCACTTCCCTCGGCGGAGCGGGCTCTAAATAGCTGCTCTGTCTTAGTTCTGCCTCTGCTTGTCTGGAAGGAGCAAACGCTCCCACAAAAGTTCACACATCACCAAAACCTCCCAGGGGGAGCAGTTTGCCGTTTATTGCCAGGTTTGGGGACGTTTAAATAAGCGTTTTGGTCCCTGCACAAAAGCGGGTCTGATCTGGAGTGCAACAGGGCTCGTTTTCTCTCCTCTGACTCCAGGTTTTGGAGGGTCTTGCGAGGTTTTTTGCAGGGACAGCTGTCAAGATGTCAAATTCTTCTACCAACCAGCTTGCCGAGACAAGGCGCTGCCATCAGCGCTGCTGACGTTGGCAGGTTTGATCAAATTGGGTGGGGAGATGTTGGTCGAATCAATGACCCCACGTCGCTTGAATTAAAGGCAATGGTGAATACCCCAGAAATGCCTGGAAGAACAAAGTCGGGGCAATACCGAGGACTTTGGAAAACTTTATCTTGGGTGTCTAAGCTGGAATTTATGTGCCTGCTTGCTTATTTTTGCATCCAAAGGTCAGGTATAGATTTTGCTAAGATCTCTTAAGCAGGAGAACTGAGTCTCAGCTTCAAGGATCAGAGCTGAAAGTGAAATTTCTTAAGGACAAGGCAGAGCCTTCATTTCGGTCTAAGTTCACCTCAGTGTTGAGAGAAACCAGTGCTTCTCTGCAGCCTCCTGGAGTTAAACCCCGAAGTGCAGATACCTTCCTGTGAGCACAGACACGCTCCATAAAATGTGGAGATCCTGCCTCTCTCTTGTCTCCAGTAAATGAAAGAACCTCTGCCCCTTCCCATCCAAAACCAATATATTTTTTAAAGTGCCGACTTCTCCCTTGTTTGCATCCGTTTCAGTCCGCCGGCTCTTGACAGCTCCAGTCAAACGTCTGCCCAAAGCCGGGTGGCCCAAGCAGCTGGCATTGGGTGAGGCGCGGTTTAGAGCGGTCGGAGCGATACGGTTAGCATCCCGTCTGGGATTCACCAGCCTGATTTATTAGGTACCAGTGACAGCCCGGGGGACCGGGGGGATGCACGAGTCCGAACTGACACTGTCTCCCTGGGAAAAGAGAAAAATCACCATGTCCTTGTCAGCGTTGGGCCTTCTCCTTATTGTCCTCTCTCCGTTTCATGGAGCATTTATGCAGGCTGGAGACACCTATCCAGAGCAGAGAGGTAAAAAAGGCCCTGCAGATACGAGCGACCTGGGAGCAGTGCTCCTTCTTTTCAGCATCCATACAATTTCCAGAAGTCACTTGGAATTACATTTTAAACTTAGATGCTCAGTTAATTCCCCCGCAAATCCCTGCTAAAGCAGCTCAGTGCGTGGCCTGGCTTATGTTTTTAACTTAGCTTTGGTTTTTTTAACTTCTCAAGTTTCGACTCAGTCCCTTGGATGGGAGGCTGCTGTGTGAAGGTGCACGAGGATGGACGGAAGCATCTAAATGGAGGCCCCCAAATGGGAGCGTTTTTCCCTTAACCTTCCCGTACCATTGGGAATAATAATTCCTCGCAGGGCTGTTGCACAGCTTGATTCATTAAGGTTTATGAAGTGCTTTTAGCTCCGGCACTGGAAGGCTCTGTGCAAGTTATTTTGGACTGCTCAGGTGTTTGGAGGAGAGGCACTGCAGAAGGAATACAAATAAATCAAGAAGAGAAACTGCCCCTTTCCTCCATCCAGCCCCTGCCCCCCACTGCTCTCCATCACTGTTGGTGTCAAACAGTTAATTTACAAGCCCAGCACTTTACAAAGCCCCTGGAGCACCAATTGTCCCTTTCTCATGCAACATCAGCTCCTCAAAAAAGCCAGCTGAGTCTCCAGGGGTCATCCTGCTCCTGCCCTTCCCGAGGCAACTTCAGCCTCTACCCAAAACCTCCTGGATATTTATTTTCGGACAAGTCAGATCCAGCCTCACCCCCTTGCAGCGTGATGCTCAAAGCACTGAAATAGCCCCGGGGCGCAGGGTGGCTGCTGTTGGGGCCCTGAAATGTGCCGTGTGGCTGGCCAGGGAGGCGATATTCCGTTGGGGAAGGTGACCCAGATATCCCACCCATCCCACCACCCGTGAGGGCAGCAGCCCCACGCACCGCAGAGGGATGCTGCCGCGTAGGGAGCACAGAGCCCCATGGGGCCAGGGGAACGCGCAACCCGGCGGGACAAACCGGGAGAGCAGTAGGCAACGCCACAGGCTTGTGGCTTGGGAAGGTAAAGGCAGTGGATCTCTCACATGGCTTTTTTTTTTTTCCCCTCCCTCGCTCCGTCTCCCTCCCCTCCTGCAGTCTGTTGCGCGGGAGCTGTCGGCCATGCTGTTCCAGTTCAGGGGCTCCTGCAACAGAAAAGATCAGCTGTTGGAGAACCCATGGAAAGCCCTGGGGGAGAGCCATGGCCGCAAGGTAATCAGCAGGCAAAGTTATTACCATTATGCTGCTAATTAATTCCCAGCTCATTACGTTTCCTGTGGCTAATTTGTACTCGCCGCTGATTTGATTAAACTCATCTCTATGCTAATAAATGTGTTTTCCATTTGTTTTAGCGACTGTAGGAAGAGAGCCCGGTATTTACATATTTTGACGTTTATCAAATAAAACGCGGCGCCTGAATTAATTCTGCTCTGATTTATAAGTGGAGGCGGGGGGAAGGGGAGCGAGGGGATGCTGAGGGTCAGGCGAGCATCGCGTGTGCAACGGTGGCGGGGGGGGCTGCCCGGGGGGGCGATGCTCCAGGGTATTTAGTGTCCCCCCCGGCCCCATCCTGCCCGGGGACGGCTCCTGCAAGGTGTGTGCCACCTCGTCGGCCGCTCCCCTGCCATTTATTTCCCCTTCCCGGACAAGTTTTGAGAGGCTTTGACGTGCGGGCACGTCGTACGGTTCACCAACACCTCGTCAGGTGGATTTTTCTTTGTCTTTCAGAAATTGTTCTAAACGAAAATGAGATTTACGCTGCAGCACCCGATTATAAGCAGCGACTTTGTTTCCCAGTTGCCTTTGGCAGGACCGGCTGTGGCAGGACCGGCTGCAGCAGTACCGGACAGCTTGGGTTTCTAATCAGATAGGGAGGCACAGACACCTTGCAACGCATACGTAAATATATATATTTTAGGCATGTGTTTTACACTCTCTCCACCTGGTGTGCGTCAGGGCAGAAAGCTCTCTCTGGCCCTAAAGGGGCTGCCTTTTAAACGCAAGACTAAATCTTCAGGGCAGGTCCTCAGCAAGTGAAAGTCCATTTAGAGCAGTTGTCCTGTTTTGTGTAATTAACTGCTGCAGCATCAGTCTCCTCTTCATTTGGGGCAAATTCTAACAGAAAAATACTCTGAGGGCGTAAGTCAGCGGGATTTGTGCTTTTTACATCACCTAAAGCTTTGTGAAATCCAGCCTTTCCTCTTCCGAAGATTGTCACCCGACACATGCCCTCCCTCCGCGTCCGCGTGTTCCGATGTACCGCGTTATGCTGGTGCACGTACATACGTATCACACAGGCTGGGGGGCAGACCCTCTGCACGCAGCGTGGCTCGGGGAGGGCCGGGATGGCGGCAAGGCAGGGAAATGCTGGAAATTCTGGGGCTGGAAAAGGCGTGCTGGCTCAGCAGGGATTCCCGGGAGCCAAGGGTAGGTCTGTCCCGTCCCACTCCTCCCCCCTGGTTTTGTCTGGAAGTTTGGCTCAACCCAAGAGGGAAGTTTTTTCCCTCCGAGTGCTCGCTTTCGCCTGGTTTCCCTGGTTTCTCTCCCAGGTCCTTCACGTTTTCACTCACACCAGCGGCGCCGGGGCAGCCCACAGCTTTCATTCACGCTCCCGGCAAAAGTTTCCCAGCAAAGAGGGGCTCCGGCGATGCCACTTCTCGCTCCGGCAGTGAGACACCTTCCAGTGCCACTGCTTCACCCCGGGCGATCTGAAAACAGCTTGATTGCTTAAGTAACAATTAACAGCCTTGTCTTTTGGGAGTGCTTCTGGTGCACCACGCGCATCCCCTGCTCCGGAGCCTGCGCTCTCCCGCGGCGGTACCCGAACCGCGGACATCCCCCAGCTCCTTCCCACTCCTCAGCCCCCCGCGTGGATGGGCCGTGGTGGGCTGCGCCGTCCCACTGAGCGTGAGGATGCTTTCGCTCCTCTTGCACTTGCTCTGAGGCTGCACAGGCACAATCTGTGCCGCTGCCCGGGATGCGCAGGATGAGGGTGATGCTCCACCGGTCCCTTGTAGGGCTGGATCCAGGCTCATAGCAGCAGCACCCTGGGTTGTTTCTAAACCAGGTTCCTCAAAGAGGACCTGGAAGAGCCCTGTCTGGAGCAACGCTGTGCTCAGGTGCACGAGCGATGGCGCGATCCCGGTGCCCAGCATCGCCTTGGCTGCGCATCCGGAGACCCAGGCGTTGGGCAGGATTGTCTCGGTATCACTGGAACAACCAGCTAAGCCATGCGGCGGTGCGATTGCTGGACTTTTCTCTTCCTGTAAAAGGTTTTAAGCCTTTGCAAAACCAGGAAGTATTACTGAGAGCAAAAAAAAAAAAAAAAAAGCCTTGTTTCACATTAACAGCCTTTGCTTTTCCTGGCGAAGGTGGGACAATAGCCACACGCCGCATGGTATCAGTGTCACAAAGAACGGACCCAAAAGGCTTCAGCTCAGGACAAATAAAAGTAACATTGATTCCTTTTTATTTTTCTTTTTTTTTTTTTTTTTTTTTTTCTCCAGCTGGTATCAATACATTAAACAGCCACGCTGGAAAAGTGAAATTGATTCAAGGCCTTCAGTGCTCCCTGCCAAAAAAGCCTCCTGCAAGGATCTATTCTGTATTGAATTACAGTCTGGAAAAGTTCAATAGGTTATTGTACAAACAGAGAGCAAAAGCCCATCAACAATGGAGCCAAAGTGATTGTGCGGCTCCTTTGTGTTTGCCAGCCCCGTGCCCCTCGCAAGCTCGGATGTTAAATCAGTTTAATTAAAATGGTGGGCTTCAAATGCTTCACATTTTTTTAATGCACGTCCCTGTGTAAAGACATGTAGGCTGAGCGGTTTAAAGCCGCCAGCCTGCGCTGACAGCCCCCGGGCCCTTTCTCGCTCCCTAAATTGCAGCAGATTTTTAAAGCTGAGCACTTTGGGTGTGGACCCCTGGTCCCCAGCCCCATCCCGAACCATCCCCCCCCATGTCCCCCCGCAGCCTGTCCTGCCAGGAGAGCTGGTCCTGGGGCTGGTCACCTCTCCCTTTAGCAGAAGGTGTTGGTGGCACGTGGCACCCGTGAGCTGGGGACACGCACGGGGCGGGCACCGGGGGCGCGTTACCCTCCCGCCACCCCCTCTCTCTGGGGGCTGGAGCCGTGCTTTGGGGCAGAACGTGGGGAGGGGACTCGGCTGGGACCCTCCAGCGCCAGGGTCCCCCCCGGTGGGACTGGGTGAGGTCCCCGGTGCTGCGGCAGGTTTGTCACGGGCCCTGATGGAGGGTCTCCTCCTCGGAGCGGGCAGGAGGCACGGCCTCGTGCGACACCACGGTTTCTAAATCCCCCTCTCCATCTCTAATTAAGATTCAAATCAAGTATAGAAATCATGTGTAAGTAAGATGCTAATTATTAAAGTCATTGATCTCCCAGACAATAAAGCAGGCTCGCTTCTCTGCCCTGCCCATGTTTTGAGATAGCGCTGAGCCCTCGTGAGCGTAAACGCCCGGGGTATCTGGAAGACGCATTTGAGAAGTGTGTAAACGTCTGATGTTTGCGGGGAGGCGAAGTCCCCATCTTGCTTTGAACAAAACCTCTTTACGGCAGCCCCAGCCCCAGCCGACCCCGGCTCTCTTGATGGCTCCCAGTAACGACACGCATGAAACTTCTCCCCCCACCTCGCTGGACATCTGCCCGATGCCCTTGTCCATGCCACACCATTGCATTTATTTTCTCATTGGAGTAAATGGGATTTGCTACTCCATGTGCGCTCGGTGGCTTCCCGTCCCCATTTCCCACGGGGGAAGGGGAGGAGGGGACCAGTGTTTGCCGGGGGGTGCAAGGCGTTTGGGGTATGCAGACCCCCGGAGCGCCTATAGACAATATATGTGCAGACAATATATCCCAATCCCAGCGCTTTCTGGGGATGCAGGCATCACCATCCCTGAGTGCGTGGAGCCCCTGCCCAGCACCCAGCACCCAGGGCTGTGGGCACTGACCCATGTGGCCACTGTGGCCCTGCGGCTGGGTGCAGTGGCCCAGGCAGCGGGCACGTTCCTCCTGGGCTGGCGGACAGATGGCAGCTGGTTCAGCCTGCTCCGGATGGACATCCCGCAGCCATGAAAATAGCCCCAGGAACAGGTTGGAGACACCAGGGCTTGACGGGCGTCCTTGGGAGGATGCTCTCTGTCCATCCTCTCCGCTGCGAAGCTGTCCCCGCCGTCACGGCGAAGGGGACAGCCTTGTCACGGCACAGGGAGCCGGCACAGCCTGGCCGAGCTGCAGGAGCAGCGCCGAGATGGTTTGTTCACGAGCCTGGTAGCAAACCCACGGGGGTTTCGTTCCCTTGTCCTCCCCCAATTAGACAACCTTGGGGGCTGACCTACCCAGGAGTCACGGGGCTCAGGAAAAAGGCGCACGTAGCTTGAAAAAAAATAATATATGTATATGAAAGGATGTCTGAAAAATTACAGAGAAAGAAAATCATATGGAAAGCGGAGCACAAACGGTATGGGGCCGGGCTGCGAGGTGGGAGGGCGAAGGCAGACTGGGAGGGTGAAGGTGGCCGGCGCTTCAGCGGCCGCAGCAAAGGCAGGAAGAAAAGGCTTGGGCTGGAGAAGAGAGGGATGCTAGCCTGGAAACACAAAGTGCAGTACCACACTGCACCAAAACGCTGGAATTAACATCAAAGCAATCCTGGAGCAAATGAGATTACAGTATGCATGTTAATGAGGCAGCAGCGCTAATCAGCAAGGATGCCTCGCTAGGAGGGCTGCACTGCCAACTTGTGATTTTTTGTTGTCAGGCTGGACCGGGCTTCCATTTGGAGCGAAGATTTTGTTTGGTTTAAAAACCATCAGTATTTTTGTGGGGTTTCTGGCAATCGCAGATTTGATTTGATTTCTTCAAGTGGATGTCTGGCCCTCCAGGGGACAGAGAAGAACTTGGAAATGGGGTTGAAGTGGTCCCCAGAGCCAAACTGAAAACCACTCCAAAGCCAAGCAGCGGATGAAAGTTACCCAAAATGTATTTTACTCTATTTTTAAACCTCGTTATTTTTAAGCCAATCTCACCAGCTTGCAGAGAGCTTGAATTTGTGCCTTTTGCACAGTCTATTTGTGTGTTAAGCTTTCCCAAGGAATATGAAGCCACCCGAGATGCGAGGGGTCCAGCTCTGCTCACACTTGTAGCAGGTTTTTTTCCAGTGCCCTGATGCTGGTGTCAGAGCTACACTTCACCACTGAGCTCCAAAACTGCAGCTTTTTTAAGTCAAGAGCCCTAAAAAAAGCACTTGCAATCCTGTGACTTCGGGCAGAAAAAGCTATAAAAAGGGGCAGCCCCTCCCCGGGGAGGTTTAGCCGGGCTGGGGAAAAGGCTGGCAGGAAGGCTGGGGTAGGAAGGGCATCATGGAGAAGGGAAGGATGAGATAAGGAAAGGCGGATAAGCTGCTCACAAGAATTAAAAGGGCAGGACCCGGAGCAGGGGACTGGCCTGAGCCGTATCTCGGCTCCCACGGAGCTGCCTGAAACCTGGGATGCTCCCAGAGTGCGGGGAGCAGATTCATCTCGGTCAGGGAAGGTTTGGAGCGGGGGCAGGAAAAGGGAAACCTTTCGGGAGGTTTTCATCTGTCTCTGTAGCAAACTAACCGAGAGGAAGGTGGGGAAGAGCCACTCCAGGGGACGGGAATGCTGCAGTGAAGGTGCAACCTCACCCCCCCCCCGGGGACCAGCCCCAGCCTCCTCACGGTCCCTCCCGAACTCTCATTATGGAAAATGCCATTCCCATCAACTCCCTTTGCAAGGAAACTAGGCTTGTTTTGATCTGTTTTTTCAAACAGCTTTTCTTCTTGACTGGAGAAATCGGCTTAAATGGGTCCCTCTCCCTTTTCTCGAGCAAGGCTGCAGCTCGTTTCTGCTTCCTTCTCTGTTCACTCATAATCTCGTTTGCTGAAATTGTGAATAGATCAGAGTTTGGGGTATTTGAGTGTTTATAGAGCAGAAGGATAAGGTTTATATTTGTTTGCCGTGAAGATGTGTGTCTTCTGCCGGTGGCTCTGGGTAAGGAGCAGGAGCGGGTGCCAGAGGAGCCGACCCGCTGTTCCCGGCGCTGGGAATGCTTTTCCTCTCTTTTCGCTGCAGAGAGGGCAACGATGTGGCTCCGCTGCACAGAAATCTCGCGTGCCTTCGTACAGATGCTGCAGGAACGCGTTCTCAGAGCTGCATTTCGCTCGCTGCAGCTACCGGGAGGAGAAATCCGGGCAGAGCAGCAGAGGAAGGGGGGGGAGGCAGGCACGGCCCTGGGAAGGTGCAGATGTACCTCCCTTCTGCTGCAGATTTACATGGCTGGGGAGAGAAGCTGTTCAGCAGTGCTTTCCATGCCAGGGAAATCATTAACAAATTAATCATTTACTAATTAAACGGCATGATACCCATGTAAAGGGAGTGTGATTATCCTCTTTTCTAAGTCAGGAAACTAAATGATGTTTCTGATTTTAGACCAAATTTGCCCTTCTGGCATCCCTGCAGCTCCTGCTGCCGCAACCTTTGCTCCGTGGCCAAAGTGGCTTCTTTAGAGCACCCGTCTCTGCACACCAGTGGGAGAAACCTCCCCAGCTTGCGCCGTGTCAGGCGCCATTGCTGCCGGAGGGCTGTGCCCGGGCTCCTCTTGGAAAGGGCTGGAGGCTTGGTGGGGTTTTTTGCACGTCCTTTCAATGTGGCGTGGATGCCGGAGGGCTGGAAGAGCCAGCCAAGGAGATGCGGCCGAGGCTTGCCGGGTGCACACGCGCCCTTTGCCACCCCCCCGATGAATTACAGTCTGCAAAAATTATCAGCAGAGTCAGGAGAAGTGAGAGCAAAAATGAGAGCCAAAGTCTGATCTGCTTCTTTTCACTCGTCTGAATTTATTTAGATCACGCACACGAGATTAAACCTCTGCTTTATCCCAAATAAAGCAGCCTCTGGCAACAGGGGAGAGGTGAAACTTCACCTGTGGCATATGAGCTTAAATTTATTTTAAAAGTGAAAAAGAATGAAATTGGGAAGGCAGAGCAGTGGCAGTGCTGTCCGGTGAAGACCACGGAGGCATCTTCCTCATTGCGTGTTTGAAGGAAATCTTTGGGATGCAGAGAAAGGAAATCCATAGTCAAAACGCCGGGTTATTGCATCGCAGGAATGCTTGCCCTTGCTAAGATCTCTCATCCCACCCCTACCACTGTGCCTTCCGAGGTGCTCAGATACGGCAGAAACTCCCCAGAACTAAAGCCAGAACGCTTCCCCTTGCTTCGTGACCTCGAGGCGTCCAGCACACAGCGTTGACACGGCGCGGCAGGCCGAGCCCCACGCACCTACGTGGTGTCATCCCAGGTATTTGCTTTTGCTAAGTGCAGCTCGTTATTATGGCCTCCTCTGGAGTCGGGGTGCGAGGAAAATTAATTCCCCACGGCTTCGCCCAATAACTTTTGGAACAGTATATTTCCCAGTTTTCTTTACTTTGTGCTATGGTTTCACAGACTCAATCAATCGCGGGTGTCACACGGTGGAGTGATCCCACCTGCCGCAGAGAGAAAAGGACGCTGGACTTTGCTGTGCGGTTGTTTGCTTTGTGTTGTATACACAGAATAAAAGTTAATTCAGGAGCAGCTAGGAAAAAGAAAGAAAAAAAAAAACAACCCACACTGAGATTAGGAGCGCAGAGATATAATGGTCTGAAAACCAAAGCCTTGCTGACTCCAGGAAAGTGAGACACGTCTAAGACGGTTCCTTTCCCCATCATAACTCAATACAAATAAAGAGAAGAAGGTGGATGGAAATGGAGTAAATTATTTCACTGCCTAGAGCGACAGAGCAGCAAAAGCAACGGGGCTGGCTTCTCCAGGCTTTCAACACTTTCGCATGTCTTAAAAATAATGCCACATTCAGCCACCTGCTACTGAACTTCATGGTGGCCATCCATCCAAAGGTTACGATAGCCAGGCAGCCCAGTATGGTTTTCCAGCTTGATTTCCACAGCAGGATTTTGTAGGGATAAGGTGGCACAGGGATGATGTCCAAGAGCCTCCTCCTCACCCCTTCACCGCTCCTGGGGACTCGAGGAAGTTTTTGTCCTTTGGGCACAAGAGCAAAATGCCGTTTGAGTTGCCCGTAAGGACTCGGATTTGGGCTTTTGCTCCCTTCGGAGCCTCCTGCCGCCGAGCGCCCGCACCCAGGACTAGCCCCATTTTTCTAAGTCAAAGCACATCTCTAATTCAAACACAAAGTGAAAGGATGCTGGAAAGCCGCTGGCCTTTATGGTTTATTAAGCTCTTTGTGCAGGCATAATTTCAGACTATTTTTTTTTTCCCCTTAGACTAGACCATTTCACCTCTGTGCGGCACTTCACAAAAGCCGCCACGCCACCCATCCCTCCTTCAAAATGATGGAAGAAGTATTGGGAAAATCCCACCTTCGTTGCTGAAAGATTATGCGACTCTTTTTTTTAAAAAAAAAAAAAAAAGAAAAGAAAAAAGAATAACAGTCACATTTCTAAACAGCTCTTTATTAAACCGTCCAAACATATCATCTGCACTGGAGGATGCAGGGGCTGACACCAGACAAAACCATCAGATTGCTCCGAGAAAATGCATTGGCTTGTCTTGACAATTTAGGACTCTGTGGAATACCCTGTTCATATTTGCTGTTGATTTTAAGACTGAAATTTGCAGTATGAAAACAGACATGTCCAAGAAAGCATTGCTCAGCTTAAACTTAAAAGGACAGAGATGCGAGATTACAGCGGAGGGATGCAGCTCCTGGCTCCCAGCCCTTTCTTAGGAACCAGCTTTCACTTTGCCTTGGGCTTTTGGTCTCTCAGCATCTAATGAAAGATGACAGTGCAGGCTCCCTTAGGGGCTAACGTGGGCAATTTCAGTTCTGGCATTTTAATTTATCTGTAACCAGCAGTTTTCAAAAGGGTAGAGCTAAAAAAGAACTTGGCTTGGTCACACACACACACACAGACAAAAAAAAAAAGGGGGGGGGAGTTGTGACATAAAATGCATGAGGAGGTTTGCTTCGTTTTAACTCCTTGGGATCCTGCTGAGCCCGTAGCGATGGCTCCATGCTATTAACCCTGTACACCCGGCAGCTGGTTTTCCTTTAGGTGGAGCGGATCCCGCCGTGGTTTATGGCTGTTGGTTTTAGTGCCGGGCACATCGACTATATTCCTGACAGTTAAGGTCCCGACTTTTCCCATTTATTAATCCCCAAAGTTGCATTCAGACGCTGTAATGGCAAAAGGTTAGCTTAGGATCAGTAGCGGCCATAAATCCAGAATCAAAGGCTGCGGGTTCGTCTCCAAACCACCCCGTGTGGTGCCGAGGTGCTGGCCGGGGCGGGGGGTGTCGAGCTTTCTGCGAGCCGGCTTGAGCACTGACGCTCTCGTTGCAGGCGCGCAGCTGCCCCTGCAGCATCGCGGGCGGCCCGGGGGGGCTCAGCCAGGAGCTCGGTCCTTCTCCTGGGCTTCCCACGGCATTTTCCTTGCCGGGTTTTCCCAGATGCGCTGTGCCTGCGGAAGCGCGGGTTATGGCGGCAGGCTCCGTGCTGACACAGCCCAACGCTGATGGCGGCGCCTGGCACCGC
Organism: Larus michahellis; assembly: GCF_964199755.1. Lineage (NCBI taxonomy): Eukaryota > Metazoa > Chordata > Aves > Charadriiformes > Laridae > Larus > Larus michahellis. Next base: position 3,359,443 of record NC_133907.1, on the reverse strand, counting down.
TTCGTGTCCCAACCTTCACGTCAGCAGCTTCTGACGCTGATTTGTTCCCGGGCACATTCGCCATCCCCTCCAGGCACCTGGGTAACCGCGGGGCGCCCAACGCCATCCGTCAGCTGCCCAAGGATGGGGCCAACCCAGCCCCCGCCTGACCTGCGTTGGGGCTGCAAAAAAGCTTCATTCAGGATCGAATGGGTTAAATATTTTACTTTTTTTTTTTTTTAAATTATTTACTCCTTTCTACGGAAGAATTCCACTTTGCCGTTTTTTTCCTCCCTGCCGCCTCTAGAGGACCAGGCGATTCGAGGCACAACTCTAGCAGATGGTTTTGGTGATGTGAAGCACAAGGGGATGGCTCCCAAGAGCAGTTAAGTCAAACCCGAAGCGATGCTCGCAGCGTGCCACAGCCCCCGGCCCAGCCACGGATGCTCCTTTCGGCACAGACAGCCCGTGCTGTCCCCGCGGCCAACGCAGCCGTTCAGCATCTGGTCCAAAATCTGCTGGAAGGGATGCTCATCCCTTTCCCACCCTCCGCACCGGGCAACGCAAGCTGCCATCTTGCTGCAGATCCGGAGGCTCTTTTTTTAAAAAATATTTACCTATTGTAATGTAAAACCTTCACCTTTTGTCCACGGCAAATATTGCTGAAGTTGTTAGAGAGCGAGAAAAGCAAATCCATATTTTGTCAATATTAGTCCGATAAATAAAATTTGAGACCTCAATGCATTCAGTGCTCAGCAAATGGAAATTAATTTGAGATACGTGAGAACTGACTTTTCTCTTACCAGCATTTCCCTTGCTTTAGTGAGATCATCTAGAGCTATATTGGGAAATGCAAACATTTTTCAGAAGAACTATACGTGATTTATAGGGAAGCAGAGCTGAATTAGCTATAGCACGGCGCTGAGCTTTACTACGGCCCGTACATCTCGTGCCCCCGGACCTCACCGGGCACAATGGACCCGTCTCCCCGATGAAACCCTCTCCCAGAAACAGTTAAACATGAGAAACCAGAAATGATCCATAAATTAGGCCCGGCTAGAGATTCAAAATCATAAGTTCTGGCCTATTGACCTCATACTCTGAGGGGAAATCAGAAGCATTTTTCTAAAGAGCCACCACTGGAGGAAGGGGGCTTTAATATATGGGGCAGCGGAGCGCCGATGCAAATAAATACAGCGCTGCATAATTGCAGGGCAAAAATCAATAGATAGCACGGTGGTTAAAATAAAGATATGCGTATTGAAGTTTGGGGTTTAGATGTGCGAATGGCTTTTTCCCGAGGAGCGGAGGGAGGTTTCTTTCCTGCCTCTAAATACGACAAAGGCGACGGCTCCTCCGCTGCCCCTTGTACGGGGAGCAAGTTCCAGCTGTGGTCTTCCTCAGAGCAGCTATCTTGCGCCGTGATTATTGGCGTGATTAATAAGTGCAGTTTGCTCATTTGAAAAATCCCGGCGACGTTTGCCGCTCAGGCATCACGTCAGCGCAAGACACAAGAAATCGCTGTGACAACTGTTTTGCGAGTTCAGGTTTTATTGACGAACACCACAAAGGGACGAAGCCCAGAGCAAGTCCCTTTTCACTTTAATATTTAAACCGCTTTTAGGCCGACGTCAATATTAGCTCTCGTAATCGATGCTGACAGTTGACTGTCTGACCATAAAAAAGACAAGCGATACAATTAAAAAAAACCCTTATTGCAATGCGCCGGCCACCACAGCGAAGGACAGTGGGACGAGGGGCTGAGGTCTCAGCATCCCTGCTGCCGTCGGAGCTGCTGATGCTGCCCGGGAAGGGATGGGACCTTCGGGTTCGGCTGATCCCATTTTCCCTGTATCTCCTGGACGAGAAACCCATGGATGCTCAGCCTCGAGACCGGCCGATGCTTTTAATAGCTAAATACCATTTGTAGCTAGTTAACCTCAGGATTTCCAGCCTTAAAGCTATTTCCCGCGGGAAGCAGGGAGCACTAGGGCAACGGACAAACGCAAAGTTCCTGGAGGTGGATGGGAAGAGCGCACAGCCCTTTGCCAACCGCCCCGTGCGGGCAGATCACCCAGCAAGCGCGTGGCGCGCCAGGCTCCAAAACCACTTATTTATTGCACAGACCTTTCTGATCTTCATTGGTCTTATTCTGAGAAAGGAGTCTCATGTTTGTGCTGAAACTTTGGGCTAAAAGTAGTCCAAATACTAAACAACGTACAGCTGAGATTTAACGTGAAGCGCCGGATAACCTGAGGTGCGGTTATTGTCGTTGCTCGGTCTGTAACACAAGCAGAAGGAATTGCGCAGTACATCACCATCTCCAGGTGTTTTAAGGGAGGCGTAGAGCAGTTTTGCTGGCTTTGAGTTCTGCTTGTATGCAGAATGGGGCATAAAATCAAAACCGGAGAGCTGACGTGGTTGCTGAAGGTGATGTTTTTAAACTCTTTGAAATGAAAGGCGGGCAAACAACTGAAATATCCGGTATGCATTAAAAAAAAATTGAGCTGAGTTCACAACAGGGAAAAATATTTCATAAATGGAAATTTTGGGATTTCTAAAAGGTGGGGTTTAATAAAAAAATTATCAGTGGCAATACTTAATACTTCTGTTTTTCTCCCGATCGGGTTGAAGGGCTGCACGGGCATAAATCTTTCTGAACCAACCCGCTGTGCTCCAGTTAAGCCAGTTTAGGTCCTTCTACACTTAGATTCAGGCTCAAACGAAAGCCGGCAGAACTCCTCCCCAGCAGCCCTCTCCCGGCAAACGCCTGCCCCGCTGTCTGTCCTGGTTGGAGGATGTCCCGGCCACCCCTTTCTTTTTTGTTCTTGATTTTTTTTTTTTCCCCGAGTTTTGGGTTTCTCCGGGCAGTTTGTGCTCCCGGCGGAGGAAGGTGCCCAACATTGGAACCGGGATTAAGGAGACAACGAGGAATCCCAAGCGCTGCTGTGCGGCGGGGAGCAGGTCACGGATTTAGTGCGAACGAGAGAAAACAGGAGAGCTTTGTAGCAATTAAAGCTGGTCAAAGCCCACCAAATGCTGGAGAAAATAAGGCGGGGTGGAGGGGGCTGGAAATCATTGCGGTATTACAAGTCTAAAAAAAAAAACATATAAATCAATATTCTTATTGTTCCCTGCAGGAGTCTCCCAAGGAGGGAAGAGCCATGCCCAAGTGGCAGGGCTAGCTGAAAAATAAAAGATTAGCCGTTAGATCCTTATCAAAAATGGCAAGGGGAAGCTTTTGGGTAAAAGGGCTACCTGCAAGAAAGCTCTCCTGGCCCATTATTGCTCTTGCGTTTAAAAGACGGACAACCACTGACATGAACTAGCCGGCAGTAGATGAGTGTGCTTTAATTACCTGAGTTTCTACAACAAATAACCCTAAATTAAAACCATCTCCGTGTGCGTGGGTATGCACACGTGCGCACACGCCGGTGCCGGCAGGTTTCACGGCAAGGAAAAAGGCCACGGGAGAAAAATTGGCCATAAATGCGCCGGCTTCATCTCGGAGTTGTTCTCTTCCGTTCTGGCGTCGCAAACAAAATATCCTGTGTACTGTAAACTGCTCCTCTGTACAGTAATGCATTTGTTGCCACCATGGCTCTTATTTAAGCATCTGACTACAGTAATTGTTTTATACATTAACTATACTCCCTGATGGTTGCTCTATTATCCTTTTTTTTTTTTTTTTAAGTCCAAAATGGTGCTTGCAGATATTAGCAGCTTGATTACTTGTTTTATTAACAATTTCGACAAGGCGTCAGTGTTGATTTGGGAAGCAGGGTGGCGTTGCTGGTGGGTCGGAGGTTTCTGCCAGGCTTTGTTCCGCAGCTCGCTGCTCCGCGCGGCCCCAGCGATCCGGGCTGTGAAGCCCAGAGGGGTCTCCGGCTCGATTCGAGTTGGGCGTCCGCAATCCCCACGGTCGCCACACTTCGCTGCGGATAAAGCATTTGCATGCAGCTGGCCGTGGGGGCCAAAGCCAGGAAAAAGTGATTTGGGAAAAGCAGGCGGGGAGGTGATGGGTTGGGGAGGGGGAGAGGGATGCAGCGACCTGCGCTCCCGTGAAAACCGCGTGTGCAGGCGCCCGGGCGCGTGCATCTCCGGCGGGGGACCAAGCAGGCAGGACCAAATTTAATGTGTCGGCCCCTTTTATACAGGAGCAATTCCCAGTGGCGAGTGGAAGGGGAGGAAGCGGCTGGATCGGGGCCGGGAAGGGGGCAGGCGAGGTTTCCGCAGCCCTCCCTTCGCTCGTGCGTCACTTCTGTCACCGACAGGAAAAGCAGAGCCTGATGCCAGTTATTAAATATCTTCATTATAAGGGCATTCCTTCCAGCTGACTTCCAATTTTGTTGTATCTGGGGGCCCCGTGTTAATAACTGCATGCTGAGGACAAGTGTTCTTAAAAAACACTGACTATTTAAATTCTTATAAATAATATGCAGCTTCCCGCTTCTGACTGATAGATATATTGTTCAGCCAAGCCACCATGAAGGCAATAAATATATGTACTGTTATGGGTCATGAGTCTAAAAATTAAATCAAATGCAGAAATTGAGTCTTGACAGAATCTGAAGGGATAATGTCTTAGCGTCTCCAATTACGCAGTTCAACATTTGGATAAATCATATGAAAGTAAGTATTTAGCCCCATTTTTCATAATCACTATTAATGAGAACAAAATGGGAGCTGAGGGCAGAGGGAGAGAGTTCTGACAAGATAAATAGCATATGGGGTGTGTTGTCAGCCACAGAAAATCAAGGCTGTTTAAACCCCCTAAACAGCAGGAAGGAAAAATGCAGTTAAAAAAAAATATAAAAAAAAATAGAGAGATTAGTGGTCACGTGTTTTTATCAGCGACAGTCTCTGTCTCGGGGCTTTTGAGATCTGGCTTCCCAAACCCCACTTAGGGCGCAGAAGTACCATCTAGAGCTCCCCAGGATGGTGTGAATGACCGATATCCTGAGCACGCGATTTCAATGCTGCCTCTTTTCACTCTGTAAGCAGCATTTAAAACATTGCTTAAAAAAAAAGTCATTTAAAAAACCCACAGATTTTCCCCCTGGCCTGGTCCCTGTGTGTCCAGGACCGGTGGCTACATACACCTTCAGTGGCCACCTCTTTGTTTCAGGGCAATAAAGCCCGAGCAGGAATCGTTCTGTTTGCACGGCGTTTTTTGCAGTTTTCATGCCAGGACACGCGCAGGATGTGCAGGGCTTGAAGGAAGGAGGGGAAGGTATAAATTCTGTAGTCGTTTTCTATCATCTTCGCTGTCTTTCCTGCTTTTCGTGTTGAAATCACATTAAGCATCTGCAGAATTATTCTTAGAGGGTCTCTCGTGAAATCAGATGGCTCGGAATTGAATTCATTCCCACTCCGTTTCGTCAGACGCTAGCACGGAGAGGGCCAGATCCTGCTCTAATTGGCTTCGAGGTGGGGCTCCCTCTTTTTGCACCCAGAAGTCGGGATTTCACACTTGTGCCGAGTTTTTTACCCATCCCGAGGTCGTGCCCGGCGTTTCGGTATCTCAGGGAGCATCCGTTGCTCTCGCTCGGATGCAGACGGGGGCTGAAGCCTGACGTTAGGCATCCTAGCGACTCGCTAGGAGCCGAATTATATCAGAATTTTCCTGCAATATAAAGCGCACAGTCACCTTTCGGCACCGAATTAGAGTTACAATATCCCTGCTAAAGTCAACAGCAGTTCGTGGTATTAGCTACACGGCCGTATCCTCCGCCGCTCCGAACAGGAGCATTAAGCTATAAATACCCCGGCAATCCAGGGGAGAGGGGACCATTTCAATATCTCAGGCAACATTAGCAGCTCACAGATTAAGCACGTGGGGCCTGGGAGATTATCTCCTTGAATCAATATAAAGCAGGGAAGCAAACAAACAGCTGGCCGGGTTCCCCCCCAAATAAAAGCGTTTGATTGTGGCAAGCTTCAAAGCCACCGGTTGACACGAAACGGGTCGGGTGCCCTCCCCTGCTGTGCCCGGGGAGCGGAGGGTAGCGTGGAAATAAATAAACATCTAAAAATTACTGCTTACTCCTCCCCCCGCCGACCAAACCGCCTCCCAAAGAAAAGCAGGGAAGCAACGAAAACCGCCCCAGAACATATGGCGGAATCAAGCGCAGGATCCCCCGTAGGTTTGGGTTGTACAAGTAAATATGAATCTGGGGGGGATACTGGGGGCTGAGATCAAAAGAGCTGCTCCCGTTTCTATAGGGAAAAAGGAGTGCTTTGATGTCACAGCGTCTTCCCTGCGCCGCCTAATGAACTGAAATTGTGACACAGTGACATCCTGCAAGGTTTGAAAGCACTTAGCGCAATGACACGTCTTTGGGGTTTGCTGCTCTCTTTTTCCATCGGGCTCCTTTGCCAGGCAGCCGGCGGGGGGCGGGGGGGGCAGGGCTGCCGGCGGGGCTGGGGCAGCGGCCGAGGAGACCGGGGGGGGCTTCGGGGAGCGTTTCTCCCTCGACGACACAACAGGGGACTCGCTCCATCACAAGAGGGACCGGGGAGTACGGGGCAGAGATGCAAACGGGAGGGATGCAGCGGGGCAGGGTGTGTGGGAGGCGGGGAGCACAGAGACCCCCCCGTCCCCGTCCCCCGGCCATCGCGCCCACCCAAGGCTGGCAGGACCAGGGTCATCGTCATGGGCCCAGCCCGAGCCACGGCATCCTCATGTGGTGATGGACGTGACAAGGACTCCGGGGGGATGCAGGGACAGGATAAGCTTCTCACCCGGGTCCCACAGAGGCAGAACCCCCCCCTCGCTCACGTGAGTCCCAGAAAATAGCCAGCAGGTACAAAACCCAGGGCTACAGGCGTCTTCCTCGCACAGGCTTTTCCGCCTGTTTTTGCCCAAACAAAGGGCCTGAAATGTTTCACCAGGAGAAAAGCGCTGAAGCCAAACCCTGTGCCCCCACCCCGGGGAGGGCCGAGGCGAGCGGGGAAGCCTCTGCGGGATTTCGGATGGATCCCCTCCAGCTTTTCACCAGGAGGTGGATGACCTGCCGTTGCCTGCGGAGCGTGGGTTGGTTTATTGGGCTTTTCTGGGAGCATCTCTTCATCCAACCCGTGGCTCTGGACAAGGACGCGGAGCCTGGCAGAGCCCGGGCAACGCTGCCGTCAGGGATGCACACGACGGCTCAGCCAGCGCAGGGTTAAATCCAGTTAATCCCCAGGGTTTACTCCGGATTAACCCGGGGAATTGGGAGCAGCCTTTGCCCCGATGTAAAAAGGTCGGGTTTTCAATGGCAGAGGAAACCCAACGGCATTACCCGCGTGGGGGGGTCACAGATCTGGGTGAGAGAGCTGCTGGGGCCAGAAGTTAGGAAACGTGACACGGCTGAAGCAGGCGGGGAAGAGAAACTTTATTCAATCATCTGCTTTACTTACTTCGTAGCCGAGGAAATTCATCTGTCCCTTGGACTTGTTTGTGCTGTGAAAGCTCCGTGTTGTCACGAGGCAAAAAACCTGTTAGAGAGAATAAAAAGGGCGATGCTGAGCTGCAACCTGCCTTCAAATGCTGCGCCCGGATAGGAAAAATAAAACCACGAATTAGGGAAAAGAGTCCCGTGGCTCTTCCGAAGCCAGGGATGCGGTCTGATCACTCCTCACCAAGCCACCGGGATTAAGAAGGCATTAAGGGGAATGACAACTTGACGGGTTTTAGCAAAGCGTCATGACACTGTGACATTGCCTTTCCGAAAAATACCGTATTTTGGGGGGGGGGGAGGGGGTGGTGCGCAGAAATACCTGTACGTACAGAGCCACACGCACAGGAGGGAAGCCCGGAAGGACTCGAGGCGTCGTTAGAAAAGTGTGAGAAAAGGGACCGAGCTCTCCCAGGAGGGGCTACAGAAATGCACCCGCGTAATCGCGTCGGCTGGAAGCTCCACGGAGGAGTTTGCTGTCGGGGTGTTGCGGCAAGGGGGGGTCGATGGGAGCTGGGGCACCTCGAGCCACCCCTGCCCCCAGATTCCAGGGAGAATTCCCAGCACACATCCACCCCTGCAGGAAAGAGTTTCTGGAGCAAGGGAAGGGATCGGTCACATGGAGCTTCTTTTCCATGAAAAACTCGCTGTGGCGGGGAGAGGATTTGATTGCGCGGAACAGAGCCGGGCTGGATGCAGCTCCCAGATGCTGCTGTGTAGAAATATTCACTAATAATAATAATAATAATAACGATGACACAGTGGGAAAAAGCTCATCTTGAGCTGAGCATTGAGGCGCATTAACGCAACTTTGGTGCAGCCTTGGGGTGGGTGGCTCCACGCAAGGTCGCGTTGCGGCGTTCTGGCGGCCAGGAGCGGGCAGCAGCCCCCGACGGCCACCCGTCGCCCTCCTGCACCTGCTGCAGGGAGCACCCTGAGGGAAAAGCCAAAAGCACTGAGCTGGGAAGCGATAAACAACCCCCATCACAGGGAGGGGGGTCCCTGCGTGTGAACTGAGGCCTTGCCGGCTCCCAGTGAGATGCCCCTTCACAGCGCCGCGGCTCCCGTCTGGGGCAGTTTCCCTTCGGAGATGCCATTCACCAAATCCCACTCAGCCGTGATTTCAGCTAAGCTGCATTTCATTATTTTTTTTTTCCCCCCAAATCAGCCTTATGCAGATTCCAGCCTCTCTGCCGGTTAACCCCCGCAGCGCCAGCACACCCCAAATGGCTGTAGGAGCTTGGGGAGGTTTTTGGCTGTGAGAATCCTAAAACGTGGTGGCGCGACACAGCGCCTCAGTGAGACCACCTGGCAATTTGCTTAGAAAACCTACCACAGAGCTCTGCTTGCCTGATCAGACATTTTTTTCCCATCTTTCTCTTATCAGAAGACCTATATGAGTCGTAATAAAGAAACGTTGTTTGTATAGAATAAAGGGTATTGTACTAGTCTCTACTAAGAGTGTAGATATTGACTGCAATTTTCCTTAGCTCATAGCTATATTTTACTAATAAAATGTGAGTTAACATCCAGTTTATCCATGAGCACCTTTAAGTAGCTCACAGTTTTTTCGCGTTTGAGTCACGCTGACAGAGAGGTGACCATTCCCTTGGCTGGGCAGAGGGATGGACCCAGGCAACACCGATCTTTCTGTGAGCTTCCCAGTTGTGCCGTGATGGATGCCCCAAAGCCAAAATTAAGGCTGCGATGCCTGAATTAAAAATCCAAACTGAGGATGGAAGAGGAAGTTAAGAAAGGATGAGCAGCAGGTTGCATCATTGGATCTTGCCAAGACAATGAATCAGGCTTGTTTTAAAAACCCTGAAGATGATTTAGGCTTCCTCATAGGGATATGAGCTCCGAACGGGAATCCTGTCCACAAGCCCAGCTTCGCTGCGTGGGATAACACGAGGGACTGCGGCCCATCACCACCCGGCCCCCAGTGATGGTCCTTCCACTGCCGTGACCACGGCATGCAGAGACACGGGGCTGCTCCTGACGTGGGGCAGAACACCCCCCGCCTCCGGCTGACACGAGTGGAAGCGGGTGCAAATGGAAAACTAACCCCGGGCAGCCGGGATTCGCTCCAGGCCCTGGAATGACGCTTCCCGGTGCAGGGCAGCCGGGAGGGGGTGCTGGTTGCTGAGGGGGGAGCTCAGCGCTGGGGTGGGAGGTGGGTGGCCTGCACCCTGCGTAAACCCTGCCTGCAATCAGTCTGCACCCTGCCTGTGCACAGCCTGCACCCTGCCTGCACCCTGCCTGCACCCTGCCTGCAATCAGCCTGTGCACAGCCTGCACCCTGCCTGCACCCTGCCTGCACCCTGCCTGCAATCAGCCTGTGCACAGCCTGCATCCTGCCTGCACCCTGCCTGCACCCTGCCTGCAATCAACCTGTGCACAGCCTGCATCCTGCCTGCACCCTGCCTGCACCCTGCCTGCAATCAGCCTGTGCACAGCCTGCATCCTGCCTGCATCCTGCCTGTACCCTGCCTGCAATCAGCCTGTGCACAGCCTGCATCCTGCCTGCACCCTGCCTGCACCCTGCCTGCAATCAGCCTGTGCACAGCCTGCATCCTGCCTGCACCCTGCCTGCACCCTGCCTGCAATCAACCTGTGCACAGCCTGCATCCTGCCTGCACCCTGCCTGCACCCTGCCTGCAATCAGCCTGTGCACAGCCTGCATCCTGCCTGCACCCTGCCTGCACCCTGCCTGCAATCAGCCTGTGCACAGCCTGCATCCTGCCCTGCGCCCTGCCTGCAGCCAGCCCGCAACCTGCCTGCACCCTGCCTGCATGCTGCCCGCACCCTGCCTGCACCCTACCCGCAATCAACCTGTGCACAGCCTGCACCCTGCCTGCACCCTGCCTGCAATCGGCCTGCACCCTGCCTAAATCCTCCCTGCAATCGGCACGCACCCTACCTGTGCACAGCCTGCATTCTGCCTGCATCCTGCCTGCACCCTGCCTGCACCCTGCCCGCACCCTGCCCGCACGCTGCCCGTGCACAGCCCGCACCCTGCCCGCCCCCGCTCCCCGCTCCCACCGCCCCCCGCCCCGGGCAGCCCGTGCCTGTGCCGCCCCCTGCCGGCGCTCCCGAGCACTGCAGCCGCCCGGTTGCCACGGCAACGGCGGGGGAGGCAGCGGGGGGGGACCGGCGGGGGACGGGGGGGACCGAGCCCGGCTCCGCTGGGGACGTCCCGCTGCCGGGGCTCCTCCGGGGATGGGGCAGAGCCGCGGGGGGAGGCCGGGGCAGCGGAGCCCCCTCCGCTGTTACTATTTCTTAATTCTTTTTTGGGGCAGAAGACGGGGCTCGGGGCAGATTTGTGTCCTGTGTTGGGCATTTCCCTACAAACGGGCCGGGACAGGGATCTTGCCGGCAGACATGGAAGTGTCAGCACTTCCAGGGGCTTTATTCCCTGCTGCTGAGCCCCCTGCTCAGTTTTTCCAAGCCTCCCACCAGTGACCTGGGATTTCCACCCCCGCAGTGTCCCCGCTCCGCCACGGAGCCTTGGCAGCCCCATGGAAAGTGGCTCCTCTCCCCTCGTCCCCCTCGCCCGAAGCAGGGTGTCCCTGCCACCAGCCAGCGTTCCCCCCACCACCACCCCCGGCCCCGATGCCTGATTAGGATTCACCTCGCATCCAGGCGGAGGAGGGCTCCGCATCCCGGCATGCACCCGCCCGAAATCGCAGGCCATGGCTCGCGCCGCAGCGGCCATCTGGTTGGAAAACAACAGGCCAAACAGTTTCAGCATCACGTCATGTATCCGCCAGCGGGGAGGAGGTGGAGAAGGTGTGGGGGGGGACACAGAGGCAGAAATGCCAGCGAGAAGGAAGGCGGTTGGGGTGGTGGGATGCGCGGGAGCGGTGGTGGCTCCGGCGAGGCCGTGGCCGTGTCGGGGGGGTCCAGGCTTGGGGACCGCTCCCCGCTCCCATCCCTCGCCGCAGGGAAGCCATGCGGTTAGCAAGGATTTCCCCCTCATAAATTAGTATCTTCCAGCTGTTTTCCTTCCACATAAAAATCTCTTCTATTTCTTCTCTTATTGCTTTATATAAACAAACATGAGAGCGGCTCGTTCTAAATAAAGTTATTTGTCTACGTAAATTAATATATCATATTCTCTCCTGAAATATAGAGAGCTATTTGTCTCCAGAGAAATCATGTTAAGAGTGACATAGTATAACCCTATTCATTTGCATATGCAGATATGTCTAATTATTCAACTTGCAATTAAAGGCTTGTGTGTCAGCAAATGAGACTAATTAGATACATTTATCTATGATAATCAGCTTTATTACAAACAAAATAGATTTCCCTTCACTTCCCGGGCAAGTGAGACGTGTTGACTGGAGGTGGATGGTCAAGGGCCCGTGGACTTAGATCGCTGACGGGGTTTCCGTCTCCATCAGGCTGGGCAGAGGCGCACGGTAACTGTTTTCTCCTGTGTCCGAAGCACAAACACATCATTTTTCAGCTTTTTTAAACTTTTTTTTGAAACCATCCCGCCGGCGCAATCTATCCTTTACTATAGGGAAGGGCATAAATAGTTACTCTGGCTTCTAAGTGATTTAGGCTCCTGGGTTAAATGCATCGGGTGTGTTGTCTCCGTGGGCTGAGAGAGCAAGTAAAGGCGCAGCGGAGATGAGGACGTAGCTGGCAGCTCTCATTTAAGGCAGGTAAAAGAGGTAAGAGCTCCTTCAGGTTAGACAGGATTGCAGCCCTCATCCAAAGCACAGACTCAGCCCACCGCCTGCAGCAAAGGGTTAGCAAAGTGCGGGCTGCAAAAATACGAGCTCCATGGGTTGGTATTGGGCAGAAAAGTCCGGCGGCATGGAGGGGAAAGCAGCCAGGATGCGCCAGACGCCGGCTGAGCAAACCCTGGTACTCGGGGCAGCAGGGAGGATGCTTTGGGCTGTTTATTATTCCCTGGAAGGGGCTCAAAGCTGCCGAGACAGAACTTTGGTTTCTCCTGGCAGAGTTCTGCTGCTTTCAGGAAAACATCATTTCTCGCATCTTCTCTGTGGACCGAACCAAAGACACAAAATAACATTCAAATCCCACATTTTTTGGCTAACCTCTCAGGCCAACAGAACGTGAATCACTTGATGCCAATGGCTGGAACAGCAGTAAAACAAGTTATCCCCTGCCTTTCGTACAAGAGCATTTCATAGATCATCCACCTGCTACAGAGCAGTTGTTTGTCGCAGCTGCTTGGACTACATGTGAGCTATTGAAAATAACGTATAACCTCTCTGGACTGGAGTTAAGAGCCAGGAATCCACAAAAACCAAGAGTTTCTTTTTGGAAAGACAACATTCTCCGTCTTCCTGCTGGCTCCAGGGGGCTTCCAGCTCACGGCCCCCCGCGTCTGGGCAGCGTCGGACACAGTCAGGGGCAAAGGAGCTGGTCCTGATTCCCTTGCTTTTCTGCAAAGTCATGCTTTGGACATCTTTTAGACTTAAAAAACATTAAAGAAGGCATCCTGGATAGTAAACAGATAGCGCTTGGAGGGAAAATGCACTGACATTACAGCAAGAGGATGGGTAACGGGAGAGAGATGCTTAAATGCTGCAGTGTCCCTGAAATTCCTGAGGAGCCTCTGGATCCCTGACCCTCTGCAATAAAACCAGCAGAGCCAGGAAAGAGCCAGTATCGCCCGCTCCTGCCGCTGTTTCCCTCCGGCTCAGGCAGAAAAAGGCAGCCAGCCCCAAATTTTTGATGGCCTTTCCCCAATTTCCCAGTTGCCTGAAGGAAGGCAGCAAGACACCTTCTGTGAGCACCAGATACGCTTCTGGTGTATCAGCTTTAAAGAATGGTTGAAAAAAAAGGAGTTCCAAATCTGTCCCCGCTACTGACGCCATCAAAAGCACCCTCACATGTCACATGTTCACAGTGGGACACATGGCCCACAACCGCTCCGGCGTTTATCCAAGTCCCCCACCCCAGTCCCGGTGCCGGCAGGACCCGTGTCCCTTCCCCCTGTGACCGTCCCAGGGAGCTCCTCCAGCTCAAAAGCAGGAGGGATGAACCCTGGAAGCGTTTGTGTTAGAAACAAAACCATTCGGGTTTGGAAATGGCTAAACCAAGACTTTTTGGCTTTTCCTTCAGAAATTCTGGCTAGGCTTGTTACACTGTGTTGGGAAGCAATCCGCAACCTGTTCGTCGTGGTGGTGTTCACAGAATGATATGAATAACATTCATCATGGTCACTCGGGACAATTTCTTTACAATACACACACTGCATATAATATAATAAATACAATAAATGCATTTTCAGATAACTAGTTTATTTTTGAAACTGCATTAGTTCTGGCAGAGCCACAGACAATTTTTCACAGGCGTAATGCAGTTACAAGCAGGAATTATTTTTAGGAAAAGTTGAAGTTACCTCATTTGGACAATTTTCGAACCAATACCTTTTTTCTTCTCTTATTTCAGACCTCTAGTGTGGGGGGTTTCCTCTCTTGAACTTTAGCCACTGAAAACGTAGACATCTCGGCTCGGTTCCCCAATCCGTGAGCACAAACTGCGTATCCCTCCTTCCCATTTCTGACGACTCCCTTCCAATGAGAGAAATTATTCTCTGGATGTGCCTCCATTTAATTTGAAAATAAAATGGGATTTAAAACAAAAGAAAAGGAAATGAAACAGTGTCATTAATGCAAAGCAGTGGCTTGTTCCATTCTTTGTTTTTCTTTCAGTGAAAAGAAAAGGAGAAGAAAGAAAATTAATTTCTGGTTAATCCAAATATGTTTGAAATTTGTTGTATTTCTCTGTTGGGTGGAGAAAGAAACAAGAGGGGAGCAAGTGGGGGGAAAAAATAAATGTCTCCAGAAGCAGCTTGCTGAAAGTGTGTCTTATAATCGTCATTCTGCATTTTCTATCTGTTCTGACATTTCAAGGGCGAAAAAGCACCAGCACAAAATTGTAGGAGCACTTTATAGGTCTACAAATCTGGGTGGGAGAATTAGGGATCTTTACCTTTTCAAGAGACCCGAGATCCCTCTCAGGACCCGAAATAAGAGCTCGCCTTTCCCAGGAGCTCAAACTCATTTGCTCTCACCGTGATGCTTATGGCACCTCTCACAGCCCAGCAGCTCCGGGCATTTGGGGGCTAGAAATGTCCTTTTTGTTCCGTGTTTCTTTATTGCCCAGTTTAGTGGGATCTCATCCGTCACTTGGGCTCTTAATGCTTTTACAGTAATAGCTGGCCTTTTCCCTCTTTAACACATCTACTGTAAATTGAAACCATCGGGCCACAAACAGCAATGTTGGTCCTGGCCAGACTCCTGTTGCCTCCTGTGCGATGCATCCGGCTGAAACGCGGCGGGGTTAAATCTTTTTTAGCATCCAGGGATCGCTGACAGGAGTAAATAAGTATTATAGAACCTTCCCCAAAAAGCATAACAAAATAATAACGGGAAAATGAGGTTAAGTGAAACCATTTCAATAATGTTATAGGCCTGCTTTCAATCAATGAAGGCTGGGAAATTCACCGTCTTCAGAGGCCATCATTTCATTTCAGCTCCCTCCGCTGCCGAACTTCTCTTCACAAAGCGATGAGTTAAAGACTTAGCAGCAGATTCATAATACGTCTGAAATGTGCTTTTTGTGTTTAATATTCACTGGAATGGTTGACTTTCCTGGGTTTGGTTATCAAGAGGAATAATAGTTTTCAGTTTCATTGAAGCATAAGATATAATTCCATTATCTTTTTTTTTTTTTTTGATAAAATAATCTGGAAGAAGTAGAGCAAAATGGGAGACGAAATGATTCTATAGACCCTGTTAATTATGTATCCATCATATAAAATAGCAATAATAGCATAATAATTTTTCATTAAATAGGGCACAGGAATATTTGCAATCTCATACTGTCAAGTAAGAAACGGCTTTAAAAAACTCCACTTACTCTATTTCAATAACGCTAACTA
Organism: Larus michahellis; assembly: GCF_964199755.1. Classification (NCBI taxonomy): domain Eukaryota; kingdom Metazoa; phylum Chordata; class Aves; order Charadriiformes; family Laridae; genus Larus; species Larus michahellis. The sequence continues at coordinate 3,344,095 of NC_133907.1, read as the reverse complement.
ATTTGGGGGCAATTAACACTAAAATTTTGGCGCCTACTAAGGAGGGATCTGACAATTTTGCAGTTCTGAATCGATTTGTGCATTGCTCCATACACATCAAACCCGAGTTCGGCCCCTGTAACTTCAGGGACTTAAAAGTTAAGACTCCTGCTGTAAATTAGGTGCCTGAATGTCATGGTTTGGGGACAGGATGGGGACCTTGGGCTTGTACCCGCTCCACAGCTTTGCCACCCAGCTGCTCTGTTTTCCAGCCACTATCTGGATGCAGGAGAATCGCATCACCGCGTTTTAAATTAATATAATTGAAAGAGGTGCCATTCTATTCTCCCCGCAGGGAGCAGTCGTTTAAGCATTGATCTTAATTTCCAGAGGTTGAGGACGGAAAATGAACTAACTCCAAGAAATGGCCAGCGTTTTGTCCGGAATGCAAAGCCGCGCTCCTGATGCCTGGTGAGCTGTTGAGACGGGGGGTCCAGAGAGCAGCGAGAGGGCTACGTCCCTCCGTTTCCTGCACGATACGCCAGTTTTCGAAGATGCTCTCAACTATAAAGACTAGCCGGTGTACCGGGTAACTCTGAGACACCTCAGCTTTCTCCCACACGGGTATATCCCACGTGTCGGCCAAGGAATGCCGGGCCTCATGTTCTGGGAAAATCCCCCTGCAGACACAGAGAGCTGTTTTCCCACCCAAAGGAAACCCAACAGCGAAGAGCAGACCCATGCTGCCCAACGCAGGACGAGAAGGTTCGATCCTGGCAGAGGTGCAACGTTAGGAAGGAAAGCGGTTGCATGTTGAAAACACGGGCAACTTGATAAAGGACATGAGAAGAAGGAAAAAATTGCTGCTGCTGCTGCTGCTGCTGCAGCTTTAAATTAAAATGCTGCATCAGCCAGTCCCTCAGGACTTGATAGAAATCTAATTAGTCAGACAATCTGGCACCAAATGTCCTAATTTCCCCAATCCATGTGGGATTTGTGTATTCTCTTATTCACTGCAGTTCTAAATTTCAACCTGAGCCTTTCTAACCCCTCTCTTTTTTTCTGTACAGACATGGGACTCAAGAGAAGGTGATCCCTATCAAAACCTAATTGTTTTTCATAAACCTTTAATTAATTAGACTCAGGCTCATGAAAGACACTTAAAATATTAACAGTTTGTTTAGAGACAAGTGCTGGATGAGGACTGCTGCAGCGCGGTATTTTCGTAAGGAACCCAAATGTAATTAATGTGGGTGGGCGTCCGCACGGTGTGGGGTCCGGGAGGGTGGCTGAACCGGGAGTGCCCCCCGAAACGCCCCGGGGAGCAGAGGCAGGACCATCCCAGCGGAGGGATGAATTACAGCCAGCATCCCAACCAGCTCAGGATGGATGGATGGATGCAGCGTGGGTCCGCCGCGGCCAAGGGTTAAGGGCAGTAGCAGCCCTGGGGAAGGGGGGGGTTGAAGAAAAGCTCCAAAAAGGCGTTGGAGTCCCCCCAGGCACGCTGCACCGGGCACACCGAGAGCAGCAAACTCGTTAGGCAATTAGCCCCATCCTAGGGGACCCCGAGCTCCTGGAGCAAGTTGCGGAGCGCCTCTGAATCCCCCCGGCACCCTTGGAGAGCGAGGATCCCGGCTCACGCAGGATTAAGCCGTTCAGGAGTAACAGATTTGATTTTTTTTTTTATTTTTTTTTTTTTCCCAGAGCGGCTATGACCTGTCATGTCAAAGCTTTTTATTAAAGTCTCTTAATCCCCAGATTATCACCACAATAGTTCCACAGGCCCATTCCAGATAAGGCAGGGCCCATTGTGGAGATGCACATTGGAGGAGTTTTAATCTGCAAATTATTGGCATGCAAGACCATGAGGGGCTGCTGTGCTGGGTTGCCCGTTGCGTCAAGGGGAATTGAATATTTATAAAGGCGACTTCAAATGGGCCATGCACTGTGTTCCTCCCACACATGTGCAATCCCCATGCGGCAGAGGGGCCCTGCGGAAGGAAAAAAACCCTCCCGTGCAGCCCCGACACACACGTGGGCTCCCCCCGGGAGCCGTGCAGAGAGAAAGGGAGCAGGGGCAGGGGCTGGTCCCCTCCTCCGAAACACCCCGTTTCAGCCGCACGGGATGCAGGAGTTGATTTTTAAGAGAGAAACTATAAGAGCGGAAAGGCAGAGCTGGGGATGGAAATTCCATTTCTCTTTTGAATACCGGGGGAGGACAGCAAACAGATAAAGTCCCTGATAGGGATCCTTCGCTGACACAAAATATGCCATGTGGAGTGAAGGCTTACACTGTATACAAAACTAATTAGCAGTTACCTTCTAGATTAAGGAACAACTCGAGCATCTGTTTCACTGAAGTGTTAAAAAAAAAAAAGATGGTCCTGTTTAAAATAGCCTGGTGGATTTGAAAATGTCACCCCCTGGGTCTGGGGGCTGCCAGAGGAGGTGCTGGGGAGCCCAGGGGAGACCATCCCCTTCACAATATGTTCCCAGGCTGCTGCAGAGCTGGCAGGGAGAAGCAGGACCTGCCCCCTCTACCCCCGGCTGTGTCTGTACAAGCACTTTTTTGCACCTACTGCGAAGGCCACCAGACAGAAATGAACCTGGAAATGCCGTACGAACAACTATTGATGGGAGCACGGCAAGTCTGAGCGGGGTGGGCTCAATCATAGGTGGAGCAGAGCCCACGGCAGCGAGCTGAACCTCTCCAGCTGCGTGCCGGGGGTAGGTTATATACACCTGTATTTGTGTACCTGCATGCATTCCGCAAGGTGAGCAGCTCCTGCAGCTCTCCCTAGCATAGACGCTGCTGCACAAGGCCAAATCCTGGCTACCACTCATAGGGATGCTGAGCCCGCCTTGTTCCTCCGGAAATCCCAGCCCCGGGTCAGGCTGCAGCGTCCGTCAGGGCAGAGGAGTCTCAGCCCTCCGCAGCAACCTGAGACCTCCTCCGGCAGCAGACAGGGCCGTCCAGATAAGATGGTCCAGGACACGGCTTATCTCTCAGCATGCGAAGTCCCGCTGCTCGCTAGGCGATGATGGCACCCCGTCGCTGGGGATCTGGTTCAGGATCTGCAGATGGGCTCGGCTCCGGCTCTGCCACAGCCTTCCCGTACGACCTTGGGCCAGCTGCTTAGGTTTCCTCCATACCTGTTTCCCATCTGTTAGAAAATGACTGGGTATATTAAAGGGTTCGTGTGAAGATAAGTAAACTGTGAGGCTATTATTAGCTATTACACTGATAGGCCCCAAATGTTCCTATTTTCTGTAACAGCTCAAGAACTTAAGCAGGCGGAAAAAGGCTTTGGGAAAATAAAGCATTGCCTTTCCAGGGTGTCCTCTCAAAGGAGAGAGGTGTGTCTTCCTTTAGAGCCGGGTCCTCATGCATTTTATGAAATTGCAATGCCCACATTTTCCCTAATGGCCTTCCTTCCAGCCCGTGAAATGGCCCCCAATAGCCTTTGGCTCATGGAAACCTTCCAATGTGCTTAATATTACCTGCAATGCCTGTATTAATCATATCGCACAGGTGCCAGAGCCACCGGAGGGAAGGAGAAGGGAGAGGCCAGGTAATTTATCGCTATACGGCCCCAGCGTGAGCCGCTGCACTAGTCCAAAAATTACTTCGCTTTCTGGTTCCCAAATTTCTTGTGAGTACAAAACAGGAGAGGGGGTTATCTGTGAATCATCTGCCATCTCTAAAGCATTCGGCTACAACCTTTTCGTGACTCGTGGAAAAAAAAATTATAAATAAAGTGTGGGGGCAGGGAAAGTGACTAATTGAGTGCAATAATTAAACACAGTTCCCAAAAAAGTGCAGCATGTTTCTTCAGCCATCAGCTGAAGTGTGGGTGAGTGATGGGTGAGAACGCTCCAGGGTTTGCCAGGGCTGGGTTCCTGGGGAGCATTAGTGTCAGGGGCAGCATCACCTGGCAGGATGCACCAGACCGCCTTCTCATGCGCCGCAGTCAATGCACAGGCAAAATACAGTTTTTTGATAGGCACCGGCCTGGGGATTAGAGCTGAAGCGGGGAATTAGCTCATGTTGTCGCTCCGTTTGGGGGGAACCAAAAGAAAGGAGTGTTTAGTGGTGCAGGGCAGTGTAGCATCAAGAAGAGTGTGGCCAGCAGGTGGAGGGGGGTCATCCTCCCCCTCTGCCCTGCCCTGGGGAGGCCATGTCTGGAGCACTGGGGCCAGCTCTGGGCTCCCCGGTTCCAGAAGGACAGGGAACTGCTGGAGAGGGGACAGCAAAGGGCTACCAAGGTGCTGAGAGGACTGGAACACCTTTCTTATGAAGAAAGGCTGAGGGATTTGCGTCTCTTCAGTCTGGAAAAAAAGATGACTGAGGGGGGACCTTATCAACGCTTATAAATACTTGAAGGGTGGGTGTCAGGAGGATGGGGCCAGGCTCTTCTCAGTGGTGCCCAGCGACAGGACAAGGGGTAACGGGCACAAACTTGACCATGGGAAGTTCCACCTAAACATGAGGAGGAACTTTTTCCTTTGAGGGTGGCAGAGCCCTGGCACAGGCTGCCCAGAGAGGTGGGGGAGTCTCCGTCTCCGGAGACATCCCAAACCCGCCTGGACGCGTTCCTGTGCCACCTGCTGTGGGTGACCCTGCTCTGGCAGGGGGTTGGACTAGATGATCTCCAGAGGTCCCTTCCCACCCCTACCATTCTGTGATTCTGTAGGGCAAGGACTAACACCGGCAGGCAAACCAGTGTTATGCATTCACCTGGGCCACCAGATTTGCAGGCAGGGCCACCAGCTCGCCCTAGACATGCGAAGGCACTAAATAAAACTGGTACCCATCTTGGAAAACTTCCGCTCCAGCTAATAATACTTGCAGGATAAAATACCAGAATCAATATATCCCATGTGCCAAATGAAACCATTTGTATCCACTTGTTCCCTCTCTGGTTCATTTAATAAAGGCAGCCCAAGAAATACCGAGCACATTTCCTTTCAGAAATCTCCCCAAACTTGGGGAGTGACATTTGGAATCAGACAACACAGCTGCACCGTGAGATAAGTTAAACGACGTATTCAGAAATGGCTCGGTTCGGAAGGTTGCATCTTTCATAGGAGCCTGGCGCTGAAATCTGTGTTGTGTTCTTAAAATGTGGAATAACTCTTCCTCCCGGTTTACATATATTGATGAATACACTTGAAAGATGGCCGGATTTCTGTATAGCGCAGTGCTTTCTTTTCCTGACACATGGATCCATCTGCCAACATCACAGATCTAATTAGTACTCTCTTATTTCTATTCACCGGCTAGTAAGCATGTGGCATCTTTCCACAAGCCTATAAATCCTCTCTCTACGCAGACATACACCATATTGCGATGGGTGGGTTATAACCTCCGTGAAACTGGCAGTTGCAGTTGCCTTTCCATCGAGGCTTAGTGTCATGATAGCCAAAACAAGAGAGACCATCACTCAAAACACAGGCTGGCACAGCAAGGCTAGGGATGCGATTCGGAGATTCCCAGCCCTCAGCTACCGTGCCCCCATCCCCTAAAAGCCACACACATCGCACCTGGGCCAATACAAGTGTTTGTAGGGCCGGCTTTGGCACTGGGTTTGTGTAATGGTCCAAAAAAAATCCAGTATAGAGGTTTGGTCATAAAGGCAGACGTGATTTGCGCAGTTTAATGCAGTACAGCAAATGCAAGGGCTTGGAGAAAGAACTGGCAGGGACATGATGGGCCCTGGAGACCCAGCTCTGAGAAAGGAGAATTACGAAATCCCTTAAATAAACCAGAACAAGGGTAGAGGCATGGACTGGCTTCGGTTCTCCTCCCAACAGAACAACGCACGTCCCCTCCCAAACCTGGTCATCCCTGCAGGTCAAAAATGTTGTATGAATATGCACTGGAGGTTATTTTTCCTCTCATGCTGGGGAGAGTTATTTGTAAGCCTCCTGCTGGTGTTAAATTAAATTACCCATATAAATAGCACCGGAGGTGATGGACAATAGATCCCACTGGTTTGCACGCAGGCTGCTCTATAATGGGCTGAAAGGTAGAGCTATGGCAACATGACCTAAAAGGCACCTATTTAAGTTAGATCTCATCAAACTTCCACCCGGTGTAAGTTACTTTGCAGACATCCCCCTGCAACGATACCCAGCTTCTGCTGTGCAAGAGCCGAGCCCATCAAATACCCAAGGAGTTAGTAGCAAAGTGCCTTAATTACCTATCCGGTCCTATTTTGGGGTTTCCACTGATTGTGCTAAAAATACACTCGAGTGTCTATATTCAAATTTCTAACATTTTACAATAGTGCTTGTGGAAAAAAAAAAATGGCCTGCTCAACAATGACTCTCTTCTTTCCTTTTTCTTAAATAGCCTTCTTACTTTGCAAGGTTACTCCCTACTGCTCCTTTGTAAGATTTAAAAAAGACGTTAAAACAAGTGAGAGAATGAATTTTCCCTGGGGAAGCTAACAAAATTCATACCCCATCAAGCTTATCAGCAAGCAGCATCTCAGGGACCGGTGATGCCAGATAGGTACGTATGATGTAAAATGCTTGAAATGTATCATGAGGAATATATATAGTGTTCACGTTGCCAGAAAAATAGCAACAGCAAAAGGCTTGGCAGTTTTACATTCTGTCGGGGGCACGAGTGGCATCACAGGATCGATACCCACCAAATAAAGGCACAGATAGGACAAGAGGAAAATTGGAGGGTTATTTTTTTAAAAAACAGAATCTCTCTAAGCCAAATTAACCCCTGATTGAAGCCCACTAAAGTCGATGGTGCTAGTGGGCAACCAAAGTTAACATGGCTCTTTTGCCCTGTTTTCTCCCTATTTTAGAGGAGACAGCCCGTTTTGATGTTGCTGGCCAAGAGAGAGAGTGTGAGGATTAATAATGAATTCAAGGCTGTAAAGCGCTGCATTGCTGTGAAGTATTTAATTTAGATCCTTTTTGCGTTTCTGGGGATGTAGCCTAAGCTGTCTACAAGAAAAAGGGTAAGGTGCAGCCCAGAATTTGCAGCGATGTAAAAAAATTAGAGAGGGAAAAAAAAAAAAAGACAAGAAAATGAAACAACAACAAAAACCCATCAGAGAGTGTGAAATTCACCTGGATCTCTCCTAAGGGGTTTGCACATTTGTGTGATTAGAGTCATATTTATAGGAAAATCTTGTCACTTCTCCTCACACTCTGTGGGGCTGCAAAACACAGCACTGCTGCTCTCGGTTTTTGGAAGAGCTGCTGAAAACAGGAGAACGTGTGCAGGAGGGACGGAGCCTGCTGTGCGGGAGGGACAGAGCCGGTGGTTCAAGAGGGTCCCCAGCCCGGCGTCCTGCCTCCCCGCGCAGGCACAGGCTGCGGGTTTCACCCACAGTGCGATGCCCACGTCCACGTCCACGTGCCAAGGGATGGATGGCACGAGGGGCACTTGGCTGGAAAAACACATGCCAAAACGCTTTTGGACACCGCTCCCGAGGGTTTGCCCGCTGTCATGGGAGGGAGCTGGTAAACGAGGACACTCTCATTTAGCTTGTGGCCGTGGTTTGCAGGGCCAAAGCACCGCAGAGGGGCTGGGGAGGCACCCCCATTCTCACCTAAAGGGTCCTGAATAATGTACAAGAGCAGGGTTTCCTCCTGACACCAACCTGTAAGAAAACGGCTGGCTTTAAAATAAACAAGCAAACGAAAAAAGGCTCTATTAAAAGCTGACATCCTCGAAAACAGCACCTTGTTCAGATGTCGGTTTAAAAATCTCAGTGATCTCCAAAAGAGTTATAAAATCTAGTAATTGCGACTGCTGCAACCAGGGAATTTCCAAGCACTTCGTGTGCTGCTCAGGCACAACTGGTTGCAGGAATAAGCAGGAGAGCGGGGGAGATCCAAAGGGAGCGGGAGAAGAGGTAAAGAGCCCAAATGAAAGAGAAGAAGAGCCCAAGCCTGTGCGGGCAATCTTGCCTGCTCATCTAAATTGATATTTGATTCCTGAGCATACCACAACGCGGCACTGACAGATCTATTTCTCTTGCAGGGCTGTCCAGTTTTATACATTTCATGTTGCCAGAGCTACACTGTGAAACCTCACCCGGCCCTTTTTCCCCAGCAGGAGCTCCTCAGGCAGAAAAGGGGATATTTCTTTTTCCAGTTGTCACAGGGATGTGTTGGGCAGCTAATATATATATAAATTTAAAACAAAAACAAAAAAAAAAAAAAAACAGAAAAAAAGAAAAAAAGAAAAAAGAAAAAAGAAAAAAAGAAAAGGCATGCGGAAAACAGCCAGAACCCTGAACCAAAGATAAAAGCCTAAACAAGTGCACTGAAGTGTGAGGTTAAATGGAGAGGGAAAAGCCATTAGGGACAGTAGAGCCTTGGAAAAGAGCAGAAATAATTCCTAAGGAGAAAGGGCTGGTGAACTATATCTTAAAGACAAAGAAACAGAAGTCAGAAAAACATGGAGAGCTACTGTTGGGGCTCAAGACAATACAAATTGCTTTCCCTGGTCAGAATTGACTCTGGCTGAGATCTCTGGTTCTGAAGTGAGATGGTATTTCTGATTGTGTATTCCCTTGCAAGGCCCGGCTGCCTGAACACAAGCAGAAGCAACGATGGCACCACAAAATAATAAAACAGCAATCGTTTTGTTGGCTTGTCACATATTACAGCTAATTATTTAATTACTCTAATTTAAAGTTTTACTAGATTCAGCATCAAAGCATAAAAATCTAGTGATTGCAGTGTCAGAAAGGAATAATATAATTAACGTATTTAGTAGTAACATATTAAACTGTTGATTGCACTGCATTAATCGGCAGAGACGATATGATCCATGGGAAGCTCTATGAAATACGTGTATGGGCCTGGGTTGTCGTCCTCCCCATGCCATCACTGACGTGTCCGTGGGGCGGGAGGTGCAGGTGTGGAGAGTACGAGGAGAGAGGCAGACACATTGGATGGGGCTTTGAGCAACCTGGTCTAGTGGGAGGTGTCCCTGCCCATGGCAGGGGGTTGGAGTAGATGATCTTTAAGGTCCCTTCCAACCCAAACCATTCTAGGATTCGATGACTCGGTGATTTCTGCTGCAAGTGTCCATGGAGGCGAGCTGTGGATGAGCTGATGGCATCGCCGTGGAGGCACACGCCAAGCAAAAGGCTTTGGACCATCTCTGCAACCAGGTCGAAAGCACAGATGACAATTCTGGGGACGTGTCTGGCCGCCAGGCACCATGACGGCTCTTTGCCTGGGGATGTGCTGGAGTATCCCTGAAGCTGCTGCGGTTTGCACAGACCTGAGCCCACGGTCCTCACACTGTTCCTCCCACATAGACACATTCCCCGCATTGAAGCATTTAAAAGAATCAAGGTCTAATTCCCCGAGTTATTCACAACACACCAAATTCGGAAGCAGCTGGGTAGTCAAATTCTTGGAGCAATAGGCCCTTTTTTGATATTTTGATAGTGCCCTTCAAAGTTGGCTTGCTGGTCACCAGGCAATTAGAAGTAGAGAAATTGTTTCTGCCTGACATAACGTAATAACATTTATTTTTTAACTCCATTGCTCCAGAGCCAGGCAGCCAACAGAGGGAGCACAAATTCCTGAGCAGCACTGCATGCCTGGACTCTGCCATCCCCTCGGCTGTGTTCCATTGATCCTGCTGGCACAGGAACCAGGAGGCAGCAGAAGGCGCCAGCCTTGGAGGAAAAATGTGCTCTGAACTCCCGTCCCCCGCGACAGGACACGGAGCAGCTCAGCTCTTCAGAGGACCCTGCTCCAAATAAGAGCCGTGACCTGAAAATATGAAAATGAAGCAAGACGTCGGTACATAAAAGGCCAGCCTGGAAAGAAAGGAGGCAAAACTGAGAGAGGATAAGTGTTTATATTTTTAAGCTTAAGCTCTTCTAGAAAATAATTCCCTGGTCACAACATTTTTCAGATTAATTTCTGTCTGCAAAGAAACACTATCTATTCCTTTTTCTCCCTCAGTACGCGCAGTGGCCTGCTCGCCTTTCTTAGGAGACAAGCCACGTTCTCCAGCGTCATGCAAACACGTGCCCACAGCAGAAACGCTCCCTGCACCACGCTGGTTTCCAGACCCACATCTACCCAAATGTGGTTTGCTCTCCAGCCACCCCTGGGATAGTTAATAAGTGGGTTTTATGGTAGAGCTGCTTCTTTATCCCAGCTGAAAATGCCATCGTGCCATAGCTTTATCCAAAAGCGGTAGATTATTTTTAGCATTCGCAGACACAGCCGGGTTTGAGCTTCCCAGAGAGAATCCTGCGCCCGGGCTGCGATGCTCAGAGCTGAGCAAACTTTGCAGCGTTTCAGAGCAGCGTGTGGCCAGCAGCAGGGCACATCTGGCTGAGCCCGGCTGCTGAATTCAAGACCACCCCAGCTGCGAGTGACTTCTGATCCACGCATAAACCAGGCATTATTGCAAGACTAGCGCAAACTGTATCCTTCAAATTAAAAGAAATCATTTACTTAGGGTGTTGGGTTTTTTTCTCACAAAATAACAGAATTCGAATATATTATTTGAAAAAATACATTTTTGTTTTCCACCTCACTGCATCCAATGATTGTGGTGTGATTATTAAACACTTCATAAATAATAATGTGACATTTTCAGATTGTGCGTCTGATTAAGCAGCCATTCTTCTCTCCCTGACTGCGACCGTGGACAGATGAGATTGCTGCAGACGCGGCAATCTTTGTGGCTCCTTCCCTGGGGACCAGGGATCAGAAGTCGCCCCTGTAACCCAATTAAATCCAAGAGGATATGAGCTGATCACTTCAGGCCAGCTCCACAACTCACGGACATCGATAGGGAATCTTGACAGAAACTTCTCTGAGCTGCAGATCTGACCCACGAACACAGCGTGATGCGTTTTCAAGGGAGGATATTTTACGCAGTGAGTCTCTTTCTCCGCAGTGTGTAACGATTTAACTCAATTATGGTTTAATATTAGGACTCCTGCTCCCAGAGCAAACAAGCAGCTCCAGGTGAAGGCAGAACTAAATCCAGGGAACTGAAATGTAAGAGAAGACGGGTTTCCTCTGAAAGCAAAAAAGTGAACCTGAGAGATAAATACTCTCTCAATGAGGGATCGGAGTCTTTTGAGGATCGACACGTTGCAGACACCCTCCTCAAAAAGTTTACCATCCCTTTTTCACATCAAAAAAACATTTCATAAAGTTATTTATTAAATAAAGAGCCAAAATCCAGTGGCATTTATCCTCTGGTTATTCTAGTGCCTAAGATGCAGCTGTGCCTCTCAGAGCTGTCACACAGAGCAGCGCAGATGTCAGTGGAAGGGACAATCTCTTAACCCAAATTCTCTCTTGCCTAGTACAGCATTCAGATGAGTTAATCCCAGTCGGAAAACCCAAATGTTGTCTTTTTTTTTTTTCTGAGCACAATCACCATTTCAGAAAAATGACCAAAGCAAGCAGCCCCTCTCCGTAAACCCTCCCAACCATCTGTCTGGATATTACTGACCTTTAATATTATGCAGGCGGGAGGTGGAAAGGACGGGATAAGGAAGCGGGGGGTGGGGGGGGGAGGTGTGGAAAAATGTCATTGCTGTAACAATGGCTTATTGCATTTGGATAATCTCGCTTCTTGTACCGCTGCTAACATGGTAATCTTTCTCCACCTACTGTATGTCAATAATGCAATAACCTCGCTCTCCCCCTGCATCAATAACACAACAGCCGCTCGCCGCTTTCAGCGGCACTGATGAATTCTAGAATTGCAACAGCTCAGATGGTCCATGCTCGCTTGTCCCTGCCTCCCACCCTCATTACATTTTAATTTCACTTTAAAGACAGTCGCTACCAGCATTGTTTGGCTATAGCTTCTGCAAAATAAGACCAGGCTGTATTTGAACGCAGGAGGTTCCTGGGCTCAGGATATCTTCTGTCAGTGTCGTTTCTTTGCATACTCTCAGTTGAAAAATTAAGGCAAGATTTGCCAAAGACTTAAGTGGCCACCAGCTCAACATATTCTGCAAAGCTGCTCTAAGCTCAGCACTTCTGAAAATGTGCTATTTATGCTTCAGTGGATGGACGGCAGGTCAGATCCTCAGCTCACTGTCCCCGCTGCAGCCTTCAGATCCGTGCCAATCGCACTTACACCAGTCCACCAGTTACTGATTAATCAGTGTTGCTTTAAAGCATAAACATACACAAGTGCTCTCCACAGACATGTTAAGCAAATTATGGTTAAAAAAAAAAATTGATACAATAACAAGAGCTAAAAAATAGTTAAAGCCAAGTGATGTGACAGGTCGGGGAAAGAAGATCTGAAAGCATAATCAAGTAAGCTTAATATCAGGGAGCATATGGTAAAAAGATCTTGTAAGAGAATCCTTAATACTACAGTGGGCCTCACACACTGATTAATATCACCTCCTCTGTATAGTCTAGCATGGATGGATTCAAGAAGCTGATAATTTTCAGAAATGCCGTTCCTCGTAATGATAGAAGATGAGGTTTTGTGAGTTATGTTGAGAATTATTGGCAAAGGTTAGGTGATTTCCCACTGGTGCTAGAGGGAAAACATTGCTTGCAAATTACCAGCATTTGTCAGTACTAATACCACATCCCCCAGCCACCTAAACTGTCAACATTAATAGGTGTCTTTACAGCAAAAAAGGGTGATGATAGTCAGACTCGATCAGACCTTGAAATGAGAAGAGGAGCGTGATACAGAGAGTAGAGAAATGGAAATGTGCTTGCGGTGCCTCTTGCCTGAGCTCCCAACATCCCACCCATCGCTGTGTGGGTGGCACTGCTTACCACGCTCTGCCAATTATCACATTCGCTTCCCCGTTCACTCTCCTTCCCATCTCTCTTTCATTCCCTGGGTAGATTTCGTTAAGCCTCTTCCATCCTCTCTCTTTCCAGTGACTGCTCGGTTTTCACCCTATCTATCATTAGCACGGTGCTGCTTTTTCCAAGAAGCAAATTCAAGATGCTGATGCGAGATGCAAATACGAGATGCCTTCCCAAGAAAAAAAATGAAAGATGCAAGGCAGGAAAGGTTTTCTGGTGCCTGGGTACTGCCAGACCTTGGTCATTCTCCTACCAGTCCCCTGTACAGCCCTTGGGCAAGCAGTGCCCGGATCCCACCGCAGGGAGCCCACAGCCCAGCTCCCCAGGAGCGGGGTTAGAGACAAGGGTCCTTGCCGGGCTTCCAGTAACTTCTCTCCCACCTGGGCACAGCAGCAGCAATATCTGTCCCTTGCAATGCATTACCCCCTGTTTAAACCTTGAAAGCTTTCAGTGTTACTTAGATTGCAAGGTTTGGGTGAGCCTGGGGAACAGCTCAACGTGTACCCTTGTGTACCTGGCCCGGGAGTGCAGAGCCTCAACAGCCCACTCAGATAAAAGCAGCACAGACAGAGCAATGCTCACAGAGCTCTTCACTCCTGGCAGGACAGTAATCGTCACCCGTGCCCAGCAATTAATAAGCGTTTTGCTGAAGAGTTACTAAGGCATCTTCCCTCCTTGCTCTCCCTCTGCACATGTCATGGTAACCTGCCATCCACTCCTCCAGCACTCGAAATTCAGGTCTAAAGACCTGCCTTTGTTTCAAGCAGGCAAAACAAACCCCCACCTCGCTCCCCACATCTTCATCTTCCAGGCTGCCCAGCCCGTGCAACCGGGGACACGGCTCAGCTTTGTCCCTAAGTTAACACGCAGCCTGACGCATATAAAATACAGACATCTGCTCTCCTGAGCCTTTCGGCACCAGAGGTAGCATTAATTTAGGTCGGCCACAACCAGAGATAAAAATAATTTCCATTCGACTCCTCCTTCTGTCAAACTGAATAAAATATAGTTCACTTATTCACCTCGCCTGGCCCCTTGGTGATTAACATTAGCAAATGCAATCAGCCCATGGCCACGTCGCCACTCTACATTGATGCAAAACTGGGGGAGGGCCTCGTCCACTATCAGCACAAAAAGAGAGCCTTACCTTTTAACGTGCTCATTCTTCACATGGCTGCTGGCGATAAAAGAAGCCGTCAAAACAGATGGACAGGCCAGCCCAGGCAGAGATAGGAGATTTCAGCTGATTTCTCAGGGAAAAAGAAAAAAAAAAAGAGCATGGAGTGAGCACTAGGCACATCCTCAGCAGTTTCCGCTCATGGAGCAGCCGAGGCTCTGGCAGGGCCCCGGAGGGTCATAATCTTCGCTGTCCTGACTCCATTTCTGTCTGTGCTCTTGTCACCACTGCCCCCTCCCACGGCTGCTCCCCCTGAGCACGGGCTGAGCTTCCCCAGCAGGTCCCACCGGAGATCCCGTCGAGGAGTACAGCACTTGGGAAGAAGCACAGAAAAGGGTCCCACGGTGCCTGGGAACACCGCTCAATTTTGCAGTCCAGCTCACTTGCATGCCCCAGCATCAGCCAACGCTACTTTTCCTGGAAGTGGGATCGTTAGTACTTCGGACTGGCATTTTTAGCAGTTTTTCCCACTGTTGCAGGTGGCTAATACACCATGAAGTGCAGAATGGAAGGCCCAGGCTCATTTCCCTGCCTCCTCCCTGGCAGTTAAGGGCAGGCTGACCACACGCCGCTCCTTGCCACATCTCTGCTCAGGCAACTTCCAACACAGATACAAATGCTGATTCTGCCAACACTAAAGGGCCAAACCCCCAAAAACCACAACAGGGTTTGCATCTGGGGAGTGTTTGGATTGTAAAGCCCCGGATGCTGTCACCACTGAGCTATGAAAATACAAAAAAAAAGTGCCAGGTTTAATGCTAGATTTCTCATTCTAACCCTGCCTGCAATACCCCGGTTCTGGGGCACATAAGCATACATCTGGGCAATCTAAGAATGAATAATCTGGTCTTTACCAGCCTCATTGACCCTCAGTGACAACGGGTGAAATGATACGAGGCTGGTTCCCTCGGGACTGGACTGTGGGTGTCTCTGTGTGCAGCAGTACGGCTGGAAAAACTGCATGCAGAATCTCAGCCCACATTTTGAAGATTTTTTTTCCTTAAAAATATTTTCTATGATCACTACTTGGGTAACAACTTGGGTTGTTGTTTTAAGGCAGTGAATTCATTATTCTTCTCAGATAATGCTCAAATACAATATTTTTTTCTTTTTCTTTCTTTCACTACAGCCTCCTCTTCGGCAAATAGGACTCCCGAGTCCCTTCTGATCACTAATAACATGGGCTTTCATACCCTCTTGGAACAAGTGAAATTTCTTTGACGTCTTAACTTTGCACAAATAGATTTTAATGAGGGAATATCACCTTGCCTTGAGCTAACTCTCTTCCTTTGCTCTTCCAAGGCTTTTGTAGTCATTCCCTTACAACTTACAGAACATTAAAGTTCAGCAAAGTGTTTGAACACTGCATACCATTTCCCCAGGAACTTTGTTTATTCGCTTCAGACTGTCACAGGAGGGACACGCTTTCAAAGATATGATGTAAATCAGGCAAAGGAAGAACATCTTCTGCAGCCCTCCATTGTCCTGACATGGTCTTTCATGTCTGCTTGGGGGATTGCACACAAAAGCGCTTCCCATTGGGTGACAACCAGGGTGATGCTACTAATATAAATAAGGCTCTGAAGTTCCAGCCCACTCAGAAGAGCTGTGGAAAGCCTTAAGTATAACTTGAGCAACATGCACTTGTCGAAAGGATGGGGAGTGCACGATAGATGTGGAAGAGAAGATCTAGCTACTTGCCAGAGGATATATCGGTTCATGTTCAAACTCACTGTAGACTTAATGAAGACAACAGCCAGAGGGGACATCAGCCTCTCAGTTCTGAAATTCGAAGAGGATCCGAATCTGGAGTTAGGAAATATTGATCCTGTTGCCAAATTCCTCTCCGTGTTCCTCCCAGAGCACAAAGTTGAGACAACAGCCTGAGAAGCCAGCCATTTCCCATGCTGTCGTTTCCAGCAAGGTTCCCAGCATGGAGAGACACCAAGGGATGGGCTTTTCTCAGAACAGTTGTCCTCTGGGGTGGAGCAAAGTGTCACTGTGAAACCTGGCAGAGCACTGAGATCCTGGGCAGACGTTCAGTGAACCCATGAGTGGGATTCAGCTGTCCCCCTGCAAACTCTTCCTTTTGCTGATAATTTACTGTAATTAAACCGTATGTAAAATTCTTTCACTCTGTCAGAAGCAGAGACCTTCTGCTGCCCATATGCCAGAAAGACAAATGAAGGGCAAAGCTCACATGAAGAAGGAAAACTTTTGCTTCTTCACTAAGGAACAGTAAACACACCTCCCATAAATGCGTCTGCTGGTGCTCAGGTGATGTTGTGACATACGAGCGAGATCCACAGTGAGACACAATGAGTCCCCAAGAACTGTCAAGAACCAGTCAGTGACCATCAGCTCTGTGTTTCCATTTCCCCCACTGCTGTAGGAACGGGGTGTTATCAGCATCAGGCCTTATCTCTGGCAGAGGATAGGCTGTGCTAGGGCTTGCTCGCTCCCCAGGCTTACACTCGCGTCTAAGGGAAACAGCCAGACTCTTCTCAGTGGTCCCCACTGAAAGGACAAGAGGCAATGGGCACAAAGCGAAGCACAGGAAATCCTGTTTAAATGTATGGGAAAAAATTTTATGGTGAGGGTGAAGTGCAGGAACCAGTTGGCCAGAGGGGTCGTGGAGTCTCCATCTATGGAGACATTCAAAATGTGAGTGGACATGGTCCTGGGCAACCAGGTGGCCCTGCTTGAGCAGGACGTTGGACTAGATGATCTCCAGAGGCCTCTGCCACCTCAACCATTCTGTGAGTCTGCGAGAGGAATTCATGGTGCTACGGAGTATGAGGGAGGGAGCCTCAATTTTGAACACTTCGAACTGTCAAAACCGAAATTATTCCAATTTCTTAAAATACAACAGAAAGGCGGGTTCTCAGCTTATAGACAACTTATTTCTGCAGACTTGCCAGACAGGAGAGACGAATATTTTCCTGTTGTTGATCTAACTGCAATTCAACAAGTGCAACAACAAAAAACTAAATAAGCCCCCAAACCATTCACAGAAGCTACAGTTAAACATTAGTTGACGTGTTTTTTAAAATTGTAAATATATAAATAAGGGCAAGAATCTGGAGTTCAGTGCAATAGAAACAGAAAGCTGATTCAGCAGAACAAGGCACAGTCATAAAAGATTTATTACGCTTTATCAGCAATATCCACAGTCTTTCTGTGATTAGAGTTGCATTGTGTGTAATTATCTTATAGAAATTCTGCTCTTTGATGTGCTTTATCCACCATGCTGAAATACAGTTCAATTCTAGTGGGTTTTCATGGTTGACTGGAATTTACATTAATTCCTTTGGGCCTGCAGGGCCAGCCTGGTCTGTCACTCGCAAGTTCTTCATAAATATTCATACATATATATATATAAAAAAATATAAATTCTGTGAAGTCCTAGATACTCTTGCCCAAAAAAAGAGAGGAAAACAAAGAGTCTGACTTCCCAGGAATGATCTTTGGTTTGTATTCCATAGTCCAGCCGTTCCTCCCTTTTACCACAAATTAGAGAGTGATTGAAATGTTTACAGTAATTTGCAAGCAGAGGTTACACTCTGCTTTTAATTTAAAATGTCCAAGCAAATTGAGGAAATTATTTCATCTCAGTTCATTAAGCTTGATTTTTCTCAATCAGAAAAATGTTCTCTTTTTATTTTGCTTTTTAAAGTTCACTGATTTTTTCCTTACCCCCTATGCCCATAAATGGTTGCTATCAGCCAGAAAAACTACAGGTGTTTGCAGGCCAACCTGTATAAGATGCAAATGCTTAAAACTACCTTGGTTGTGTACCTGATTGTGCTTTTGTGGATTTCAGCATGGGGGAAGTAATCACCTTCAATGGGAGCAGAATCAATTTTCTGAATAATCGCTTAATCCTTGGGAGATGCTCAGCGCCGTGCAGGAAGGAAAAAAGAATGGAGAGCAATGGGGGACAGAGGTTTACAGAGTTTGGGGTTTTTTATAAGCAAAGCTCATTTTGCTCCCACGTTTGATAACTAAATGGAGGCTACTCCGATTAAATATGTCCAAATAACTCTCAAAATTGTAGCTCTGTGACATTTCAGGCAACGGATACAGTGACAGTGAACGTAGAAGACATAATTATGTCTGTTTCGCATGAATCTCACCTCTGTCAGCCATCTACAGGTGTTGTTCCGTGGATACGATTTGTTTTTCCATTCAGTATCTGATATTAGAAGAGATGGAACTTAAACACTTTTTTTTAGTGCAGAGGTGGAAAAAAGCACAGAACTAACGAGCAGAATCCATCATTGCAAACTGAAGGGCCAGGCCACCAGTGGGTCTGATCACTTCACAGACTTACAGAAGTCACGAGAAACCAGCGAGCGTGGTCCACAGAAACCAAATTGTGCCATGAAAGGCCAGACCTTGCTTCTGCAGAAGCCTCGCCCATCCCCTTCAGTAGCACCAGAGGCGAGCCCCGTGTTCACCGCTCGGCCAGGCATCTCAACCTAGAGTGCGATTCTCCTTCTGCAGTGTAACTCCAGCACCTTCAAGTGTTGCAGCTCAGGAGCTTATTCCACGGTCAAATCTCACCATCAGGAACGTATGGCCAACCTTTTCCTTTATAACTGCGGGGAACACTTCATCATCTACCCATTGATTTCTAAGGAGTATATTGAATTAGATTAGATTCCAGGTCAGTTCAAGGGGGGAATAACATCCTCCATTACCAACTTGACCTAATCCTCACCTCTTTCCAATCAGCCCTCCTGGGTTCATTCTGTTCTTCTTTTCAACTCTTCTATGACAGGTTTCCTGAACAACACAAAACCATCAACATCCAGATAATTAATTTGTGGTGGTGGCGTTCACAAGATCTTGACTTGCTTGTGGGAGGGGGTATTAAAATCCCATTTCCTAACTGTGCATCCACACTGCTTCCTGAAAGATGAGGGGTGACGGAAGGAAAAAACGGCCCAGGGTCTCCACTCGTCGGTGTTTATCTGAACGGGGGTGGGTTTAACCACCCTAAGTGGCAGCTGAGGAGGCTTGACATAACTGTGCAGGCGGGTTTGGGGAGGACAGATGCCAGCGAAAACCCTCCGTGTTGTGAGAAGTGAGGGAGAGAGGAAATCAATACATTTGAGTAAGAATTGAAACAAGTTAAGAGCTGTATGCTTATTAGCTCCTCACAGCAAAATAATCTGCCATTGAAGGCAGACAGGGAAGAATACCAGAATGGCTGTAATGGAACACAGATTGGTTTAATAGTATCAGAAACTCTTTTGAAGGCAGCTGTGTAGCTTAGAGCAGGTGGGTGCAACTCAACAGGGAGGCCTATCTCTAGGTAGAGACTTTGTTAAAGAGGAAAAGAAAAGCGGGGGGGGAGGGAGAAATTGAAATTCTGTTGTCAAGTAACATCACGCTTTAATTTCATGCCACATTATGACAATCTGGTCTGTAAGGCACTCCCAGTGTGTGGCTGCAGAGCTGCTGTATTACAGCTTCTGCTTGCAAAGCTGATAGGCCCGGGAGACCTGCAGCCCTCAGCTAATTGTAAACCCGATTAAATAGCAGTGTGAAGAAGTTTGATTAATTCAATCTATCTCCATGCATCAAGACCAGAACCAGACGTGGCATGAGCCCCAAATCTTTGGAGTATCAAGTTCTTTGTTCTTCGCGTTTAGAATAAAAAAAATTAAAATGAAGCATAGGAAAATAATGAAATTATAACATTATGACACGATGAAACATAAGTGACAATTCTACTTTTCTTCCTAGAAAATCCCCAACCTTTCTCCCTTTAAAAAATAATGCATTAAAAAACCATTTCAATTAGCATCTTTATGCGCTTACCCAGATAAATTACCATACTAATAAACTTCTGATAGACTTTCAGGGGCTGCTTAACCAAGGGCTTCTGATCCAGCTGAATTCATGGTCTCTTGGACAGGAGGGATTTGGACTTGATTAATTTTAGTTGTTTCAATTGCAATGAAACTGTCAATCGCTCCCTCTCTTCTAAGTGCGCGTGAGACAGAGAAAGAGGATGTAAAGCGGGGCTATTGCTGTTAACTTGGCTGGCCGGACTGACCTTTTGGAAACCACAGCATGCGAGGCACTCTGCGCTGAGCGGTGCAATTTTGTGCCATTCCCCAGCAATACATTCAATTCAATTATTTTACATCACTGATAAATACTTAGAATGCTGCCTTCCGCTAACTGAAATACTGTGAGACTGGCAAACAGTATATCCAACTTATGGAGTCGTGCATTTGAAGAGCAATTTTGACCAAGAAAAGTGTGATTATTCTTAGGGGACACTTTTACTTTGCATGTTCCTATTTGGAGACAACTGCAGCTGCAAATGCTTGAAGTCTTTGGGTCTTTTTCCCCACTAGGCAGGGTCTTCATACATTTCCAACACCAAAGGAATTGAGGGATTTTCCCATGCTCAATTTGCAGAGAAAAGAGATAACTAGTCAAGTTGCTCTTTGCAGTTTCTTTTAGTCTCTTACTACAGAAACTAATAGAAACAGTTCAAGAAAGAGTGAGATACTAATTTCTGTCTCATGGAGCGACCTGCATACATGTGTCTAATGCTGCCTTTCACTGTTACAGCCCACTGCATGTGAAGCGGCTCAGTTCCTACTGCATCACCACTTGTAATAACGCCGGTAACACAGCTACACAAAGAGTAATATTAGATTATTTCTGTTATTCATCAGTATCACGGTTGGACAGAATCCTCTTAAATCTACCTAAAGTGGCTTCCCATGGATGCTAGTGCTACCACCGAAAAATAATATATTATGCATACATGTATAGCTTCTCAACTACCCACTGGCTGGGTTTTGTGTACGATTATAAAATACCTGCATGACCCTCCTAAATTGAATATGATTTGATAGCAGAAGCTGAGCAACTGCAGTACTCAGAGGCCTTAAATATTTCAGAAGCCTTCTCCCTCCTCTTCCTTTTCTCCCCCACTAGCAACGTAGAGGACTTCCCAGGCCCCACCACACTCCTGGAATGCATTCTCTCAAAAAACCCACTGAACCTCAAATTATTATTCCATGGTGAGAAAAGCAGTGAACAGTAGAAAATGACAGTTTACCCAAATGGAGGTGAAAATGCACTTTCTCCTGTACTTAAGAGAAATAACAGCTTTCAGCAAAGATCTAAATCCTAGCAACAAGCACTACATAAATGCAAAAAGGTCATCTCTTTGTTAGAGAAAGGTTACTTTGCTGAACACATACTTTACAAAAAAAAAAATCTACTGAAGGAAATTAAGCTTGGTAACATTTCTGTTGTATTTGCCCATGCAGAGAACAGATCTGTGCACTCACTTCCAGTGCAAGAATGTGAAGGAAGGTTGATTACAATGAACAATTTTCTTCTTTGAGAGATACAAGGAAGAGAATCGAAGATGTGTTTCAACCGAATGCCTATTTAAAAACAGAATTTGGGCTCTGCTGAGCAAAGCGCTAGTTGTCATCCGTGAATTCACCTGGATGGCAATAGAGAGGGACTTTACCCACCCTGCTAGAAACGGCCAGAATGATGAGTGCTCCTGCACCCCTGATGCAGTCATGCAACTTGTTCCTTGTCCTCCTCCTCTAGCCAGACCAGCGTCTGCCTTGGCTGAAAAACGGCTTGGGATAAAATTCTCGTTCTGGTAAAGACCACAGAAAAATCTCCTTTGCCTTCAAAAGAGTGAGAGGACCCCAAAGTTTGGGAGATGGCAGGCTCCAAATCCAACAATTTCCTGTTTGAACAGAAAAGCAGGCAAGGGGTATGGAGAGAAACAAAGGCACAGAGGGCTGATCTGTGTAAATCCTTATTAAGCAGGAAAGTACACAAGAATATGTTTAATTTTACTCCTAGTCAATAAAGTAAGAAGCTCTGCAAGCCAGGTTGGGTAGGCTGCTGTTCAGAAAGAATCATCACAAGGAATAGGGAGGAATAAGAGGATGAAGCCAAATGTTGGGGGAAGAAAGGAGGGAATACATAGCAGAAAGTCTCTCAGAAATACCCAGAATGTCTTGGTCCTGCAAAGGACACCAAGGAGAATACAATAAATTATGGGCTGCATGAAACAATGACTCCAAAACACTTGAGCCCAATGCAGAAGGATTCTGGTGGGGAAAATGAAACAAGGAAAAATCCACAGGGTTTATTATCTTGGTTTAGATCCATTTAATTCTTACGTGATTCAGTACAAAATCGTCTTCCCTTGACCAAGCTCCATCTCCAAGATAAGAACGGTTTAAAAGCGACCATGTTTAAACAGACATATATGACAATGGTCCAAGCTTCTTCTCTAGCTCTCTTCTTGTCTTTGAGTACAGCTCCGCCCCATTGAAATCAATTGGAAACTCCTGTTGACTTTACTGGGAGCAAGGATTACATCGTCTTCTGGGGAAATAGAAATAGTTACCTTTAGAGACAGTAAAAAATGGAGGATAGAAATCTCCGGTCAATAAGAAGCTAAGCTGAGGAAAATAAAAATGCAATTCTATGTCACCTTGGAAAGATCAACATCATTTGTCATGTGGTGTTTATTCAGCAGAACAACAACTGCATTTGTGCTTTTAAAGGGAAATGAAAGGAGAAAGTAGCAGGAGGGGGGAATGGGGGAGATCTGAGCACAGGAATGTACTGCCACTCCAGCCTGCTATCATTAAACCACATCAGAACTTCATAATCATGGTGTTTAATTAAACAACAGAGGCATGGGTTTATGCATTAATAATGAGGCCTAGCACTTTAGCATGTCAGGCTAAATACAGTTTTAAATTAATAATGTAGCACCGCGGCATTAGTGAGAAAATGAAATCTTATTAACAACTTAATAAAGTCCCTTATTTGCTAAAGTTCTAGCTCTCGGGGAACAGTGTTATAGCAAAGCATTTGCATCCCTTAAGGGGGCAGATGGGAGGAGGTGCTGCTTTCTCACACCCTCTGTAATTCCATTATATATAGCTAGCATAATCACTAAATATTGCCCAGCGTCTGCCAAATAATGCCGTATGTTGCTTCTAAACCTAGGTGTGACATGCTGGATAATCTGCACACACTCTTTTTATACACCCAGGAAGGGCATTTACTCACTTTTTTCTATTAGTGTACCATCTTACCAGGCAATGCTGGAGAAGTATGGAACTCCAGCACTATCTACAATATCAGTGCTTTACAGTCATTTCTGAGTGATCGTCTCAGGCCCCAGGACTGCAAACACTGCTATTTTGAGGATGAGGAACTGAAGGGCAGAAAGCAGCTGAAACATGAGGAGTAACAGAAAGCAATTGATTTACTGTGGCTTACAGGGTTACCACCCATCAGCTGATCCCAATAACTGTCTGTATAAGCATTCTTGGACCACTCTCCAAGTTAGGGTGTTTTATTTTCAGAGCAGACTGAGAGTGCACATGATTAGGTACTCCAGCTCTGCTGATAGGCAGTCATTTGTTTAGCCACAGAAGCTCTAGCACTTTATAACCAGGGTTTCACAAACCTTTGGCTTCCTGACTCCCATTGATTTGAAGGACCTGGGGCACAGAGCGAATGGGTAAAAGACTAAGGACTGGAGCCCCATCTGCTCAGCTCTACAGCAGAATCTGAAGCCCAGGGCCAGGTTTGCATTTGTCCATGTGTTTGCCACAAATTTATCTACCTACTTCCCTTAAATTCAGAGAAAGAATTCTTTTCCCTCTCCTTTACCGGCGGTCAGCACTTCTGCCATCCAAGTAAGGGGTCTCTCCCGCTGACTTGCCCATCTTGAAAGTCCCACCTGGTCTTGCTTTGCTGAGGAAACAAAGAACAGGCTACAGGACCATAATAAAATGAGTGACACGGGGACAGGATCCAAAGCGAATGAGCTGACTTCAAACGGCTGAGCATTAAGGCCATGAAGAACTGACAGCAGCAAAGCCACAACAAGCCACGGCCACTAAATTCAAGGGAGATCATAAAAAAAGAAGATGAATAGAGACAGGAACAGACGAGGTACATCCAGCTATGAGTCTGTCAAAGAAGGGCCTCTTTGGGATGTAAAACACTGATCATACATCTTGTGCCGCTTGAAAGCTATTGGATTAGAATGGAAATCAGCCAGCAACACCGCTGACAGTTGCAGACAGGAGTGCAGAAAAGCAGTGGGCCAAACCCTGCCTTTGATTATGCTCACGGGACCCTAGAACCATTTCCTCTTTCTTCCTCTCTTGTCTCCACTCACTAACTTTGCTCTGACTTTGTTGGACAATGTACCAACATAAGTAACCTTTTAGAGTGCTGTGAGAGAATGTGAGTGATGGGTGGCAGACACAAAGACACTTCTGCAGCCTTTGGCTAAGACCCTAGCACATCCCCTTCTCATGGTAGCAATTCCCTTAAAAAAGAACCATCTTCCATATCCAACGCCTCCAAACTTCCAGTTGCATTTTCCGTGTGTATCCTGCTACAGAGAGAATACTGATCTTGCAGAAGCTGGACCCGAGATTCTCGTTGTGCCCCTGTTTCATTCAGTCACTGCCCAGCTCTCTGGAATGAGAGGGGAGATGGTGCAGAAGAATAACTGCAGTTCTCACAGGAGAACTGAAAGCAGGGAGCAGATTTCCTTGCAAAGCCTGTGCACGTTGGGAGTCCTGATCTGCAGGCAAAGGCTGCCTGTCCACTCCTCTCCTGCTTCAGAGACCCAAGGATGTGGGTTTCACTTGGGAGCCACGGAATTCATGGGAAGTAGCAGCTTGTGCAATATTTGTGCAAGAGAAACGCCGAGGACATAAAAGTCATCTTGGTATGCCTTGTCTTCCATCTCTTCATGTTAAATAATAAATGGAAACCTAATGGAACTGAGTGTGACTGCAGGATGCAGTGTAAGTGAAGCCAGAGCAGACCTGCATCTTCTCCCTTACTTCATCATCAGTGAGTAAATGGGTCACTGGTGAATAGGATCTAAGTAAATCTCCATCCTTTTTATTCTATCTTTATACTCAACCTACGGCAATGGGATGTGGCTCAAACTCACACCCCTCTGCTGCCAAACACTAAATACAAATACTACAAATGATCTCATCAAAACCCCTTATGTTTCTACTCTGAGTTCAAGAAAACTTGAGGAAACAAAGTTTTTCATTCTAGAAATCCTTCATTTGCTTTTTAATTGTGCACTGGGATGTCTTGGGATCTGGTCTTTTTCTCCCCCTTTTTTTAATTTTCTATTTATTAATATTTAATCTCTGCACGGTGAAGAAGAAAATCATTTCTGCAATAACATCAGAATGGGAGGGTTAGAAATCAATAGCCAAGCTCTCACAAGACACATTCAATCCCTTCTTAATCCATTTTCGACTGCTCCCCTGTCTTATTAGAACAGCCAAGTTTTCCCACACTTGTTAGGTTGGGATATTCACGTTGCAGGAGGGAACTGAAAGCATCCAGAGAAGCAGAAACCTCCTGAAAAGCAGGAAAGAGAACAGATCATTTGTCTTTGGGAGAGAAGTCTAGACCTTGTTCTGAACTAAATTCCTACTCTAAAAATCTTCTGATAGAAAGCCTGGCTCCATTTCTTTTAATCGTGACACGTCCTGCATCCACTGTCAGCCCTGACCCATGCTGGAACATCTTTCCATTTCAGTTTTTCTTCAAGGCCACCTGTCACATACAGATCTCTCAAGCACCACCTTCACTAATGCACAGGTCAGTTCTGCAGAGGGGGAAGAGCCAAACAGACATACTCGATGGGAGAAGCCTGTGTCTTAGAAAACCAGCGGTTAGCAGGAGAGTCCCCTGCACCTCCCTTAATGCTTCTAAGACTTGAGGATATGACAACAGACACTCGTTATTACGCTTGAGCAGAGAAACCAAAACCCATGATTGCCAGTCTGCACCAACCTGAGCATGCACTTGGCCATTCAGGCTGCACATCCCACTAGCCACACCATGACTACACACGTATTCAGCTCTGAACAGCCAGACCATCCCTTCCTTCTGCATCCTGCTGCTTCCATCAACACTTTCTTCTTGGCAAACTAAGCACCCGCGTGTTGGTGGCCTGCAGCCCCCCTGTGCTGGGAGAGGACCTGAGAAGGGCTATCTCCTTTGCTTTGGCTAGGAAAGGGATCCTTGCACCCAGCTGTGGAGAGTTACCAAGATGCACAGTGACTTTGTAACAGAGAGTTGTGAAGAACAGAGGCAGGCAGGCATTGAACCTTTCTTCTAGCTTAGGAAGGAGCTGTGTTTATCATTTGTTTTCATTTCAGTGAAGGAAGACAACATTTTTGTTTGCACTTTGAAGGGGCAGCTGGGGTCCTTGTCACTCTCTCTTCTCTTTCATGGTTTCATGCTCTGGGATATACCTCTGCATAAGACTTTTCAGTCACTCCCTGAAAATATATGATTTTTCTTCTCTGTGTAGGTCTTGATGAATATCCAAGCAAACCCCTTCTCTTAGCAGAGGCAATGATTAGGGCTGTTCAGCAAGTTTGTAGAGGGTGTAGCCAGAGCTGAGGGACCTCTGTGCGTTGCTGACTGCCATAAAGAACTTTGTCCTAGTGATAAAGGCCTGGTGGTCTCAGGGGAATGGGAAGGAAGAAGAGGAGAAGGACTTGAGAGAAGCAAGAGCTGTACATCATAGAATGATAGAATGGTTTGAGTTGGAAAGGACCTTAAAGATCATCGAGTTCCAACGCCCCTGCCCTGGGCAGGGACACCTCCCACCAGCCCAGGTTGCTCCAAGCCCCGTCCAACCTGGCCTTGAACCCCTCCAGGGATGGGGCAGCCACAGCTTCTCTGGGCAACCTGGGCCAGGGGCTCACCCCCCTCAGAGTGAAAAATTTCTCACTAATATCTAATCTAAATCTCCCTCTTTCAGTTTAAAACCATTTTCCCTCATCCTAGTGTTCCCCTCCCTGATCCAGAGTCCCTCCCCAGCTTTCCTGGAGCCCCTTTAGGGCCAGGAAGGGGCTCTAAGGTCTCTCTGGAGCCTTCTCTTCTCCAGGATGAATACCCCCAACTCTCTCAGCCTGTTTTCATAGGAGAGGTGCTCCAGCCCCCAGATCATCTTTGTGGCCCTTCGTACATCCAGTTTCGATAGCCGGTATCCCATCTGCAAGCTTAAACTGGAGCTAGATGAAAGAGAGGATGATGTCTCCTTGCTCTTGTAAAGGGCAGGGGCTACTGTGGCCCTGCGCAGCACATCCGAGGCTACTCCAGTGTGTCCCTGTCCCTCCTCCCCATGCCATCTGCTGTGCTAACCCCCTCCCAGCTCTACCTGTTGGCAGTGGGGCTGCAGCCGGAGCTGCCTGAGCCCGGCTGCTGCAAGGAGAGACTTTGCCAGCAGAGGGAACTGCAGACCAGAGAATCTCTCCATCGCGCCTTCTGCGCTGAAACACGCACCGAAGCCCGGAGCTAGGCAGGGTCCAGGCACCTCTGCCGGGGCTTTTGACCAACCTGTTGCTTGTTGGTTTCGTTGTTGAAGGCTGTGTGTGTACGGGGACAGCTAAAGAAATCCATTCAAACAGGAAAACAGTTGAAAACTCTCTGCCTTACGGTATTAAAAAAAATAACCCTGCAAATCCTTATACCTATCTTCTTGCTGCCACCTAGTGAAGGGGAAAAAGTATGACTATCTGAGTGACATACGCCGAGCAAAACCTATCCCAGAGGCCTGTATTTGTTAAACAAACTCTTCATTTGAATAAACTTCTTCGAAATAACCTTTAAAGTTGCATGGAGCTCTGCTCCTTCCCTGTTGGAAGTCCCCTTCAGAAAGTGCCCTGCTAGGTCCTTGAAGGGACGGCTACTGACAGAGACCTTACTTTAGCATCACTTGTGTCTGAAGAGCAACACAGTATTGACCGTTTTGTTGTACTGAAGCTCTTTGGGGTACTCTTATAAGCTGTAGGGCTTGTGGTGGAGTTTTCAGGATCAGACAGTAAAGGAAGCGTTCCCTGTCTTTCATATTACTCTGAATACATAGCTAGTATAGCCACTACAGCAGAGAGGATCATAAGCAGACTCTTTACACATCCACCTAACTTCTCGGGCAGGTTTTGTAATCAGAATCCAACTCCTTATTAGTACCTGAGTAAGCTTCAGCTAGGGCTGAGAACAGAAGTATTCTATCCAAAGTCCTGTGCCTTAGCCATAAGATTTTCCTCCCCTAAAATAAAAATGGTATGTTCCTGCATCATTCAGGGATTTTTTGAGGAGAGTCTCAGCTGTGTGATAGGCAAGTGATAGACAAGAACGCAGCAGAAACACTAACACTTCAGCAGCTCCAGTTCTTCTTAGACTCCTGTCATGCTTCCAGGCGACAGCCACGACCTCCAGCTAGTCCAGATCTATAGATGCCAGGTTGGATGGGACTTTGAGCAACCTGGTCTAGTGGGAGGTGTCCCTGCCTATGGCAGGGGGTTGGAACTAGATGAGCTTTAAGGTCCTTTCCAACTCTAACCATTCTGTGATTCTGTGTGTTTGGCCAGACACTTGCAAGGCTGAGCTCTGACAGCTTTTCCCTGCCTTGAGTTTCTGTCCTCTACCTACCCACCATTTCCAAACAGCTAGAACGAGCACAGCATTGCCATATCTTGTGCTTTTTTGACCTGGTTGTTTTTGCTATTACACCCGAGGGCAGCAGCATTCACCCACTATTTCCAGCAGTTCCCGTTGAGCTTTCAGGGTAGAATAACTCCAATTGTCCCAGCATCATTTGTACTCAGCAGAAGGTGATCCATTCACTCATTTCGGTGCTTGAACACCTCTTCACTTTCCACTCTCCACATATTTGAATAAAAGGTCCAAAGACTGCTGGGTGTGCTGCAGTGACAGCTGCCACCAGAACAGGGCTGTATTTGCAGGGCGGGTATCCAAAACACAGGGTGTGGGATTACACACCGAGACCCACAAGCACTCACGGTCTTATTGTGCCTCTTAGTCTTTTGGGTCAATTCTAATTTTTTTGCGCTTTGCCTCCCTGTGCCTGGATGCCGAGGAGCGGAGGCGGGTGCCCGCCGGGCTCTGGAGGAGGTGGTCGCTAGGTGTCAGCATGGGACTGTCACAGCGGCCACCGGTCCCGCCTGTAGCCCGGCGTGGCCAGCCCGCAGCCCACGTGGCCAGCCAGCAACGGGGAGGGCACCGGGCCCACGGGGGAGGCTGGCCAAACCCCCGTCCTGACAAAAAAAACCCACAAGATCAGAGCATATTGGTCTCTCTTAAACCTCCTTCCTTCTGACCTTTTCAGGAAATTTTGTTTTGTTCTTCTTTTAATACCCATTCTGTCCGATAGGGATGAAGAGTGCATTTCTCATGGTTGCCCCCTCCTCTTTTCTGATGGAAAAAAAAAATCCATTTGCGAATTGGTCCCCCCTGTTTATCCAGCAAAACAAATAAAGTTTTGAAATGAATGGGGCAGACTTTGCAACTAATCTTCTTATACATTTTGATAATAGGTCCACCCCAAACCCTGAGGTCTTTTATCTATATGGGACAAGTAATGTGTAGCTCTGAGTAAAGGTTTGTGCTTCGTAGCTTAGTCCTATCTCATTCCAGTCCTCTAGACATTCAGACAGCAGATGTTGACATTGTAAGGCGCATTGTTTTATTTAGGTGCATAGCTTTAAAAGTAAAACTGAAATTGAAGAAAATACATTTTTTTCCATCCTTTTCTCCCTCTCTTTGCCTTAAAACGAAAGTAAACTGTATTAAAGCTCTTCCTGTAGTAACAGGTGCTGCAACTTCCAAATCCACTTTTTTTCTTCCCTGAAGGATGAGAGCAGTCTCCAAGCTGCAGCTGGGAGCTGTAGTCCCGAAACAGCCCCAGCAGCAAAAGAAGGTCAGTGCAGCCCTGGCAGCCTGTGCTAGTCGTGGTCCGGTCCCCGCAGGCAGTTAAGGAGCAAGTGTTTCTCTTTGTAGGCAGCTTTGCCTGGTCAAGCTAACAGAAACCCCTTGAATTTAGGGAGGCAGACATGGGGAATGCAGATATCAAATTGCTGACACTGCCTTTTATTTATAAAATGTTTGTGACTCGAAAAGAGTCTTAATAAAGGTATGGGGCCTCCCTAGAGGAACTTACAGTTACAATAACTATTATAATTACAGTGATA
The DNA here is from genome assembly GCF_964199755.1 of Larus michahellis. Taxonomy (NCBI): domain Eukaryota; kingdom Metazoa; phylum Chordata; class Aves; order Charadriiformes; family Laridae; genus Larus; species Larus michahellis. The sequence continues at coordinate 3,314,041 of NC_133907.1, read as the reverse complement.
GTAGTCATCTATTAGTTACTAAATATTCACACCAAGTTTTGAATACGTAAAACAGTAGAAGAAAAAAATCCCACTTTAAAGCTGGCAAATACTCTACAGCATCTGATAAATTTATTTCCTATTGCATGTCCATTTTTCCCCAAAGCACATGGAAGAAATTTTTTTTTCTGCAATGTTCTTACATATGAGTCACACCCTTCTGCTATTTTTTTTTCCTTTTTTGTTGTTCTAGTCCAACATGACAAAACCCAACTCTGATGTTCCTGTTTCTCAGTTTTCAGTGAGAAACCAGGTTGAATATTTTCAAAGACGCATATTCACAGACGAAATTTGAGGGAGAAGTCCAAAGCAAATTCCTCTGTGTGCATTTTTGGTAGTGCATTAAACCTGATTTGATTTCAAATTCATACAGGCTCCAAATGATTTCCCTTAGCTATGTGTTTTGGAATTACATATAAAGCAGTAAATCGTTCTGCTCTCTTCTCTTGTAGTTGGTATACCTCCCAAGCTGCCCTTCAGCATTGAAATAACCCTTGAAGAACTCATCTATCTATTAAAGCACTAGAGAGCCTGTTGAAAAGTGTTTACTTCTGATTTTCAGCCCACTGCTTCACCTGGCATTAGCCTTGTTAGATGCCTATGACATACTTCGAAAGCCAGCAATACTTGTAATGTGTCTTTACAACCAGAATTCCTGAAGCGCTGTAACGCTTCTAGTGCTTCTCATTGCCAGATCTCAACACATTACAAAAAAAGGTAAATCATTTCCAGCAAGGGACAATCCTGCTTTTAACAATCCCTGATCATCTTTCTCATGGGAATGATTTATGACAGTGATAATATTCTAGTACCTCACTCCCTTTGTCTATTATCACTTGGATTTTGGGACTGATTCCAGAGATGAGCAGAGGTTATGCTGGGTTCACCTGTGTTTGAAAGTCACCGTGAATATATACAGGGATCTGTCCCAGGAGCAGTTAAGTGTTCCGATTCTCATAAAACAATTAAGCAACTAAAACCAGTAATTGGTCTTCATGGCCTGATAAGCCTGATAAGGGTAGCGAAAAAAGAGACGTGACAATATTGTAACATGTTCAGATACTGGAGGTGAGATAAGAGAAGACCAGTGAAAATCTGATGGTCAAACCTTGTGCACGCTCTGACAGCCAGGCTTGGACAGCAGCTGCTTTTATGTGCTCCACTACTCCGAAAAGCAGAAACACAACCTGCCAGACTTACATTCACAGGGGAGGGGAACAGCCTCACTGCGGGCAGCAGCTCTCCATCCATGGGTGAGGGTGCATGTGTCACTGCAGATCTCGGCACTCTTGGCTCTAACGTGGAGAAGGGAGAGAGACAAGCTCGTCATTTCACATTAGCACACTGCATAAAGGGAGGTGATGGGAAGAGGACAAGCTAACTACGCTTTGTAGAGGGCCTGATAAAAACAAAACCCATTCTGGAAAAAGCCTCGTGTCACCTTAACACCCAAGCTATTTACTACAGCAAATAACCTACCAGGTACATCTGCATCAACTCGTTGCATCTGCCTGCGGGCAATATCCACCTGCTCGCATCTGTATGTCACTACACAGCATTCACCCCATCCTTTCTAAGCAGACACTTGAGAGCCTGGACCACGCACATGTCATGCTTGGAGAAAGCGTGGTATGCCCTTACGCTATCTTTGTACCAAAACTCAGTACCGTGAAGCAGTCTCAGAAGCCTAGAAAAAAAGCGAGACTGGGACCTCTTACTGCTGCAATTAAAGATTAAGCTCTCTCTATCATCTCAATGCAGGAACACGGGACAAAGCACCCTGATTATCCTTCTCTACGCAGCTCTCACCTTTGCCAGTGGCTGCCTTGGATTCTCCATGAGATTTCTCCATGGGCCGGACACTCTACCACTCCTGGCAACGATTCCCCGCAGTGATGATTTCTCACACACTGCAGGCCATGATGTGCAGTGGTTTGCTTCTTTTCTGAGCTTAGCACTCACTGGTACCCACAACTCCTTCAGCTCCCTTCAGAGCTGGACTGACTCACCAAGGATCAAATTCATTTTTCTGGCACATGGAAGGGAGGAGCAAAGTCAGTCTCTGAAGAAAATGGAAATAGACAGGGCCTTTACCTCGGAAATCTGTCTGCATGACTGGTGCCTCCTCTGTCATCCCCACCCAAATCAGAACGGCCCCATCAGCAAGCCGTGCCCACAGGTGGCAAGACCTTGCATGCCTTTGCCTCCCATCGCGACGTGTACCATGAGTGGCTCATGGTCCTACGTCTGGAGTGGAGGAGAGTCTTCGCTTCCCCAGTTTTCCCCAAGAATCACAATAGGAAAGTCTCCAGAAAATATTTTGGTTCCCTAATTAATTCTTTGCTTGCTTCGGGGCTAACAAGGGCTACAGCAAGCAGCAGTCTGAAGCATTGGTGCAACCATCGCCTTTTCTCATTAATTTTAGAAAGGGAAACAAGTCAATTCGCGGGCCTGGAGCTCAGCACTGTCCCCTTCTAAAAGCGGAACCTGCTCTCATGTTTCCAAAGCGTTCAGACAAGGGTAGGAATTCATGATGCTCTCCCTGCCCTTCCAGCGGCCGGGGGCAGCTCCAGGTAACACAGGTAATACTCTTGGTGCTGCGCTCTTCATGTCGGCAGCTTCTCCTCCGCTGCCTCCTCCCAGACAGCAGACAGAAGGTCTATAAGGGCGACAGTGATTCGTGTCCATTCCCGCTCACTGTTCGGAGCTGCTTTCTCCTGCTCACTCCTCAGGTGGCACCTCCTTTGGTCCCCAGGTGCCCGCTGAGGGGTGCCCGCTGTACCCCGACACCTCATCTCCCTGAAACGGCGGGGTGAGGGGAGCGGGAGGCCGGTCATGAAGGGAAGGGGCCTGTCACGAAGCGGGAGGCCGGTCACGAAGGGAAAGGCCGGTCACGAAGCGGGAGGCCAGTCACGAAGGGACGGTCCGGTCACGAAGGGAAGGTCCAGCCCGTCCCCGCGCCCCTTCCCGCCCGCCGCCTCAGGCGCTGCCCGCCGCGGCCGCTGCGATTGGGCGGCGGGCGCGTCCCGGCGGGCCCCTCTCCGCGATATAAGGGGCGGCGGGGCCGGTGCCCGCCTCACTGCCCGCCCCCGGCGCGGAGCGGAGCGGCGGGGCCGCCTACTTCTCCTCCGCCTCCTCCACCCGCTTCTCCTCAGCGGCGGCGGAGCGCGGCTCCCCCGCTCCCCGCCGAGGCGATGGCCGAGCTGAAGTCGCTGGGCGGCGAGGCGTACCTGGCGCTGGCCCCGGGCTACGGCCCCTCGGCTTTCGCCTACGGGGCGATGCGCGGCGGCGGCGAGGGCCCGCGGGGGACTTACCCGGGGGGCGGCGGGGCGGACTTCCACCCCGGGGCGCTGGGCAAGTCGGCGGAGAGCAGCGGCGAGCAGAGCGGCGAGGAGGAGGACGGCTTCGAGGCCGGGGTGAAGGGCGGCGCGGCCTTCGAGCGGGAGGGCAAGCTGAAGGGGGCGGCCGTGGGGAAGAAGCCCAAGGAGCAGCGCTCGCTGCGCCTCAGCATCAACGCGCGGGAGCGGCGGAGGATGCACGACCTGAACGACGCCCTGGACGGGCTGCGGTCCGTCATCCCTTACGCCCACAGCCCCTCGGTGCGGAAACTCTCCAAAATCGCCACCCTGCTCCTGGCCAAGAACTACATCCTCATGCAGGCCCAGGCGCTGGAGGAGATGCGGCGGCTGGTGGCCTACCTGAACCAGGGCCAGGCGCTGAGCACCCCGCTGCCCGCCACCCTCAACCCCTTCGGACAGTCGGCCGTCTACCCCTTCGGCGGCACGGCCTTGCCCGGCTGCCCCGAGAAATGCACTGCCTTCACAGGAGCCGCCTCTGCCCTCTGCAAACACTGTAACGACAAGCCCTGACTTCGGGCTGCTTCGGGCTTTTTTGGGTTTATTTTATTTTTTCTTTTCTTTTATGTGCACTTTTCTTTCCACTACCATCAGCCCTGGCTTCCTACCATCAGTTAAGTCTGGGTTTTCTTTTTTTGTTTGCTTCTCTTAAATCCACCCCCCCTCCCTGCACCCCATTTGGAAATATTTGGCAGTTGACGTGGACCCCAGAAACACCCACTTTCGGCTTTGTTTAGTTACGCCCGCCACATGCAGCTTCATCTGTAGAGTTATTTCCTTCCCAGCCTGTTAGTGGACTGTGAGCATAATGTTACTTTTCCACTTGCTCTGATCTACAAAGTTTCTGAGCAGTTTTTAAACTAAACTATAGAAAAACAGGGAGGGAGAGAGATCTGGAAATGGGAACCTCAGTGAGTTTTCTTTGGTGTGATCAACCTGTGTTAAAAATTGCTTAAAAGGGGGGCGGGGGAAGCAAAATCCGGCTGCAAAACTACGCAATGTTTCAGAATCACGGGGTGGGGGGGGTGTCCCGTGTAGCCAGCTGGGGTTGGACTGCACCCGCAAATCCAAATGAAAATGTCATTTGGTCAGCTCACGGGAGGGGGGAAACTTGGCACTCTTGATAAAACAATAGATGCTTCAAAATAAGATGCTCTTTTTTTTTTTTTTTTGCTTTAAAAAAAAAAAATAATTAACCCGTTCTTGAACTGAGAGGAGCCTGTGATTGTATGCTAATGCTTGCTTTTTGCCTGTTTCTCAGCTTGGTTAAGTTTCCCAGATGATTTTTTCCAAACTCATTGCTCATCACGATAAAGCAAAAAGTCATTTAACATATTTATATGTATTTATAATAAATAAAAGACATGCATAACCACTTTCTCTGTCCTACATGTCTCTAACGCCAGCTGGCAGTCAAAGCAAAACCCCTGCTGAAGTGAGGTAAAGCGGAGCCGGACGCAGCAGTCCTTTGCGGAAGAGCAGCGTTGTGAAGTTAGGGGAATGATCGGAATACTTGGAAAAAGCTGGTGGACATTCAGCTCTTCCTTATCCCTCCTTATCAGCAGGGATTTGGTTTTTCTCCAGGCTCTCATAAATCGTGAGCACACCAAAAAAAAAAATGTTGCTTATGCCTGACATTTAGAGCTAAGTAGGTAGAGATTTAGTGTGTGTTTTGACACTTGCTGGAGAATGCTGTGCCCTGAAAGTGGTGTTTAAAAGGGGTTCTTGTAGCATCGAGCTTAGCTCTGAGGACCCCCATGTAAAACATGGCAGGGAAGGAAATCGCTTAAAGACTCCGCTTATCCCTTTGGCTTGATTTTTGTGTTGTATCTACCGCTTGACCCTAGACCTGTGTGTGGGGTTTGGCTGTTTAATATCATGACTAAACTAATAATCTCTTGCCAAGTATTGACTGTGTTAGTACAAGTTACAAAGTGAGTCCCTCGCTGGCTGAGTTTTTGATGTGGCTCATGTTGGTTTACTCTGGTTTTCTGGTTTATGCTGTTTAACGCTTTGGTGCCTTGTATGCTTCGCTAGTCATTATATAATAATAATAATTGAGGTGCATTTGGTTATTTCTGTTCGGATTGGAATACCCACCCAATGTCAGAGCAACCGCATAAACTGGTACAGTCGCAGCCTGAGGGGCTCGAGCTGTCCGTGGCCATTTGTGTTAGGAGTGGGGTGTAACTATTTAGGGTTATTAAACCAATTTCCATGCCTGTCGCTAGTGTTATGCTAATTTGAAAAGGACTGCCATCCCTCTAAAGCCGCTTGTCTATGGCACGTAATTTTAATTAATACATTTCCAAAAGACTTTTTGTGTTTGGAAAACAAAGTGTGTGATTAAGCCTCATTCATAAAGACATATGCTTAAAACTGATTCCTGCTCATTTCCATTTTTATATCTTCTTTTCTTCTTTTTTTACAGAATAGTTTTACAGAACTGTTTACTTCTTCTACCTTTTTCCATAAAAGAAAATCTTGAAAATACTCTTAAAAACATCTGATGAAGCAAAAGCCAACCAAAAGCACTACTGAAGCAAAAATGACTGGAAACTGCAAATCAGCAAAGGTCATTTAAAATTTTGCAGACTGAGTTGTTGCTAGATAATATTTTGGAAACGGGGTCAGTTTAACGGAGAATCATGATTTTTAGGTAAATTTGTATTACTTCTGGTTGAAATTATGCAAGATTGAGCAGTTGGGGATATTTAAATATAGTTTAACTGTTCATTTTTCACCAAAACTAAAATAGTTGGAGAACAAAGTATTTAACAGCTTAATATTAAATATGAGTTTGGTTTGGTTAAAGGCTTACACTGATAATGATGGAATTCATAATTGCTTCTTTCTCAAATAATTATGGCAAAAAATGTGGCTCACTAATTTCAGAGCCTAAAAAACTCTTCATAGTCTTAGAGACAAGCTATTTTTGGAAGAATGGGTTTTAGTACAGTGATTGTTTAATTCTTTTCCTATAATTCACATGAGTAAAAAACTTGCTCATATTACCATATCTACCTAGAATCCTAAAAATCCACCTTCTGAGGGTCGTTGACATGTTCAGAAGGCTCTTTAAGAGCTCACTTTGAATTAAGCAATCTCAGGAGGCTGAACATGGAATTTCAAATATAAAAGATCAGACCTGCATTAAAGAAAATTTTGATAGAAAAACTAGCAAGCATGAGTATCTAACTACTGTTAAAAGTCTAGGTATTAAAAACAGAAATGTAGAACTTATCAAAGCAATACCAGAGGAACTTGTAAATCATTATTAAAATCGACCTTAAAGTACAGCTTTTTAATTCAAAAATAGACGGAACTCCAATCATAACTTTTTCTGCCACAAACAAATTAAGACTAAACTAAAACAAAGTTGACTAATGTCTCAGTTAATCTGAAAATTCAGTCCTGTGAGTTGCTTTAAGTCGCTATGGACTTGTAGGATTTTAACTCTTCCCATACAGAGCCCTCTGTGTTTCCCGCTGACAGGAAGGCATCTATTTCGATGTGATTTATGTTTGGTGCTGAGCTGCTGCTAAAACCGCTGCCAAGTGAATGCCTAATGCTGCTGGAAAGATGGTTTTGTTGGGAGGGGATAGAATCGCATCTGACTACTGCATTTGTGTGCGTGAAGCATCAGTGCTAACCTTGCAGATCTGCATGGTTATTCCGGGGAGGAGATCCCGGAACTTGTCATTTGTTTTTCCCCTTCTCTGGCATATGAAAAAACAATCACCTTATTTTGTGTACCATGTAAGGTTTTAAATGTCTGCTTCCAGTTGGTGTTTCAGAGGATATGAAGGGAGGACTTCAAAACGCTGAAGATCTTTTTTTTTTTTTTTTTTTTTTTTCTGCTCAAATGTTCTTGTTATGATGCCCATTTTTTTTCCAAGGAGGATTTATGGTGTGTGCTCAGATGGAACTGAAATACAGATCATGTGTTCTAATGTACTCGTTATTCTGGTATGTTCATACTTTGAAGAAAACATAATGCCAACTTTTAATTAATACAATATATTGTTTTCTAACCTCATTTAGTTTTTCTTTAAATTTCAAGAATGACCAGCATGAGGTGTCATTAGGAAGAGGCGCAAAGAGGAGATGCTGCTCCACTGTCTGTTGCTTTTTTTTTAAGCTGTGTAATTCTAGTCACTAACCCAAACTAATGCTTTACTAACCAATATAACCTTACTAATAGCGCGTTGGAAACTGCTGTCAGTTCGCACTGCATTAGTCAAGATTTAACATTAGCGGTCCTGAGCTTGCAAGGTAAAATCTTGTTTAACCAAATACAAGCAAGCAACAGGTTTGAAGATGGAGGGCCCAGAAGGCGGCTTGCTACTTCAGGTACCAGCAGAAAGTTAAATCGGTTGGAGTTCCTAGAAAGAAACCGTGAGAATCATACGGTTTTCCTTGTTCTTTAATCCATATAGCTGATTTTCTGACATACTGTCAAAATATCTGAATATTGCTGCATTGCTGAGCTTGTTTCCGAGACTTTAGGAAGCGATTGGTCATTGTTCTCAGATCATTTTTCAGGATTGTTCTTTACACATGCATTTCTATAATTTTCATTCTAAAATAGCAATTGGCGTTTTACGAGGGTGAAATGAACATAGGGTCCAGCCCTGCTGCTGCTTTACTAATTGGCAGCGTTTCTGGTGATACCAGCAACAGCAGGATGGGGCCTGATGCTCCAGAGCACAGCGGTGGCTTCCGAACCCAACATAATGCTGCCTTCTTTAAGAGGCTCCAGAGGACCCAGCAATCTCTGTACAAGCTTTATCCCTTTACTGTATTAGCCTTGTAGCGTAACTGTAAAGCGTGGGGCACGGTGGATAAAGACCTCGCTGAAAAGCTGTCACGGTTCTTTAGACCAAACCTGCTTATTGCCAGCTCAGCAGCGAGAGTCGCGGTGCGTGTCCTGCAGGCTCGAGTTCTCTCTACGGCAGGTTTCTAGTGGAGTTTTCCACAACTCGGATTATTTAGCATACAGTTTAGGAGAACAGAAGCAAGCATTGCACTTTCCCCTCCCGCTTCTATTGCGTATCTTCAAACAAGTGTGTTTCCTCCCAAAAGTAAGAGGTCGGACTTCGCAGCGTTCTTGGAATTTGTTTTGCCTATGCTTATTGCCTGCCATGCGAAATGCCAGCAGAGAAATCATTGCTCTCATCTCAAATAGGGGAAAATACTTTTAAAGAATACTAGAATACACCCACCAATATTTTTAATTTTCAAAACCGCTTTTACCCTGTTATCTGTCATTTGATAGAATTTTGATTAGTATTACACAATAGAAAAGTTGTGGGTTTTTGTTTTCACTAATCCTGATTAAGGCTAGAAAAGACTCTTGATTACAGTAATTTTAATAATGTAAATTTGTTTGTGATATGTCTTTAGTCTTTAATCCCCTTTGGCATTCTGTTCAAAGGGAGATGAAAAATTCAGGGATTTATAACATTTAAATCAGCCGTTCCATGAATGCTTCTCAGGCAGTTGTTCTCCTACCTGAAATAAAAAATACCTGATGGGTATATAACAAAATATTTTGCTATCAAATTAGAAATATGTTTGCATGGGTTTTGTAGGAAAATAGCTTAATATCAAGCATTTTACAATAAAGCATATGTGCATAAGAGAAAATGGAAACAATTACCAAAACAAAGAAAGTATTTGAGATATCTTTGCCATTCATTTAGATGTTTCTAAATATGGTTTTTCACCGTGAACTTATATATAAGCTTTTCATAGTCAAAATTCACGTTATTTTTTTTACCTGTTACCTCAAGTTCTTATTTCTATTTGTATTTATAAATACACATAGTTTTTAAATGGTCCAGTTAAATTTTTAAAATATTCTTAGCTACATTTAGCAATAGTAAAATTTGAGTTAATGTTTATTCCTGAAATGCAAAACAGTTTCGAGCACAGATCTCAATTTCTTTTAGGCCAAATAGATTAATCTTAAGTATTAGTGTTACAATTCATTTGTAGAGATATTTAACTAAGCTCTTTCAAAGAAAAAAAAATGGGGTTTAATTTTTTTGCTACACTTCAGGTACTGAAATTTGCAGAACAAAGACTTGCAGAAGACAAACCCCAAATGTGTGATGTCTTACACAAGAGAGAAGGAGAACATGCTGCTTTTCAAACTCTAGTCAAATAGTTAAAATATATGTATTTTTTATTATTATTTAACAGCTTACTTTCATTTTTAAGACTTTAATTTCATCAGTGATTCACATTCATTAGACTCTGTTTCATTAATGCCATTTGTATTTGCTTAATTTCTATTTCCCCACACTTGGTGTGTTCATGTATATCGATACAGAACTGTACTATGGATATAACCCAACCTTCCCCGGCTACCAATGGGCAGAAAAACTATCTGCTCTTTTGCCTTAAGTATTTCAAAGGGAAAAACATGGCTGAGCAAAAAAACATCACCCCAGTTTTTCCTCCAAGCCCACTTTTGTCTAAAGTAATGAGGCCATAGTCAGTTGGCTCCAAAAAGCGTTGTGATTTACTGTGACGTACAGTGAATCATTGCAGATCCATTCGGACTGCATTCGTTATTTTAATGAGACAGAGGCAAATCTGTTTTTTGGCCGCAAACCTTAAGATGCAAGCATAATGCGAAATGTTTGTTGATTGCCACAAGGCAACTGACATTATAGATTTTTATCGCCATCATTATGCGGCTTAAAACTCGCCACATCCCAAGATATTTACCCCCTTCCCTTTTCTCCTGGAAATGACAGGGAAGTTTCCATGCTGACATTTAAAAGCAAAAAAGCTCATCTGTTTAATTTCTCCGTTTATTAAAACCTTACATAGCATCCTAGGGTCTGCACTTTTTTTCCTTTTTTTTTTTTTTCTTTTTTCTTTTTCACGCTTTCCCAGAGGAGTAGGAAAACCCCCACCACAACGCGGTCACCCAAAAAAGGTCACATTCAGTTGGGCGACAGCAGCACTAGGTCCCCACCAGCCGTTGCTTGATGTAGTATGAGAAATGACAATGGGGCCGGCGCATCTCTGCACAAACAGTAATCACAGTAATGGTCTTCATCAGAATTTACTAGTGCTCAACTTTTCTGTACTCCCTAGTAATGGTTCCTCTGCCGTGACACCAGTAAGGAATTTATCGTGCTTTTATTTGCCTTCGAGCAAACGGCAGCCGACTGATTAGTGAAGAGAAAAAAACTTTCAAAATTAGGTTACGCTGATAAATGTGGTTGTGTGTGCGGGCGTGTTTAGCTGTGTAAAAATGCACCTCCATGTTGCATGAGACGTTGAGGCGTATTTATAACGTCTTCACATATATTGCATGCGTGCACGAATGAATATTTCTATCACTTATTTACCCAATATGTCTTTTTTCCGTCAGTTGTTGGTAGCTTTGCTGGAATGCTTTTATTATGTTTTCATGAAACTTTGTACAACATCATCTGATGGTAGCACAGGTGTCATTGCCTCAAAACCGCTGGTCTCCTGAAGAGCTTTTCAACCTGACAAATCCATGAATAATTTTTTTTTTCATCATTTTATTTTACCCTTAGAAAAGAAAGAGATGGCTTGGGCCACTACAGGGTGTTAGTTTCCCATTCTGCCGTCGGCAGGTTTGCGGTAAGAACGATGGAGAACCAGCGTTTCTTGGCTTTTACTGGTTTCCAAATGCATCCTATTCTTATTGATTTGCTAAAAGTAAAAAAAAATCATGCATTGCGCTCTTCACAGAGATGTCATGAAGAAATCCTTATGCTGCCCATTTGTGAGTTATATTACCTTAAGTATTTGTTTATCTCCCGGCAGCTTCAGTGTAGAGCAGGCTCCGTGGCTGACAGCCGTGGTGGGTGCGCTCAGTGTTTACGGCAGAACTGGGGCTGTAGGGGAAAAAGATGAGAATCTCTCGCAAAAATGGTAAAATGGCTGCTGACTTGGAGGCCTCTGGGTTAGTTTTACATCCTTCCCGATGTCCAAGAAAATACAATTTTACTTCTAACAAGTTTTCTCCCCTCGGCTTTTTCCCCCCTCTCTTGCCTCCGTCGGTTTCCTGGAAGATTTGAGGACAGAAAACACTTTAGTTAGAGGAGCTCTATTACTCCTAACGCTCTTTTTGCAATCGGATGTGGCACTCTATAGAATAATCTTGGTACCCAGAGATCACACGACATAGGCAAGCTTGCTCCTGTGCGACTTGACTCCTTGTTCAGGTGCTTGCAGCAGTTCGCAAATACCCATTTTTTTGGGGTAACCCTTTTTTTGGGGGGTAAGCACTGCGCAAAAAGCACCTTTTCTGAAATGTGTCTCTCCTTTGCAGGTGTTTGGGGTCCGTCTTAGATTTTATTTCAGCAAAACCGAAATCCCTTGTCGGGCAAGAGGTTTTCCTTTCCTTTTTGAGCTCTTGCGTGCGCTTGTTAGGACCAGACTGCTCGTGGAAGTTCTCCTTCTTGCAGATTATCTCCCCTGCAGGTGCTTCTGCCCTTGGTGGGCTTCTGATCCAGCCTGCAAATAGTTTCTGTAGAAATAATTGAAAAACTAATTCTCTACCACATCGAGTGTGCATGTCTGTGGGTATTTACATGGGTTTTTTTTAGAGTTAAACCAAATTTGGAAGCAGCATCTGATTATTTTAGTGAAATTCTGTTGCTTATGACTTCCTTCTGCACTTGCCTTGCCCTGAGGCACAGCAAAGATGAAGGCGTTTGCCCAGGGACACACACTGGCCGGCGCGAGCGGCTCGCCATGTTTGAATTCGGATGATCTGGGCTTGCTGCTTTCCTAAACGAGCCGCACATGGTGCTGCCTCCTCAGCAGCATCCGCACTGACATTCACGCTCTCTCCCCGCACTCGGGGTCCCTGGAAGGCTGAGCCTCTATTGTGGCAGTGGTGTCACCCAAGTCACCTCCCGGTTCCTTCTGGAGCAGTGACAGCCGATGGAAAAGGAGGTGTAGCTGCATCTTGGCTCTTCTCTAGCAGTCTCCTGCTGCTACGCTAGCCCGAGGCAACTTGAAATTACCCCTGGGACCAGCCAGTCCCCAGCTGCTTCCAGAGTGGAGAGGCATAAAGGTGGCTTCAAGCCACCTTTGTTCTCCAATCCTTGTCTTGCACTAAGTGCAGTCGAGTCATAGGGGAGAATCTGGGCCAGGGTTTATGAAACGCTTTGCTGTAGAAACATGCCCTGGGTGCAAAACCGCAGCTTTCCGGCTCTCCGAGCTCCTGTCTTGGCACCCGTCGCTTCTTGCCCTGCAACAGGGGAGATGGCAAAGTCTCCAGCCAAGATCCGGGCTCTGTCTGTGAAAGCATCGGTCTGTAACATGAAGTGTCATCGCGGGGCTGTCCTTTGTTGCTCTCTCTGTGTCTCTGTCACCGCTCGAGCCAGCGGCTCCTGCCTCAGAGAGGGTCCTGCACAAAGCTGGTGACCCCAGGGAGCAAGCCTAAGACACGGTGGGAGGAGGAGGAGGTGCTACCACGGCTGTACAACTCTGTTTTTCTTTTTATTGGGAAAATCAGCGCTTCTAACAGGGATTGTTTTATTCATATAGTCACATCCCTACTTCAGCCTAGCCTCTGCTTTTGCACCAGCCCTGGTTTGCTCTCACTCATCCTGAGGTGGTGATACCTCCAAGCTGTAATTCCCCTCTCGGTAATTTCCCCTCAGAAAACCTTTGGTTTTCATTCCGCAGAGCTAATCTGGTTCTTACGCTAATTTTTCACCAGTATCACTCCCCTAACCGCAGGGAGCCTTCTCATTTTCCAATGAGACAAGTGCTGGCCTCATAAAATTCCCTTTTTGTGATCAGCGTTATTTGGGCAGTCGACTTCTAGCACTTCATTTCTATTCTCTGGCCCTTCCCAGGATCTCCCGTGTGACACCCAACATTGCTGATGGCCCACGCACGCGTTTCTGCTGCCTGAAACGCTTTTAATGGCTGGTTTTAGTTGTCTGAAAGGAAAGCAGTATTTTCACCTACCCCATCTCATAAGAGATGACATGAGGAGTGCTCTGGTCAAAAGGAGACAACCCAGGTAAGGCACAGAAGATATTTTATTCAGCCCAGACAAAAACCTGTGTCTCCGCCTGTTTGCTGAGCGTGGCAGGTATGCTCCACAGGGGTGTAACTCCATCAGGTCCCGCGGTAGTAGTAACACTCATCTTTTGCACTTTAATACAATCTAAAAGCTTGTAAAAGCTCCTCCAGGGGGCTGCGGGTTGGGGTTTGGTTGGGATTTGGGCAGCAGAAAGTGTCTCAGCCTTGTAGCGATGTGAGGGGTATCTGCTCGGACAAGGATGCCCCGTAACCAGCCCAATCATGGAAAAGGCTGATATTTTTTCGTCACAAATCTTCCGATGCCTCTCTAATAACTTTCAGTCTGTTTGCTACTCTGGCCTATGATTCATTCGCCGCGTTATTCTAGCTGCTGGCCTGAAACGCTCTGTTTGAGTTAGACCAAAAGTTTCTTCTGATCTCGATTTCCATTCAGATGTGATTTTACCCTAAATTCAGGGTTTCGTTTGGCCCAGCTGATAAAACTCAGGATCAGCATACCCAAAATTTTGAGGCACAGGATGGTGGAGTTTAACCCAAATATGAAAAAAACCCAAACCACTGTGGTCATCAATTTTGAGAGAAAAACATGAATAGCTTGGGATAGACTGGAGCCCCTGTGTTCACATATGCTCAGTCATCACAACTCGGTGATCTTGATTTCTGGTATCTGTCTGGAGAGTCCTGGGCAGAGGAGACAGAGTATCTTCATCCATTCAGGAGTTGAGAAGTGGAAATTACATGTCTTTCCTCTTCATTTTCTCTGGGAAAATCTTTTAACTAATTTATGAAGTAGTTAATCTGGTTTCACATGTGTGCAAGTAAATGAGCATGTCATGTGCCCTCGCGTGCTGGAGAAAAAATTATTTCCTGATGGCAAGATAATGGAAACATATTGGGGGCGAGAGAAGGGTTTCATTAGAAAGGCACAGCTTCACCAATACGATTCTTGCAAACGAATCGTGACTCATCTCCTCCAGACCTAAATAAAAAAAATCGCGGGGAGTCAGATTGTTGTCCCTAACTCAACATCTAAAAGTCAGACAACTAATTAAGCTGGGGCTGTCTCCGTCCTGAGGAATAATAGATAATGGTTTCCCAAGGGTAATTCACGTCACTGCAGACTAGGCGGACAAGTCACCTTCTGGGGATGCTTATTCTGACATTGAACGCAGAAGCTGCACAGGTAGCTTAGAAGAGATGCCTGGTTTTCAGAGACACAAACACGGTGAGAGAAGCCCCTGCCTTACAGCCTAGTGCTAGAATTAGGGCTTAAAATGAGAGCTGAAAAGGCTGCGGTTTCCTAGCAGTTAGAACAACCTGGCCCCAATAAGGAGCTGCCCGTCAGCAATCAGAATAACCCAAGGCAATGAGAAATTAAAAGCAGCTTTCAATTAAAGCTGCCTAGGGAAAGTGTTTGCGTCTGGGGGAAGCAAGTGTGGTCACTAAATAATACGGGCTAATAACAATGAAAGAGAAAAATGAATAGGGGTAAATGGAGTCAATTATGCCGACAAACTTCAGAGTTAAGCTCTGAAAGTTGAGGGTTGTGGAGAGTGTCTGCGATGAGGACGTGAAATGTTAATCCAGGTCAGATCCTCTTTCAGAGGCCCGTTGAAAAGACCTACTGACTAACCCAAACCGGATTTATCACTCAAGATATTTGCGTGGGTGAGGTCAAATTTGTACTTCCCTGTTGCCCGGGAGCTGAGAGCTGAAGGTGGTGGCGTTGGTTGCTGTAAGAAGGTGATGCACAAACGCACCGCAAAAATCAGCCAGCACGAACCTACTGAAAAGTCCCGATTCCGCAGTTATAAACTGGGAAAAAAAACACTCCACACACAAGATGGCATTTTGCACCTGAGAACCCAGCAAATAATAATGCATTTCTGAAATGTGTAGTATGGCACTGCATTATATGCTTACATCTGATTAATGTAACGGGAAAGTGGCCTAATGCAGTATGTTATTTGTCCTGATACATTCTGGAGCTTCCGAGAACGAACATTAAGGAAGCTGTGAAGCTGTCACACTTTGTAAAGGCTACTCAAAGGGTGCAGATTTAGTAGCTACAATGCTAAAATGCAGTCGTGTTTTTAAAGCATTTCTTTTCCTTGGGCGGAGCCTTCGCAGACACCCAGAAGATTTTTTAATTGACGCCCATAACTCTTCCCTGGTTCCAGTAGGGCAGCAGGGAGGGCACCGATCCACATTGCGCTGGGGTTTGCTATCAAGGCTTGACAGCAGTTTTCCATCCATATCTACTGGAAAATACTCTTAATTTCCCCTCAAACACAGCACATCTGCCATCCGAGATATCTACAAATCCTGAAAGTCAGTGATGGAGTGAGGACGGGGAGAGAGTCATCGCATTTAACCCGTGACTGCCGCGTTTTTCATCCTTACGAGGACGTTAGACACAATAAAATGAATTTTCGTGGAAGCGTTGTGTCTCCCTGAAGTGGGCAAACGATAGGTTAAGAGAAAGCAAATGAAAGGTAAGATTAATAGCATTTATCATGGCAGATAGACTAGCAGTTTGCTAATTAAAGATGTTAGAACATAGAAGCAGCCAAGGATCAGTGGCTTTTAATGAGGATGTTGTAGGGTGATTTAGGTCTAATTTTCTGCTTAATAAGGCTGGTTTAAAAAGTAATTTTGTTGGGATGTGACTCTCCTAAACCTGTTCATTATCAGTGATGGGACTTCACTTCAACACTCCAGGAAATGTTGTGTTTAATTAATATTGTGTCGGCAAGTGGATATGCTGACAGATGAGAAAAAAATTGATGAAGAACTTTCAAGGACATTGACTTCATTACACAGCTTCATTATAGCCTGAATAACTGGCTAAATATGTCATTGGAAAGATAATGTGCCACTTTTAACTCTTCTCTGTGTGTTGCTCACGTCAGTAAGCACAGTATATTTTCAAAACAGCCACAATTGGAAAAAAACAAATCAAGGGATCAGTTCTACAACATTTTCTCAATGTTTCATTCTCTTTCTGAGATTTCTAACTGATGCTGGACTATTTAAAGCAAAATACTGTAGATTATTTACATTCATTTATCAACCATTCTACTTGGACAGAATAAGACTTTGGTAAGTGACATTCTTCACCATTGGGGAATTTTCCACAGCTTTCCACCCCTGAGACAACAGGAGAAATTAATTTAAAAGATTTTTATCTCTGCGCACAAAGTAACATCCTGAGGTGGAGCGATGGATCGATCAGTGTCTCGCTAAATCTGCTTTGGCCAGTTTGTCAGCACGACAATGAATGTTTGTCCATTTAAAGCCCATGATCTCGTACCCACACATAACACTTAACTTTATGCCTCTGGGCTTATTCAAGCAAAATGAAGTGTCCCAAGAGGTCCTAAATACGTTGCCTCTGCACGGAGGGGGATCGTGCCTTACCCTGCTACGGGAGCTGAGGGAGACAGGTCCTTCCTGGCACGGTTGCAGGAGCCAGGGATGCTTTCAGTATCTGCCACGGAAAAAGTGGGTACCTGGGAAGGTATGAGAAAAATCACTCTATGAAATGATTCAAAAAAAGAGAGTCTATGATGTTCAATTAATTTTTGGACCCGGAGCCACTGCGGTAGTTCACAGATGTTCGCAGACCACCCTCCACCGCCTCACCAAACTGTCAACCAGAAAATATGGCAAAAATAATCTGTGTCAGGCTAGATGCTGTGTCCCAAGTGTGGCCTTAGAGACTTTGGGTTGGGCTCCTCTGACCTGTAATACAAGATGTTTTGCAGCAAGGAAAAAAAGCTTCAAATCTGATCTTTTAAACTGTGGTTAGGAGAGAAAAAAACAGCACTGAATGCAGGGTCTGGAGCTGTGTTTACCTGGAGGATACAGAAAAGCACCCGAAAGGTGTCTTACAAGCTTTCTGGAGAGAAACAGGTCAAGCAGCAAACTGCTGACTTTTCCTGGGTCTCAACTGCCTCTTCTTTGAGAAATGAGACTGTTGAAAGAAGGAAAGGAAGAAAAACAAAGCTCGACCTTTGAGGCTGAAAGTGAAAGAAGAAAAAAATGTTCTCAATCTTAATCATTAGGGATATTAGCCAAGAGACGAGGGCCAGACAGGGGAAGGAGAAGAGGCGCTGACTGGAGGCGACAGCTGGAGTTTATCTGATGCGTCAGTTCTCCTTAACACCTCCATTTTGTGGCTGCCGTCACCTTCAGATGAGCACTTTTACAGAACAGGATTCACTAAAGCGTTCTGCCGTCTCGGCCCCGGTGCGCACCGGAGAGCTCTGTCCCCGTCGCGGTATTTGCGTTTACGTTCCTGTTTCCCAGAGCTGCAGGGAGAGCCAGGGGTGGGAGCATCTCTGCGGCTGTGCAGCCATGGGCGCGAGCCTGATTTGGCCCTCACCCAACACCTTTGAACTTTGCCTACATGCCAGCAACCGTTAATAATGACTCATTATTTTTTTTACCCTTGGTAATAAGGCAGGCAACACTCAGCCCAACTGTTCAATGAAAGCCTAGCAGATAGCGTCCTGTCATCACCGCAGAGCTGAAGCCGCTCCAGCACCTTATGTCTAGAGAAACTTGGTAAGATATCCAGGGTTTGGAAGAAAAGGAAGGGGCTAATGAAAGCCGTCAATCTCCACCCAGGTTTGCTCTGCCGGCCCATGTGTAATGACCTCCCTAATGGGTAATTGCGGGATTAGAACCTCACAGTTTAAATATCGCACGGGGACATATGTCAGTGGAGCAAACCATTGCCTGGCAGTGGTACAATGCTCTTAGACGCTTATACGGGTCAGCCCGGAGGAGGGAAGGTGCCTGGGAGATGTAACGCTGGTTAAGCCCATTAAACACGCAGGTCCCGAGACGGTGATGGTCACTGTCCGCTTGCTGGCAGAGCTGCCCGGTTCTTGGGCACGAGAAGGGGAAGATGGTGCGCAGAGCCCACATGCATTGGGTACACATCACCCTCGTCATCCTCGCCTTGGGAAAGTGGGACCGTGTTCCATGGTGGCAGCAGGGAATAGCTGGGAAGTGGCATTTCAGGGTGCCATTAAATATGCCACTGGATATGCCGCCATCTGTCAGTGATCTCTGATGGAATCACCTACTGTGTGGGACAGCAAGGGCCAAACAGCTCCTAGATGAGAGCTCGAGTCACATCCAACCTGCCTCCGAGGGATATCCACCTCCCACACCACAGCTGCTTCTCTCCCCTGAGTCAGGACACAGTCAGGGTCGTGCACCTTCGGTGGCAGGTATTTTGCGAATGGCTCATCTTTCAGCGTTTTGCGTGGCACGACAAACACCAACCCAGAGAGATCACCCAGTCTGTTCCTTCATACTAATCCCCATTAAAAGGCTATTGGCCAATAAGGGATTAAAGAGCTTGTAAATGAGGCTCAGGGAACATTTTGTAGCTTTAGTGGAAAACACGCTTCTTTTTAAGGGTGTAAACTTCCCATGGAACCTTTCCGTGGTGCTTTGGTAATTTTGGAGACCACCTCGTCTCATGGCAGCAGCGTTGGGCCATTCCCTTCAAGCAGCGTAGGTTGAGGTGAAGTTATCAGAGCAGTGTCATCCCCATCTGTCTGCTCTGCCAATGCCCGCAGGTGGAAATCCGTGTGCTCAAGTATCGGGGCAGCATCATTTGTGTCCAACTAACAAAAGGCACCCGCCCCATTATTAGACACTTAGTGCCCTTTTTCTCCTGTGATTTAGTTGTTTATGCGGCATCCTGGGTAAAATTTCACCCACATCGGTTTTCCAATGGTCGGACAGACAGGAACATCATGAGGACTTCTTCTAAAATAACGTCCTCTCTTACCCTGGTCCACGGAGGGATATGCCTTAGCTGTTTATCTGCATTTAATTGTGTTGGTTGTGTATCGCTGCTGGTGCGTGCTCTGGCGTAGATTACGCGCAGTGTATGGCTGCCCATTCTCTGCGGATATCTTGTTTTTAATAGCTTTATCTGTGCCGCTTGTGTAAATGCTGAAAGCCGGGGTCCGGTCATTGATCCGGGCGAGCCGGATGGAAAAGGCTCCATGTGTGCTCCCTCTCTCCCGAGCCAATTGTGGGGGCAGAGTAACCACCTTGTTCCAGGACCTGGCACCCTGGCATTCATCTGAGGGCGACAAGCTCAGCCTGGGTTTTCCGACAAGCCCTGTAGTTCCAACTTACAACATCCATTCTGCCTGCGCTTTTCCCACGTTGCCCGGTACCTCCTGACCAAAGCCAAAGCAATGTCACACCGTGCCCAAGGATGGTGGCACTGATGGACATCTGTGGGTCCACCAGGCTGCTCCACTGCTTTCTCCGGTTATGTGTCATGCTTACCTACAGCAGACCCATGTTTTAAATACACAGCAACTTTTTTTCCTGTGGATCCTCAGCCACGGGCGCTGGTAAACCTGTCGGACCTCAGGGCTACGCGTCCCATGGATGCCAGGCGTAACCTTCACCTGCAGAGTGTGCAGCTTTCTTCTGCCTCCCACTTACTGCTGGTGGAAAATCTGGCTCCTTCCACTTGTGGTTGCCCAATGCCTGCTGCAGTCAAAGGGGAGCGCAGATTTGCTCGGAAACAAATGATTTCCAGAGGGGAACATTACTCCCAGGGTAGCAGGGCTAGGAAGTGGATGCAAAAGTTTTTCAGAGCCCATTAAGCTCAACATGGGTTGAGATCCACTGGCAACGTTCGCTCTCTCCGTGTGGGCATGTAGGTGGCTAAAGCTGTTTAAAATTTGGATAAATAAGTGCAATGTGGACAGTTGATCAAAACCTTTGCTCGAAGGATGCGACTGTGCGGATGCCTCGCTGCGGGCATGTGAGATGCTGGTCTCGGGGACTGCTGGCTTCTGCCTGACTGGCAGGAGACAGGCTTTTATTCTACTTTGGCTCTTCTTGTTCCTGAGCTTGCTGCTTAATTGTTCTCTGACAAAGGGGCTAATTAATTCCTATGCAGGGCAATTAAATCACAGCGGATGTGATCAGTTTTGCGGCACTGACAATGAGGGGACAGAGAAACCAGCCCCGGACAGGGGAAAAGCACATTCCCACTGGCCCCCCGATCTCAGCCCAAACGGAGCTGCATCCCCGGGGTGTGTGGCGTCTTCAGGCTGAGCTCAGGCAGCTCGGAGGAGGAGGGGACGGCCACATTTTTGGAGATGAGCTGCTGGGTTCATCCTCACTCCCACCCTGGGCTCGGCAGGGGGACGCTTAGTTTAGTTACTCCAATCGAGATCTCATCCGTGGGGCCAGAAAATGAGAAATCCCATCCTCTGTGCAGGGCGCTTACTGGTTCTGCTGGATCATCTCCTGCGCCGGGGTACGTTGGCCTCGTGGTACCATCTCCCAGGGAGGAGGTGACATGCCCAGGGCTGGCAAGGAAGTCGGTGGCAGAGCAGGGCATCACCTCCTGCCTGGCTGGGTCACCTAGGTGTGAGCTAAATAACGAAGCAGGCGTCAATTTGGAAGCAAAGGGTGCGGGAACCCTTTGCAGGGGTGTCAGCAGCACCCGCGCCTGTTCTCCAGAAGAGCCTGTTGCTCCTTTGTGTGATTCTGGAGTATCTCAGCTGAGCGTTCACCCTCCGGGCTGCAGCAGAGAGTCCCTCAGCACACGCTCTGTAAATATTTAGATGGACTTTTCAAACCAAACGCTATTAGAAATTTGGCTGTTTGTAGGCTGCCGTATAACCCAGTGCAATGCATAATTATATAATTGTCAGATATCCAAGAGTTGAATATTTTGCAACATGCCAAAATCAAGAGGGTGCTCTTAATAACATCCCAAATGTACTAAGTGTTTAGTACATCCTGGAAGATACATTTCTTGCCCCAGAGAACATGCGGTCTGAAAAATTAATATTGATTCTAGACAAATCAATGTTTGCTTACTAAAATCACGCGCTGAATACTTCATAGCGCCCACACAGCTGCAGGGATACGGCGGGCCCTGTCTCCCTGCGATGCTGTATGCAAGGCGGCACCTTCCCCTGCAGCTTCAAAATTGTGGCAATAACGTTACTGAACGGCATCTCCCGTCAGTAACCGCGAAGGGAAGGGAAGAAATCAGACTTTTTCTGCAGATCCCCAATGGGTTTCTTTTAGGCAAGGGCCGTGTACATTAATACAAATCATATTTTATGTTACTCACAGGACATAGAGATAATCAGAAAGCTATCTTCATAAACAGAGGGTTATTCATAATCCCTCACATGGCATTTCAATTATCAGTCTGATGACGATGTGACATTATGGATGAGGTTGTGATTAAATTTTCTTGTGTAATGACCCTAAGTAAATCTTTGCAATTTTCATTTTGCAGAGATTTAATATAGATTGGTGGCTTCTTGTTTGGCCCCCGTTTAATCCAAAATCGCTCATTAAATTGGGACCAGTAAACATCTGATGATTGCATTTCATGGGCTGAGCTATGAATTTACCATATTAAATCTACATTCCAGATGGATATAAGCATCTGTTCTCATTATGGTTATTGGTGTTAATCTGAAACCCTGACCTGTTTCTCCTAACATCACTCATATTAAATTCCACCCCAAATTCTAACAAATATTGGCATGAGGGCAGAAGATAGCTAAAATACCTTCACGTGCACGTAATCCGGTGAAAGATTAACAGCAGAAATTAGGGGACAAATAACATGAACTTCTTCCTTGTTCTCAGAAGGCGGCTTTCATTGCTGCAGCATGTAAAACAACTGCTTTTGTTTTCTAGCATTGAAAAAAAAAACAAACCCAAACCTACAAAACCCCCGTGGCCAATTCTATTCCACCATGTCCTTGCTAATCACCGGGCTTGAGCCGTATCCTTTACAGAGTGGCACATCCCTAATTTGTAAATCTGATTTGTCACTAAATCTCCGCAGAGTTTGACCCAGCATCTTGCCGGCACTTGTCTGGCAGTAGCCGGGCTCCCCTGCTCCCGAGCCAGCCAGCTGAAAGTCAAATTAATCGGTGACTTCCAAAGACCGGTAGGAAGAAGATATTTGTTACAGGACTGCTGAGAGCTTCTCCGCGCTGAATGATTCATGTTTATTGCAGCCGGGGCATTTATTTATTAGATTGCTCAGTGTAATGGGAAATTTAAAATGACACACATTGTATTACAGGGAGGCTTAGCAAAATATTATCTCCCTGTTATTGTAAATCAAACCATTCTCAATGTCAGCTCGGATCACCTCTGCTCAGCAGAAGTTTTTCCAGAGGGTTTGTTTGGTTCCTTACGGGTTTTTTTGCTTTACCTTAAGCAAACATACCCTCTTCCCAACCTGGCGTGCAAGGCTGTACAGCTCGGTGCCGCAGACCGTGTTGGGATGCTGACAGTAATCCTGGATTTACCTGGCTCTTCACACCCAGGTCCTGCGTGTAACGGATCGGACAATTCAGCCCCATGGTAAAAAAAAAAATAAAAATGAGCCAAAAGGGTGGATATAGCCTTTGCCTGGAAAAGGAGGGAACCGTTCAGCATTTTAAAGGAGCAGAGGTGGATCTGTTCCACCCACCTTGTACCAAAAGGCACAAACCCCCTCCCGACGCCTCATTAGTGATGCCCCAGGGTTTTCCTGGCTTGTTGGGGGGGGCGGGAAGGATCCGGCCTGTGGGGTGCTGGGAGAAGGAAAAACAGCCAGGAAAATTGTAAATACCAGAAAAGCCTGGCTGAATAGTGGTAAAGCTGGGCTGGAGCCAAAAATCTGAAGTAAGCCCATCACTGGAGTTTGCCCTCCCGAAGCACCTTCCCCCGTCACAGCTCTCTGCCTGCGCACCGTTAGTGACCGAGAGCAGGACTAAGGATTAGGGGAAAGGCTCTGCTGGGTTTTAAACACCAAATATTCACCTCTGACGTATAAACACTGTCCCTGCAGCGCAAAGTGTTGGAAAATGTATAAAAGCCGCGGTTATCGGTTAAGCAGTGGGATGCAGCATTTCCCGATGGCTGCTCCCTGCACTGGGCGGTCGCTCCTCTGTAAAATTTCCTTGTGATTTTAACAGGATGAAAAGTGCAGAAACACAAATACGTTATTACTTCCAATGTGAACTGAAGTTTGTACATAAAACAAGGGGAAAAGAGATGTAAATATGCAATAGGTATTACCAAGCGCATCATCTGCACACAGAAAACTCCGGCTGCCTGCAGCCTCCCGTACCCATTTTGTAACGCGGAAAAATAATCTGATCTCTCAAACACCATCTGAAAGACCACAAAAAGAAAGGCAAAAAAAGGACTGCAACATTCAGCGGGTGCAAAAGCCCACTAAGGTGTGTATTTATCATCACTCACAGTTGTAACAGAAGGGGAAAAAAACCAACCCAGCCCCGTCATTAGTAATTAAGCCTGCATCATTCATGGGAGAGCCGTTGTGTATATGCAATGAGGCTAATTATCTCCAAAGTGCTGTCGGATTTAAAAGAGTTTGGGTCAGGGGAGCATGCGGAGGGGCTCACAGGGCTGGGCTGGCCACACTTCAGTCGGACCAGTTTGACTTCGGCTCCCGGCTCTGACTGTGGGGCTGGGGGGCAGCGGAAAGGTCGTTACCGCTCATCAGCGTCTGCAGCTCCTGACAGCCGCAGCCGCAGGAAGGATGGACCACGGCGTTGGGATGACGGCAGCGGGTGCGCAAGTGCAGCTTGAGGAGATGCTGCCTGAAACGATCCACCATATTCATTTTCGTTCCAGAATATTGATTTTTGCCATAGCCGGGTGTGGTTGCGCCGGGTTTCTGCCTGGTTGCTCCCACGACGGGTGCGGCAGCAGCAGTTTGGGTGGATGGACATCGCCGAGAGGGTCACCAGCTCGGGAGCTCGGGGGAGCGGAAAGCAGGCGGGGAGAGGGGTCCTGGGGAGCTTCCCTGGCAGAGGGGGGTCACAGCAGACGCGTGGGCAGAGGCTGCCTGGGCTTAGCCATGAGGCAAGGAGAGGTTCGTTTGGGTCACTGTATCTAACGGTGCTTCCCGCTGGCTGCAGACCGCGGCCACGGCACTGTGGGCGTGCAGGAACGGACACACAAGGGGTGGATATCCCGCGGCACCTGGAGCCTTCCACACGTGGAGCTAGAGAAAACCAGAATTAAAAATCCCCTCCCCCAAACCAGATTCACACCGGTTTAAGTAGAGGAAGAAACCATCCATGCCAGGGAGGGCAGTCCCTGAAATTCTCCCCAGCCTCCAAAATGAGGAGTTTTAAGAGGGGACGGTGCTGAATGACGGCTCTGGGCAGCTCTCCTGCAGCTTCCAGCACAACGGCCCAAAGATTTTAATTGCTTGCTGACTACTATTGCTGCACACAAGTTAGCAAAAGCTGAAACCGTCTGACATAAATCACATGTATCGGCCCAATAAATCTCCTCCTGAAGTGACAGCTTTGCAGACAGCCCTGAGCGAGAGCGGCCGTTGCGCAGACCTGTACGTACAACCGCCGCCTGCAAACCGGTGACAGATCTGTTGAGACCAAAACACTTGGCATTCTGCTAATGTCTGTCATTACCGTGATTGATACGGCCCCTCTATCACACTCTGCAGTTGTCTACATTTGCAAAGCTTTATTAAATTACCACGTCTCCCAACTGTTATCCGGCATCAGTACAAGGAAATGACCAAGAGCAGTCAGGGACGACTCGAGGTTTTTCAGCTCCGAAGACCTGGAGAGGCGGAAGGGGTGAAAGCTGAGGGTTTGCTGACTTTTCTCCAGCTAAAATACCCAGTATAGAATTATCTTTCTCTTTGAGGACGGGAGGTGACGCTGTCCCCGCGTTCGGTAGCGGAGGGGTCGCTCCTGATAAAAGAAATAGGTGACAGTGACAGCTCCCGCTCAGGGCTCGGCTGGACCAAGGGACTTTCTCCTTCCCTCAGTGTCTCACAATTATAAAGGTTGAAGGATTTATTTGGCAAGCCCTGGTGCTCTCGGGGCCGGGGTTTTCTTAATGACTCTGCTGCAGGTGTTCCCCTTGACCTACCTTCAGTGCAAGCCCCTGTAACAGGTGCCATTACAATATATTCCGCCCCACTGAAAGTCCTGTCTTCATGGAGACTTTAGGAGGAAGAATACACAGATATATTGTTTCTATAAATCCCCTGATATTATCTTTTATCGGTGGTAATAAATGTCCATATTAATTAACTTAATGGTTTTAACTGCAGTAATGACTTTGTATTAAACTAGCACGCTTTCATGTCCCATATAAAAGCTGCAATAATAAAATTCGTCTGCAGTATTTTTTTCGACTTCTATTATGCTGAAACAAAGCAAACCCATTGCTGAAATATTCCAGCCGCCAAGGCCAGCAGATGAATCAAGCTTGGTGTATATCAATTCCATTTTAAAAGGAAAGTTTACTCAAATTTGGAAAGTTTTGAGCAAGCCACAGATAGAATAGAAACAAAACGGGGCAACCACTTTTTTTTTTTTTTCTGTATTTTGCCAATAAATGAGTGAATCTGGTACTCAGTCTTCTTTCATCTATTGCTGTGAATATTCTCAGTATTCCCATAAATGTTTGAGAAAAATTCATAGGCTTTTGCAATCATTTGGGAATACGAGTCAGTGCCAGAGGAGGTGTTGATCGCCAGTAAGGGAGCAGGAAACACCGTGTGTGATGAGAGCAGCCAGCGAGTATCAAAGAAATATCTTCAAAAGTTCATTTGCATTCTCCAGGCTGAAATTTCTTTACATTAAATATGAACTTCTGCAACTGGAAAGGTGGAAAATGGTGATTATCGGCAGCCAGGCCAGCGGCGGAGGAAA
Organism: Larus michahellis; assembly: GCF_964199755.1. Taxonomy (NCBI): domain Eukaryota; kingdom Metazoa; phylum Chordata; class Aves; order Charadriiformes; family Laridae; genus Larus; species Larus michahellis. The sequence continues at coordinate 3,287,844 of NC_133907.1, read as the reverse complement.
AAAAAAAAGCTTATCTCCATAAATTGACATCTGTGAATAGCTTTTCCTGGTTCTACCAGAGCTATGTCTGAGCCAATTGTAGTCATTGGGTTTGCAGGGGATTTAAAACAGCATGACCGTCCTCACCGTCTGCGTGAACTGGCCCCATTTTAGAACTGGCTGTTACAAGTGTGTTTCCCAGCTTTACCGCCCTGGGGCAGGTGTGTTGGTTCAGGGCTCCTGAACCCCCCGGAGAACGCCCGAGAGCCCTCCTGCCACCCCAGCCCCACCTACACGGTTCCTTTCAAGCAATCCTTACCTGCTTCTGAAATTGGAGATAAAGCCTCTAATTTAGAGTTTCTTGACACGTAGAAGGTGCTGCTTTGCAGAGGTAGTTTATCTCCTGCATGTGATTTGGGAGATGAAAAAGAAGGTGCACCAGAGGGAGAGGTCAATGAGCGGGACCCAGCATCCGTTCACTGGGATTTCCTTCCCGTCCGCATTGCACTGGAGAACGACTAAGGCTGTGTATAAACAAGTCTAAATTTTGCACCATGACAGCAATGGATCTCTGCAAAGTAAAACTTTTCCCTCAGCTGCTTCACGCGTTCTAACAAAAGCCCATTGCTGGCACAAGCTGGTTAAAACAAAAGCGTAAGCCTGGCTCACAACCAGTCACGGTGAAAGCTTTCTAGTCTGGTCAATAATCCCAAGTTTTTAAAAGTGCAAATTAATCTCGAGAGTCTTTCCTGAGAAGAAAATGCTAGATTGAATTGGCCTTTAGAAGCAACGAAGTGAATTGAGAGGCAGCTGCCAGCCCTTTGATACGGCCACCAAAAGTCAGATCCCCTTCCTCCTGCTCTGCCCACCGAGCCAAGCTGCTCTCCGTGTCATGTCCTTCTTCCTGGATTCGAAGCTCAGAAAGTCCTAATTGTTGTGTCCTTGCCAATGAGCTTATGGTGCAGCAAGCAACAAGGCTTTCCTGGTCTGTTAAGATGGTTTTGAGCTTTTTCTGAGCAGCTTCTAAGAAACTCCCACTGGCTCCAGAGCATCTTCTCCCATCTCCTCTGAGAAAAAGGTCAGAAAACATTCAGGCTCTTGGTAACTTCTTTAGGTCTCGATACGTTTTGTTCCCAAGAGCTGCAGCTGTGGTTGCAGCAGTTTGCCGATCTGAGCCGAGGTTGGGCTCTGCAGACGGGGGCAGATGAGCCCAGCTGGTGGACATCACCCCAAAGCTCCGAGTCACGTTGCCCCGTGGCCGGCTGTGACAGCGTGCCGGGGGGTTTGCTTGATGGCTCCCTCTGGGAGTGCTAGTTATCCTGCAAGCTTTATGTAAATATTTTTAAGTGGCACATCTGTCTGAATTACAGTCGTGCCCTCCCGGATTGCTAATTGTAGGTTTTAATTCAGTTCTGACGACCAGTTTACATAAATTAGGGAGCTGGCAGTAAGCAAGCTTTGAGGAGATGGGATATGGATTTAGCGAGGGCTGATTTTTTTCTCTCTGAAATGCTTCTCCTCCCAAGCCAGTGCCTCTTCCCTTAGCTTGAATCATTCTGGGGGAAAAACAGAGAGTAATTCAGCTCTGCTTGTCGAAGGCACGCAGCGCTGTTTTGCCTTTACCCCCGTGCTGGTGTGCCCAGCTCACACCAGTAGCCTAACTGGCGTTAATTGGCTATGTAAATAGCAAAGGATTTGGCATTTAATTTCTCTGGCAAGAGGCAGGGCCAGCGTCACTTGGCGTGGCTGTGCCGGCTCTGGCTGAGGCGAGCACGGTGTGCGTGTTCCCCAGGCAGTCGGTGCTGGACCGAGGATGCACCAACCAACAGGTTGTTCCATGGTCGATAAAACTCTTCCAGCCCTTCTTCAGCTGCAGGGGCTGCAGGACTGGTGTGCCCAAGCCAGCGCTGGCCATCAACCAAAGCCCAGCCGAACTGGTCCAATGCGCAGCCGCATCCCCTCTGCAAAGGGGACTGGGACCATCCAGAAAGGCTTTGAAGCCACCATTTGTTTTCCTGGCTCTTGCTTGTGTTGGAAGCATTAACACCCCCTCATGCATGGTCTTGATGTGGCAAAGTATAAATTAAAAAAAACTTTGCACCAATTTCCATCAGTCGTTGAGGTGGACCTTCCGAAATTCATTTGCTTAATCCAAGGAGGGACGGCGATCTGCTTGGAAGCGGAAGTTTGCTCCACACGGGGGCTTGAGCAGGATGTGGAAATATCCCTCCCAGCAGCCCGAGTCTCAAATTTGTGGGAACCAGGTTTCACCATAATATTTACACGCTTGGTTTGTATGTCAGCAGCCCCTGAAAGGTGCCACAGCCCTGGGGTGGATGCAAGCTGTGAGTCTTCCGAGTCCTTATTCTTCAGGAAAATATCTAAGCCCTTATATTAAATGACAGCTGAGCTCTTACACCTGAGTGGGGAAATGGCCCTTTAATATAAATTAGCGCCCAAAATACAAGCAAAGATTAGAACGCTAGATCTCTTTTTGAGAACGAAGCTGTCTGATCCTGTGTCTTACTGCCGGCAACTGAGCGTGCAGAAAGGTCGTGAGCTGCACCTGCGCGTCGAGTTCCCAGTTTGCATATTAGGTAGTTTAAACTTCAAGCAGAGATTAATGAAGCAGGTGAGCATTCACTTTCTCCGAACTGGAGGCCTTAGGACTGGAATGTCTTTGGCTGATGCTCTTATCCGCGTCACCCCCTGACATCAATATGGTCACGAGCCGTTTTTCCTCCGTCGCATCCTCCTGTTCTCCCAAGCAATCACGCGTTTAACACCACAACCACTGACACCACTGATGCCGCTGTTTAACCATCAAGATACGCCAGGTTTGTCCCGACGCCTACCAGGTGTCCCTTGTGTGGGTAGAAGCCGTACTACGACTGTAGACAGGAAAGTCAGAGTTTCCTTTAACAACACATGCTTGCAAATAAAGTATTGCTGCCTTCAAGCAGCAGTAAACATGTATCGCCTCCTGGAAGAAAAATCAATGCTTTTCCAATAAATATGTGTGTTGTGCAAATGAAAAGAGAGTTGTTTTTTATTATTGTCTGCCTCTTGCTTTCTTGAAACTCTCCTCAGATCTTTAACAACTTCAACGTGAGACTTAAAGAAATACCCCCAAACATGTGCTAGCAGAGACTCCTCTTTCTCAGTCAAGATGGATACGCAGCCACCACCTACCCGTATCCTGTGTGAGACCATCGCGCTGCACCTACGAAAAAACCCATCTGCCACCTGGCATCTCCCGCCATCAACAGCATAATATTTGCTGCACCCTTAGAACCAGCTTTGCAAGAGAAACAGGAAAAAACCATGATTAATAACCATCTATTTTATAGGTGGCTCTTCAGAAGGGTCAGTGGTCGGGCAGGAAGAGTTCCGGACTGGGTTCGGATTAAAGGAAGGAAAGAATAAGAGAAGGACAGGCTGGAAATCTACTTGGATAGTCAATCTGTTCAGATGCACACGTGCTTAAACTGTAATTGTCCAATTAACTAAAATAGTTGCTGCAAGCCGATTTTGTGCTGTGACTATGTCTCGTCTCAATTAGACACTTCAGATCTCCTAGGTGGTTGGAGAATAAGAGGAACGCGGCACCTCCTTGGAAAATGTCAACCCAGAAAAGCAAAACTAAACAAAAAAGTGGAACTTGGAGAGCTGGTCATCGGCTCTGTCCTGCCTGAAATGAGACTGCCAGCTCCTCAAGGCACCGAGCCATGCCTGCTTGCCTGCTTTTTCCTTCTGTAAAAATTCTTCCCACGCCGTTGGGCTTTCTACTATAGTGAGAAGATGTGGATCCCCATCCTTGCTGCCGCTGTATGTTTTCTCACACCCCAGACCGAGCCTTAAAACAGAATATTGCCTTAAACCCAAGCAGCCAAACCCTCCGCTGACGCAATGGATCTGAACAGGACTGCAGCCGGTTGGATTTTTGACCCTTTCTTCCCAACACGTATGCTAAGAACGACGAATTTCACCCGCTCTGGTGACAACTCAGCTGCACCCGGGCCGGTCCAGAGCTCATTAAAGCTGGCAGGAGTCTTTCCCTCGCTTCAACAGACGCGGGAGCAGCCCTGCTGCCATGTGCATTGCAAGCGGGTGCCGCTGCGATCGCGGTACAGCACTGCATCCAGCAACCAGGCTTTCCAGAACAAAAGCTTGAGGGTTGGTTGTTGTTTTGTGGTTTGTTTTTTTTTTTTTTTGCTCTGGCTGGCTGATACTTTTTATGGAATCACCCAAGGGCCAGGTTGTAGTTCTGTAATTGTACGGGGCTGTCATCCTCATAAATATTAAACATCGCTTCCAAGTGAAACTGCAGCTCCTTTTATTGCACAAAGCAATGGATATCCCAGCTGAAACCATTCTGCTTCCTTGCTGGTGCCTGCTGAAAAGTGACTGTGGTTCAAAATATTTATCGATGCTTTGTTGTATTGGGAGAATGCTCAGTGACAGATGGACACTCTCTTTAAAACCTCAACGTATGCAAATCTCCATACAAAAGAGCCCAGGATGTTTTTAATATCACACACTTGCCTCAGGACATGTTTTTAAATCCCCGCTTACCAAGGGCCTGGGCTTTTTATCAGTCAAACGCCTTAAGCACTATGTCAACGTGGACATCTGGCCGCGTGTTTAAAAAATTTTTTATTTGCTAAAATATTTAGTGATGTGACAGGGGTTTTAACTGGGGACATCAGGTCTAATGGCATATGTTTCAACCCAACTGCTCAGAGAGGAAAAACTAACGAGGTAGCTCTTCGGGGCAGTTTACCATTTGGTGTGCAGTAAGCCAAAAAAACCAAAGGGAAGGGAAAAGACCAAACCCAGGCATTGTTCCTGACTAGTGCAGGGGCGTAAAGAATTGGGGCTAAATACACTGAAATAGCTCATTGGGGTTATTCTGGTTCCTCTCCATCACTTTGACGTGCAAGAGCAAGTCTCGTAAGGGTGTGTGTGGGTTTTTTAAGAGCTTCCCCTTCGTTTTCAGGCTGTTGAGGTTGGCCAAGGAGGTTGGCTTGAACTGTTCCCACGTGGGAGCCTGAGCAGCAGCGGTAAGGGGTTGGGACTGGTGGGGATGGGTGGCAGAAGATTACCAAGGAGTAAATGAATGAAAAATAACAGACAGAAAAGTGTCATGAGCCTTTCAGGTTTCTTTCAAACCTCTTACACTTAACGCTGAGCTACTCAGCAGTGACAATTCCCACCCAACACCATCTGGAGAGCGAGTCTCAAAACTTCCCGCAGGTTTTGGTGCTCCACCAGCACCCAGACCATGAAAAGGCGTTATGACCCCAGCAATACCAAGCATCGACCTTTCTTTCGTCCAGCTATTCCTGGCAAGTACTTCTTGAAGGACATTGTTGAGTTGGGAATTGAGCAGAAGGCGTTGAACAAAACCCAGCACCCGACAGTCCGTGGTGCCAGGGCTGTTCGCTGGAACTCTTCTGCAATAAGGAGTGCTAACGCGACGCCCCAGCCAGGTGCCAGAAGCCCTTTCGCTTCCAGGACAGCCATCTTTTAGCTTTAAAAATTAGATATGCAAAGGTGATTTCCAGCCTCCTATGCACGGATGTGCCATGGTACGTTTTGTAAAAGCAGGAGCTAATTGTTCCTCACCGGCTAGAGCCATTCTACTCTCAATTAACACCCCTATTATTAGAAAGTCACCACATGTGAATTGAAACATTAGGCATGTTTGCCTTCTGCATGGGCAACCAGGCAGCCTGAATTGCTTAGAGAAACCCAGGCTTCCTCCCCTCAGCGCTGATGCTAAATCCAGGGACAGTCATTTAACGCTGCCATTAACCCTTTCGTTGCCGCCATTTCAAAAGGAGCTGCTGTGACACCGCTGCTGCTGCAAAATGAGCTCGTCAGGGAAGAAAGTGATGTGGGTCACGTCACTCTTGCCATGTTTGACGGTAAGAATTGAAGAACCACTTCATTTGAGGGCAAAAGTTTCCTTTTCCTTCATTCAAGGAGAAAAATCAACCAGAAGAAACCAACCCACTGCCTGACCCTTTGTCTTGCGTACATGTGATACCTGCATTTTATGTCGCTGCATTATTCATGTTTACATTTGATTAACTAAGACCCCTTGGGGTTTAATGGTATTCAGTGCGGCAGCGGACTTGTCAGCGTGCTGCAGAGTTTCAGGTCAATATGTTAGAATAAATGAGGCCACTTTCTCTTAAAATAAAGTGCTGCCTTTCGTACTGGCTGGCGAAGGTTGCATCACTCCATTTCTCTTGCAAAATGAGTGAGAAAATAAATTTGGCGGAAGAGCTGCCTGTTACAACGCAATGTGATGATGTAAGGCTAATGAACAGTGAAATCAATGAATTTCAGCTCATTTATGCAGAAAAGGCCTAACAGCGTTGGAGCCAAGCTCCATCCATATTGGTGTCCTGTCTCCAGCGGTGACTGGAACCCTGCTGCAGGTCCAACAGCCCCCAAAGTGCTGCTGGGATAAACTCAGGGGGTGCAAAGCTGCTGTGAAAGCTGGACGCATCACCGCCAGAGATATGTTTGAACGTTGGAGCACAGGGTCCTTCTCTCTTCCAAAATGCTGTTTATTGTGATCATTGGGGGAAGCGGGGGCAAAGCTTTTTAAATTGAGTTTGTCAAAACCGTTTTTACCTGGGAGGTGCGTAGATATTACAGTGAAGCCTAAAAGGTCTGACAGGAGATACCTGGACCCTTATCTGACACTTCCTGTGGCTCTAGAAAATGGAGGGTGCCTGTAGGGATGAACCATCAGAAGACAACTGCCTGGAGAGCTGGTCCCTGTTCCAGGTGGTCCCTGTTCCAGGTAGTCCCCGTTCCAGGTGGTCCCCGTGGTCCTCCAGGCACCTCCTGGGTTTGGTGCCCACCACTGTGGACATCCCAGCTCTGCATCTGCTCTCCCCTCAGGGAAAAGATTCTGGCTTTACTCCTTTTCTCGTCTGGAAAGAGACAAAATGTCAGGACTCGATCCAAGGCGCATGGAGAGAATGAGACACCGCGGTGGGCATCAAGTGCTGTGCTGGATTTGCAGCTAAGTTTCCAAACGAGAAGGTGATATAGCTGTCCTAGATTAGCAAACCCCTAAATTACTTCCTTTTTAAAATAAAAAGTTATTTTTCTCCAGCATACATTACTTTCTTTGTGTCATGTGCGTGTCTTTGCTGCATTTCTCCGGAGAGCAGTTGGTCACTCTATTTCTATGAAGTATTAATACCCCACCAGTGATATTTATGTACCCAGATCTTTTTTTTTTTTTTTTTACCTTTAGATGTTCAACAGCATGAATATTCTTATTTTTTATTTAAAACTAATTTGGAGTTCTCGCTCTCTAAGGGGTTTCTAATCACCAAAAAGTGCCCGAGGCTAAAACTGATTGACAGGAAAACGTTGTGGCTTCTGAAAAGTAAATTGGCTATTGACAGAGCAGTATACAAAGGAAAATGCTAAATGCTTATTATTTATGAGCTATTAGGGAAAATGTTATTAGCATCTGTTTCCCACATGGGCAAAAACACCTGTCAGACATCAGGAAACTATAAAACGATGCACAGTTAATAGTTACTTTGTTTAAAAAGTCATTAAAATTGAATGTCAGCTAAAACTTAGGAAAACATTATTCTTCAAACAACTTTTAATCTTTCTGTTCAAAAACAAGGCAAAAAAAAAAAAAAAAAGAAAAGGCCTTGCCACGTTTTAATTTCTGGGAGCATAAAGGAAGAAGGCGTTTGATTTGAAAGTGATGAGGCGACCGCTGGTACACAACAAACAAGGTATTAAAAAAAAAAGCAGAGGAAAAAAGGGACAAGTTGGCTCCCCTCCTGGAGCTGTACAGCAGAGGGAACGCAGAGCAAGGTCAGGCATTTACACGGGTTTGCGGCGCACGTCGCGGGGATGTTTGGATTTCACTTAAACCTGTAAATAGGATACGTCTGTCTGTCTTCTGCCACGATGCTCTTCTCAGGTGGAGCTAAAGCGTAGAGCGGCCTTGGCTTGACTCCAGAGCCGGCATCGGCCACAGATGGGGCTGTTGGCATCCCGTGGCCATGAGTAGGGGCCGTCGGGTGGCCTCGCTGCAGCGGCAGCAGTTACCTTAACGAGTTGCACTTATTGGGCAGACTCATGGTAGACTCTTCTCCCAGGTGAAGAGTCCTCAACCTCCCAACCTCATGGGCATCATCAGACCTGAATGGCGGTCACCATGAGTCAGGGCCAAACTCTTCTCTGCACAGGGTGGCTCGCGTCCAGTTTGGACTTTCTTGCTGTGTCTGCAAATAAAAAGGACAATCATGTCCCAGATGTCCCACGGAGACCAGCCAGACTCCTGTCCCCCAGTCTGCACTGCATCTGAACAGGAATTTGACTGTATTTTGATAAATTTTCCAGCTAAACTTTCTAGAGTTGCAAAGAGCTGCATCTAAAAACACTCCAACCAATTAAGGTCCCTTCCAACCCTAACAATTCTGTGATTCTATGAGTCTATCTCTCTGCCCTACAGCAGGAAGGGGGGAAGGCTGGGGCAATCCAGGCATTTCATGCTCAGTATGTTTACGTTTAGTCTACCAAGACCGACCCTAAATCAGGAGTTATTTTTGTTAGAACTGTTGAAGAAAATCAAGACCCATTTAGGGTTTTTTCTGCTAAGGTGAACCCAGCCAGCATTACAGATCAGACAACTGGAAAACCAGAGGGTTTGATTCCTATTTTTGGAAAAACAATAGCACCTTTTGCTATTCTGTGCCACCAGAATTTATTTACCCAGGGATCCATTTTCCTTTTAAAAATTTACATATGAGTTTTCAAGCAGCTTTATTCAGGAGGCAAACCTGATCTCTGTGTTTTGTACACAGCTGAGCACACCAACAGCATTTTAACAATCGTATAAGCAATCGTGGTAAAACCAAAGGCTTTTTTTGACACATGTTGTGATGGCCCTTTCCCCTCCAGCTTGGTCACAACTTTAGCACAGGTTGTGAAACCAAACCCAGGGGGTCTTGAATAGATGTAGGGCCCAAAGGTGAAAATATGCTTAAAATATGCTGTTCTTACTGTCTGAGCGAGTGTAACAGCAAAACACACACACACAAGCCTTAGTGGTGAACAGAAACATAGTCCGTCTTCCCACAACTGCACAGAATACCTGCCGTTGCAAAATAAATAAACCACTTGTGTCTGTACAAGTTACGTTCCCACCTGGGTAGGAATTTCATAGCTAGAATTTTACTTTGAGAAATAGAAAAAGAATAAGTGATCTTTAAAACAACCCCTCACCCCAAAGTCACCCTTGGTTTTTTTACTCACGGTGAATGGGATGTTACTGATCCAGGACACAAGGACAAACCCGGTGTGACACCACTAAAAATGCCAAAGAAATATAACATAAAATATTGCTTGTCCATTTAAATTATTTAATGCTATTAGCATTAATTACCACACTTGGATACCCTGGGTGATTCACACGTTTTCCCTCCCCCAACTTCTCCTCCAAAGTTTAACTCTGAATTGCGACACCCGCGTGTTTGCTCCATGTATTTCCCCCGAGCAGCAGAAGGGATTTGGCAGATGGTGTCTCACCGTCCCAGCCCACTTTGCTCCAAACCTTATTTCCTCTGCGTCTCCTCCTTCCGCACCACGGCCACCAAGTCTCGGTTTGGTGCATATGTGTGTGTCCTGCTTTCCAGCTCTCACGTCCATGGGGTACTGGGGGGGTCTGGAAGGATTTGGCCCCTGCCGAGACCCACGGTGGGCTCAGTTAGTGCTGTTGGCCATCGGGGACTTGCAGGTCTCTCCGCGCCCTCTCCAGTGAGGCTGAAGAGATCCTGGAGGAGTTCAGGGCTCTAATGTAATAAGAGGGTCATATTTTAGCATGGGTAGTAGTATAAATTACCTTCTCACGGTGAAACTATTGGCTTTTATGACTAAGTTTTAGCACAATTTCTTCTGTAGCCCGTAAATTGAGACAATTTCTAATCTGCTCAAGGGAAACAGCACCCCCCACGTGATGGATCAGCCCATGCTCCTGGTGGGGTTGGCCATCCCTGAGACATGCTGGCAACGTAACAGCAAGGGAAAGGATGCCTCACCCAAGACCTGCTGGAAATGGCCAGGTAGGGAGGCAGAAGATGCTCTTAGTTTGTTAAATAAATTAATTTCTGCAGTTGCTTAAAGAAACGATTACACTGTTGACATTTCAGCAGCACAGGGCAAAGCGATGACTTTTCGACCAACATCACTAGCCGGGAGAGGCAGATGTGCTTCCCAAAACCCACATTGGCCTGATCCAGACCCAGCCGCCTTCAGGAAGACGTGGGGCTGGCTCCTGCCCTTCCCACCTTCTCTCCAAGCGCTCCCAGCAGCAGCGACCGCCTCTGCCTTGTCCGATCCTCCAGGCAGGAGCCCTCCTGGGTGGGTACTTCAATATCGGGCTGGAGCCGCCTTTGATGTGCCATTTTCTCTTTGAAATGCAATGTCTCACTCATCTAATCCTCATCGCATTTGGGAAGCTTCTTCTCAGTCTTTCAGATCAGGATGTCAGGGGAGCAGAGTTTATTTTTGAAAGGGGCCAGTTTAAAGGTTTTTTTGTTTTTAAAACGAAAATGCTTTTTTTGATCAAAATGTAAAAGAACCCTTTTGGTGGTTGTTGCTGGGTGGGTTGGGTTGAGGTTTTATTGTTTTGTGGGTTCTGAGGTTTTTTTGCTCAAGATTGTAAATAGCTTTCAGGCACCTTGGATCTGTTTTCCCAAACTTTCCCTTGACGCTCATCGTGTAGTCCATATATTTCAAACCTCCAAATTGCCTTTCTGAGCAAATGTGTGGGATCTTTCCAGAAAGAGCTGTGCCTACAGCCAACAGAAAGCAACGCTGTGCCCACTCCGGTCCCAGGGAGTCAATCCTACCCAGCAGAATCTGCAAAGACCGAAATCTGCTGTAATTTATCCTATTTGGCTCATTGAAATGATCCTCTCCTACCCTCGTGCCTGTCTCGGGAGTGACATTTACTTTCTTCCCAAGGAACCTCCGTGAAGGATGGGAGCTGTGCTTGAGCTGCTCCAAAATCCCCAAACCTGCATCTTCAGATGGGAATCGAACACGGCATGGGGCGGCTTCCAGCGACCCCCCGGGGTGCAAAGATGAGATTTGCCGGGCCCCGGCTTTATGCACGGATCCTGCCAAGGCAGCGGCTGCTCCTCACCGTGCTGCAGCCGTGGCAGCGGCGGGGATTTAACTTTGAAACGCCTCCTGCTCATCCCGTTTTCCCCCACACTCACCTTTCCTCCTCCCCGTCCTGAAAGTTAGAAATGTCTTTTGTATTCCGCAGGCCAAAGGGCCAAACTTGCCTTTAATTAAAATGCATATTCTTTAATTAAAGGCCCCATAACACATGAAGGGCATTCATTGAAATACGATGTGTGACATAGTCATTACCCTGCTGTTAATTACTAATTAATGAAGCTATTTCAATTAATAGCTTCCCCACTGTCACTCTGGCTTTGACAGGGCTCCGTGCTGAGAAGCCGTAGTGGAATCACAGGCGATCGTAACTCCTGGAACAGCACCAAAAGGCATCAGCTGAATATTCATGTCGGACGACGTTAACACTTTTCAATTAAACATAATAAAGCAAAAGCTCCGTCAAAAGTGTATATCAAACATGCGTCAGCCTTTCCCTCTCCCCCTGTTCTCTTCCAGCTTGTCAAAAATAACTAGAAAGAAGCAGGGAAAGGAAAAAAGTGGTGTTTTTTTCCCCTTTCCTTTTGGCACTTCAGGCTGGAGCATCATTTATCAAGCAAGCGGTGCTGCTGCACGGGGGGACATTTACGAGGAGCCCGGGCTGCAGCTCCGGCACACGCGCTCGCAGGCGGCCCTTTTCTCTCCAAGGGCTGAGCATTGTATCGCTCTCCTGTTTTCTCTCATTTTCCTGCGGTAAAACTGCGTCGGGGACAGGTCCTCGGGTGGCTTCCCATCCCTGGGCCAATGTCTGGGAGCTCAGGAGCATCATCTTTATTTTCCACAGTGAAAGGAATCGTTTCTCAAGTGCAGGTTTTAATTGCTGAGCTGCGTCGCCAAAAGGGCCGCCGTGTAAGGAACAGTGTGAAAGAAGCTATTTTCCAGTCGACGATGAGTTGTATCGGTCCTAAAAGATGCAAAGCTGCGAGGAGCTCTCTCTCGGGCGCCATCTGGTTGAAGTTTTCCATTCGAAACACACAGAAAACAAAACCAAGAGAAATTCCTGGGGAGTACATCCATATTGAACCCCAAATGTTTTATTTTAAGAGCCGTATTTTTCCGGCGGGGCTTGGGAGGTGGGAGGAATCTTTTAGAGATAAAACATTATTTACAGAAAAGTAGGAATTGGGAGAAAGGGAAGATGCTATCCAACTATCCCTGTTGTTTAGGTACACAGAGGTACAGAAAACTCTTGTATTATTTGTTGCAGAAAGCAAAAAAGAGGGTGACCTGGTGTGGGATACTTTGGCTACGGGGACAAGGAAAGGAGATGGAGATTCCTGTGATTCCCATGGAAAAATGGAGGAAGGCAAGAGGGACCGCAAAGAGATGTTTCAACCCATGTCTCAAGTTGAAGTTTCTATCTGAAGCCAAGCAAGACAATATTCATTGGGTTGCCTGTTGGTACTGCATTGCTGAGGCATCAGCTAACAGCACATCGTGGTGGGACTAAGCAAATTAGTCTTGTGTTTATTCTTTGTGCCAGGTCATATTTCCGCATTTCAGCATCCCACATAGGGTCGTGGCACACAGGGAGATGTCCTCACTGCCCAGTGCTGAGCACCAGCTGGGAAAATTATTCCTCCAAATTCCTGGTGGCTCTAATAAAAGGCAAATCCGTTTGCTATGTTTGTAGTTTGGCAACGGTAACGAAACGAGAGAGGTGTGAGCCCGTGTGGTTTATCAGCCCTGGTTGGAGGGATCCACGCTTTCGCCAAGGAAGATTTGTGTGTGCTGCGCAAAGGGCCGTCCCACGGCGGAGCTGCGGGGATGCGGACGCAGCCGCTGGGATGCTGCTGCTCAGGAGACGGGCAAAACGTCAACCAATTCTTTTGCCCTTGCACTTCAAATTCTTGCTTTGCTCCCTCTGGATTATCTAACAGGGCTGGTGTCACCTCTAAAAATGTGCCTGAAGGTCATGGATAGAAACCTCTGCCTGAGAAACATCGTCCCTGAGAGCCGGAGGAAAGCAGGGAGATAAATGCATTTAAATGCGTTGTGAGGAGGGGTAAGAGGTACTCTCTGCTGTGACCTTCCCACCCACACCCCAATCCCAGCCTCCAGGACAGCTCTTTGCTTCTTCAGAGCAGCTCAGGAGTTAAAGTTCCCCATTCCCATCTCCTGCTCCTAATGCCGGTGTCCGTCTAGGGTGAGTGAAGCTCCACCCTTCCTTCTCGAATGACCCTTCCGCTGCTGCCAGGTTTTCCCAGTCCCTTACAGAGCCAGGCAGTGGCCCCGATTCCTTCCGCGTCCTTACAGACAGGGAGATGATTTTCTTTGACGCTATAGGATTTCCTGCCCTGGTTCTAGACCAGGCTGAGACTGGGAGCAGAAATCAAACCAGGTCTTGAAACCAAGCGTTTCAGACTTTCAGAAGAGTGTGGCTACAACACCCAGTGCCTTCCTCGGATCGGAGGGCAGTGTGAAACCGAAGACCTTTTCCTTCTCTGGAGTAGCTGCCAGATGTGCTGTCGCTGGGGCAGGACAATGCCACCTGCGGGCGCTGGTCCCCGGCTCGCTTTCTAACACCTTGGACCACGCAAGAGTACAAGCAAATGGAGCAGTCAACACCTAGAAGGACATTTCCAGGGATGGATAGGCAGCCCTTCTGAATGCTTTCTTTTGCCCACCCTACTAAAATCTGATTAATTTTTTCTATTCCTTTCTTCTTTTTCCCAGACCAAGCCCTGCTAAAGCCGGGTGCGAGGGGAGCCCAGCTGATCTGTCCGAGCGTGACTGAGGAGCCATCACTTTTGTCCGGCTGGTTGACATCTAAAGGCTGGTCTCCGAGGTCTCAATTAGGGCTCGGGGCTGACTCGCCTCCACCTCTCCTGGGAAAAGGTTTTGCCTCTTCTGCTCAATTATTCACAGAGTCTCCTCCGCGTGCAAGACAGACCAGGGGGGAGCTTTAGCTCCACTTTAGTTGTTCACCTCTGAAGCGTAATTCAGAGCCACACGAAGCCATAAAGGCTTCACAGATTGCACTTATAACGTAATAGGCCCTCGATCTGCTGTGTTTGTGCAGGGCATGGAGGCCAAATTAATTAATTGGCCAGGCCCCTATGTCGTTTGAATGCTGTGCCCCTCTCTCAGAGGGTGCTGTTGGTGGCAAGTGATGCTACGCAGGAGTTTGTACCTGGTTTCCCTGCCGCCGGTAGTGTTTTCTGTCTGTCTGATGTGTATCTGGTTTTATTCTTTATTATTAGCAGAATGAAGAAAAGGCAGAATTCACATAAAACACCCTTCATATGTTTATATGGGAAATGCTGGTGTTACAAAAGATTCTGAAGCTCCAGCGCCGGTGCTGTGAACTTCTGCTGTCTGTCTCTTGCCGTTACAGATGCTCCTCCTTGCCTGCAAAAGCAAAAAATATTCCAGGATATGTTGAGAGAAGTATTGGCTGAGATCGGAGATGCCCTTCCCTGGAAATATTAATCCACCAAACACGGATGAATCTCCTGGAATAATCCTCTCTAATGCACGTTCAGGAAATCAATTCTGTGCTTTATTCTTTAATCCAGAAATCTCCAAGGAGGAGGAGGAGGAGGAGGAGGAGGGAGAGGATGAACAGACACCATCAGAAGAGGATAAAAATTGGCACGGCATTGCAGGGAAAGAGAGAAAACGGTGTCTTTCCTGAGAACGGTGACATGTCCTTACCAGCCCAGGGGCAAAGAGTCACCTACAAACACTGAAGCCCTGAGCAATGCCAAAATACGCCGTTTCTTACTCACGCTATAGTTTTGGGCTCTGCAGAAAAGGGCAGGCGCTAAAGCGAAGCCCCTCTTGGTTCCCAGTGATCTGGGCACTCCTGGGGGCAGATGCCTTATTTGAGCTGCCAGCTTCAGCCCCCTCTCCATCCCAGTGGCAAAACCAGCCTCCAATACCCCAAATTGCATTACCTCGGCGTTACAAGCCAGATTTTCGTGTGGCTATTCCATGTGTGTTGTAACTGTGACAGTGCACACAGATACAACCCACCCAGGCGGGTCTCGGCCAGGCTAACTACCACGGCAAATCCAGCATCTAATTGCATGTGGATTAGCGTATCTGGTTCAGTTTCCACCCTGAACAGCTTTATCCATATCCTTTAAACCTGTGGGTAATACATCTTAATGATGCTCTTTCAGGCGCGATTTCTATCCTAAACCCTTTAAAATACAGCTGGTTCCAGGTGTGTTTATTTTCTAGATCATTTCCCATTTTTCAACCCCAAGCTATTACGAAAGATTTCCAAAACCTGCCAGGAAGAGTTTGTCCATCTCAAGGCTCTCTCTCTGTTTCTGGATTTCAGTAATTTTATCAGTTAATTTTTTTAACTGGAATCAAAATTAAACAGTGCATTTCTCAAAATATTGAAATGACCTGAGGGCGCTGAGAGAGATCACTCTGTCTTTGGCAGAGCTCAAAGGATGAAGAGCTGCATCCAGAAGTTCGGCAACAAAAAGGCTAAAGCTTTTCACTTAGTTTGTCATGGAGCCATGAGCCGGGAAAAAAGTCTGATTTGGAGGTGAATCAAAATTTCCCCATAGTTTTTAAGCCCGAAAAATGCATCATTTAACTAAGAAATGGGTTAATTTTGAATCTCGTACTCCCAGCTGCCTCCAGGCACAAAATCCCGGAAAACAGGTTACCCCTCTGAAGAGATTTGTCGTGGTCCCTGGATCCGAATGTTCTTGTCCAGGTGCAGAACAGCCCGTCTCCCGCAGGACAGCCCGGGGCTGGGCAAACACTCCTCAGGTCACCCACTTTGCTGCAGCGCGTGTCCTACTTAGAGCTTTCTGGAAAATGAAATTGCAAGGAGGGGGGTTTTACACCAAGCTCTTGCTGGTCCAGGTGGCTCCTGCAGAGGGAACTGCAACCTCCAGCCCTTTTCAAAGCACAGTTGTGCCCCAGATGGGCTGAAATGACATGAAATAAAACAGATCACGATAAATTACACATCTGAAAACCCACTGTCTGATATCTGATTATGCTCTTGCTGATGATACTATTTGTTTAGGGGGGCTATTTTGCTAAATAACCGGTAAATAACCAGGGTCTGGGGTGTAGAAGATGAGGGCTCATCTTCCCTCCCGTGAGCCTGGGGATGTGGTGGGGGGGAACATTGTCTGCTCCCCCAAACCTGCTAAATGGGCTTGGGGAGACGGGCTGGGAGAGCGCTGGACCATGGGATGGAGGGGCCGGAGGGAGGATGCTGGAGGAGCAGGTTGGTCCCAGCAGCAAGACCACGCAAAGGTGATCACAGATGAGAAATTCGTGACACCGGGTTTATGGGCACGCGCCATTGCTTGTCTCATTTTGGGGCAAAATAGGAGCAAAAGCGTAGAAAGGCAGCCGTGACCAGCCGATGTTCGCACTGGCTCCAGGCATCTGAAGGGCTGAGTCTCATGAAAGCGTTCCCCCCACGCGTAACTCAACGCGGGTTCACAGGAGAGATGGTAAATGAGCGGGTTTGTCTGCGACTTGATGGGAGAAGGGGGGAAAAGTAAACCCCAACATGAAAGGAATTTAACAGCTGCAACGAGCCTAAATGGTTGCACAGGAAAATCCCCCGTCAACTGCCAACGGTTTGCCTTTAATGAGAATGCAGGACATGCGCGAGTAGGCTGCTAATTCTTTGTGTAAAGTCCTACCCATAATTGCTACACGTGTACCTTTCCATTGTCTCCCATGGAAGTGGGATTTTTTATTATTTTTTTTTCCTTTGGAGCTGAAATTAATAACAATTTATTAGAGAATAATTAATGCCAAAGTGCCAGGAGATCGCGCCCAGCGCTGCCTTTGGAAGAGCAAGAGCGAGTCACCAGTAAATCGGTGGTTTTCCAGAGCAAGGGAAAGCAATTTGGGAAGGGATTCGAGGGATCAGCCAAAGCTCGTCTGGCAGCTACTTCCTCAGTCAAATCATTAATTTTTGTTAATCCTTTGCAAAAATCTGGTGATTTGGGAGCAAAATTTTACAAGTCTTTCAGTCCCGGTTTAGGAGGCCAAATCCTATTACTGGATAATGGGACTTGGACCTCCCAGGAGCAGAGACACTTTGGAAGATGTGGGTTTATGTGGGGGTTTCTTCTCTTTTCATTATTGGCTTAAAACCTACCCCACCCTGAATCCAGCACCAGGAGCTGCGTGAGCAGGGAGCTATACCGGCCTGGAAACCAACTGGAGCATTAAACCCCCGGTTACCGTTCCCGGGGCTGCCGGTCACGCTGTGCTTTTGGGTTATTCCCGTGACTCTTTGCTGATGGAGCTGGGCCATCCTGGCTGACGCTGTGTTCCCGGCGCCGTCGGAGGGGGCAGTCTGGCCCAAGGTGATGCCTGCGGAGCCCCAAGGATGTCCCTGCTCAGGGACACCCCCAAAAACTGGCGCCCAGGAGCACCGGTGGTTTGGGGGTGTTTTGGTAGAGAGTAAAAGCTTTTTTTTAAACCCAAGCATTTGTGGAAACTAAGATTGGCTTTCACGTTTTTTTCAGGCCACCTGCCCTGAGGACAGTTACAAACAAAACCAGGGAAATCATTTCGAAGAAAGAAATAAAACAGAGAAGAAAAATCAAGGAGAGCACTTAAAGCTGCCGGCAGGAGCTTGATGCCCTGGACCACAGCTCCCTGCCATCGCCCCCCTCCCTGTCCCCCCCATTTTTAATTACAAGCAGTCAAACTGTAAAGACCTTAATGGACATCTTAATTATTGCATTAAAGTTTGAAATGGAAAATTCCTCATTAGGCACCATGCAGTAGGTCACGGCTGCAATAAACGGTGATATTTTGCTTGTTATGGCGCTGGGTGCCCTTTGCGGAACGACGGTGTCTTTGGGGCATGTCCCAGCCCCGGGGACCTGGCAGGTGGATGTTAGATCAGGTCTCTGCTGTGAGAGCATCTGCTTGTATTTTCAAAGCAAAAGTACTAGCGAGAAGTGCTCTTTGCTGTTTCTTTTCTCCTCCAAATAGTGCTATTTTTCTCCTGTGTTTTGCTTTCCATCTGCTTGAATGTGTTTATTGATTTAGTGTTATGCAAACTGCAACAAACCAGTATCCTCCCAATGCTCTAGAGCCAGCTATTGAATGTGCCCCAAACAATTGAAATACAAACTGGCCCGTCAGTTCCAACTCACGTACAACGTACCTGTCACTAATCAGCCTTGAAGCCCCGTCCCAGGTTCCCAGTCCCTTTAGCACCAGAAGGCTCCGGGGAGACCTTAGAGCCCCCTCCCGTCCCTAAAGGGGGCCTACGGGAAGGATGGGGAGGGACTCTTGATCAGGGGGTGTAATGATAGGACGAGGGGTAACGGTTTCAAACTGAAGGAGAGTAGATTTAGATTGGATATGAGGAAGAAACTCTTTGCTGTGAGGGGGGTGAGCCCCTGGCCCAGGTTGCCCAGAGAAGCTGTGGCTGCCCCATCCCTGGAGGGGTTCAAGGCCAGGTTGGACGGGGCTTGGAGCAACCTGGTCTGGTGGGAGGTGTCCCTGCCCAGGGTGGGCTTTAAGGTCCCATTCAACCCAAACCATTCTATGATTCTATGAACCTGTCCCTGCTCAGGGCAGGCTGGAAATTGGGCTCCAGCCCGGCAGGCAGGGTAACCCTGGCACCCGCAGGATGGAAGGAACGTGGCAGAGCTCGTTCTTTTCTCTCAGGCTTTACACGGTTGCAGGATACCATGAAGAAGAAGGCGGGTCTGTGGTTTCTTAGGGCTTTTCAGGTCAAAACAGCTCACGTGTGTATGTCAGAGGTTTGTCTATGCCTTTATAAGAGGAGCAAAAGGACAGGAAAAGTTGAGGATAACTTGCATTCTGCTAAATTATCTTCAGCACTGTTTTCATACCACAAAGATTCATGCTGGGTATTTTTCTGAGCACATTGAGGAGAAAATTAGTGGGCTCTGCAGTCCTGAAAGATATTTTCTTGATTACATGACCCTATAGATGAGGTTTTAAAATTCCTTTAGTGGCTATTTCTCCTTTTAAACTGTAGTCCCAAACTTTTGCTTGCTGGCCTCGTGCTAACTGGACAACCGCCAAATGAAGTGGGAAGGTGAATGCTGGGACAGCAGGTCCTGGGACTCTCCAACACAGGTGGGAGCCACCAGCCGGGGCTGCTCCTCGGTGGGGCCAGGCTCCGCTTGCTGCCCAGCTGTGCCAGATGTGCCACATGTACCAACTGCTGTACCCACTGTGCCAGCCCTCCCAAACCATCCGCACCAGCCATACCAACCATACCAGCCATACTATCTGTTCCAGCTGTGCCAGCTGTGCCCGCCGTGCCAGCTGTGCCAGGGCCAGGCTCGGCAGCTCTTGCTCAGCCAGCCGGGAGCTGCCACATCCCAAATCAGACAGCTCCCTCTGTTGGCATCTGGTCGAACCTATCGGCCAGGATGCAAAAAAGTTGGGAATAGTATTATTTTTAACACCATCTCCAAGGGGAAGACGATCTGGCTGCGGGGGTGTATCCCACCCAACGGAAGACTTGCTTTTGTGTTATTACTCTAATAAGTGACATTAGACCACGTCCCCCGATGCTGTACCGACCACGGCTCCGCTGAAGACAGCTTGTCAGTCATTTTTCCAAAATAAGTGGGAAGAAGATGTAGCTGGATGTACGCCGAGGTCTGACGTACGAGTGAAAATGTGCCAGCCCCGATGTTCTCCAGTACAGCCTCCCCCTCCGCTCGCACCAGCCCTAAGGAGTTAATCCCACTAAATATACTTGACTTCTGTCTGTCCCTTCCTGAGCACACAAATTAGCACCTCAGCATTCAAAGGAAAACTGGACAGTGTGCAAATGATTCGCTGTCTTTATTGTTTTAGGTCCTTCCATAACAAAAACTCTCAGACAGCAAGCTTTGGCAAGGTTGCTTAAACAAATAATAGTACAGCTACGTGAAATGGTTTCAATACTTCGCCGCAGAGGTATGAACATAACGAAATCTAAGTCTCAAATGTACTTCAAATATTTAACTTATGAGCCCGTTTACAGAGCCAGACAATCCGGACCGCCCACCAAAGCGTTAGCTGGATTTACAGGGAAGGCACCGCCAGCAGCGCTGACTTCCCTTTGAAGATCTTAGTTCCAGACTTCCCAGCTTGCGGAGCCAAGGGGTGGCCAAGCTGCCTGGTTCGAATGTGACTGATTTAAACTCACCAACTCTTCCACGAGAAATGGTGCAACCAGCAAAGAGAACCAGAATTCCCTCCTCGCGCTCCTGACCTGCAACGCCGAATGGCATGGGAAGATGCAAAAAGAAAAAAAAAAACAAAACCCACCCTTTTTTTCTTTTTCCTATGTGGTTATAGAAAAATCCCTGCAAATCATCTGCTCGCACTGGAGGAGGGACGAGGCTGGCAGAGAAGCCTGCAGAGCCTCAGGCCTCTTTGGCAAGCCTGGGTTGCGTTTGCTCTGTGCCCTCCCCCTTTTACCCGCTGATTTTAAGAGGCTTCCCAGCAGCATCCGTGTGTCCTGGCTCCGCACCCCAGGTACAGACTTGTACCTATGGAAGCAACCAGCCTTTTAGGGGAAAAAAGCACAGAAGGAGGAAAAAAAAAAATGTTTTATCTCTCTGGCCCCCAGTCAAGCCACAGCAATCCTATATTTTCTTGTGAAGCCATCAGGCAGTTGCATCTGTATCCCTTAACGCCCCAATGAGCAGCCCAGCTTAGCTCAGTGGCACCCATTAGTGTCTCTGCAATTAAAAGGCTGTCAATATCTTCACTATAAACCCAGCAATCCAGAAACTTAACACAGCTCCAACTTATCTTCCAAGAAGAAATTTGACCAAAACAAAAGGAGAAGCAGGGGATAATCATTATTATTTTTTTTAAGAACAATTAATCTGAACCTATAGCTTTCCTGCACGGCGAGGCGCCTTGGGAAATCTGGTCCCAAGCTTCAGCTGAAGTTTTCTGGTAAGCACCAGAGACATCAAAAAGATCCTTTCAGGCTGCAAGCAAGGGGTGGGAGGAAAAGCAATGAATTGCTTTAATACGAAATGTCACATTTAAAATAGATCCTACAAAACCCGAAACTGTAGGCTGGTAAATCCTTCCCTTCTAGAAATACTGTGGGGTTTGGTGGGAGTACCACTCAAAATAGGCATGCAGAATCACGCCTCAAATACATAAAATATAGGATTTGGTACGTAAATTTAAAAATATTTATAAATAACTTAAGACATTCAGGCTCAGAGGCACGTGCAGCTGAGTACTTCCCTCTGACACAGGGAACCGCCGGGATCCACATCCAGTACTATGGATCCCCAGCGCAGAAATTTGCTTTACGCTTAATGTAGAAACCAAACCTGCCCATTGCAGGCCCTTTGGGAAGTCTCCAGTGTCCCTTTGGGAGCACGCGGAGGACGCGTCTAATCGAGCAGAAAGCATTTGGGAGTTTAGATCCGTAGCGCAGAGCGGGACCTGCTCTTCCCACGCATTCACAGCACGCGGCAAAGCAGCTCCGGGGGGTTCCTCGGCGGCACCTACGCGGCGAGGTCAGCCCAGCCGAGCCTGGCCCCGGGCGACTGCAGCGCTCTGCTCTCGCGATGGAGGTGGTCAGCCTCGGCTCAGGGCTGGAGTAAAGCGACCCGGCAGAGGAGGGACCCCTTGAGCTCTGCCCTTGAGCAAAGATGGGCTCTGCTGGTTTGAGCGTTCCGCTCTGCAGCCCCCCGGCTCAGCTCCGGCGCTGTGAAGGCAATATTGATGCAGCCTCATGGCCCTGCGTCCGCGGCAGACATCCAGCCAGAAGACTTGCCCTGAAGGGAAGCCTTGAATTCATCTCACCCCCCTTTCTCTTGTACACCTGGCTTGTACCTGTGGAGCAGACTGCAGGATGAAGGCACGTGAGGGAGGGTTAAGGTCAGAGGTATGTTTGTTTGGGTTATTCCTTCCATGTAGCTCAGAGGACACGTGTTGCCTGAGAGCCGGCCACCCTCCCTGCGGCCACAGACCATGGAGGCACCCGCTCCCGGCACGGCAAAGCAGCTCCCCTCTGTGGGGCAGAGCACGCAAACCCCGGCTCCCCTCGGAGACAAGCCAGGTGAGCTGCTTTGGCCACATGGATATTTGTCCACTAGACACGGACTGGGGCAAACTGGTCACACAGGCCGTATCTTCACTGGAGACGTCGAGCTGAACGGCTCTGCAGGCCATCAGCTATGCCCTGAGCAAAAAATGAACTCTAAATTTCTTTTCTCCCATGGGTCTCCTCCAGACCCATTATGTACTCGGTCTCAGTATACTTTTTCCTGGTAAACACCTTAAAAAAAAAAAAAAAGTTCTTTGGCACTTGTGCGACAATGACACACAGACGTGACACTCTCCTGTTCCTCAGCTGCTTGCTGGACTCATCTCTAGAGGTCCATATACGCAGAGTCTGTGTCCACCCTCTGGGCCTCTCCGAACACGAGGAAGGCACAGAGGCCAATGCTGTTAACAGCAGCCACCAGGTTGAAAACAGAAATCCAGGAGCCAGTTGTCTCAATCAGGTAGCCAGCCAAGTACACGCAAATGACACCTGGGACAGGAGAGAAGAGAAAGAAATGCAAAGGCTCTGGGGCCAGATCCTGCCCGGCTCCGAGGAGAGGACTCCCCGGGAAAGGATGAGCCGCAGGAAGGCACTTTACCTAGGAGGGCTCCACCTGTATTCCCAACGCCTGTCAAGAAATGAAAGGCATCGTATATTAGAAACCCACAGACACGAGCGGCTTCATCCAGGCTCCCACCCGCTGCCCGGTCGGCATGCACAGCTAAATGTCCTGCTGATGGCTGGGACAACCGAGCCCCGTCCCCATCCCCTCCCCTCGGTGCAGGCAAGCATTTGGCAAATTTGGCAAAAAAACACCGCAAGTTGGTGCGGTTGCCCGCCCCCGGCAATGGCAGGAGTACCGCAGAAGGAAGCCGAGGCCGCGCATACGGAGCAGACGTTGCACAGAGCAACTCCTGCTCAAACCGTGACGGTGACGACCGTGTCCCCTCCCGTACACACCGCCTCTCCCGCACAGCCGAACCCCCACCGGAGTCCTTACCGAACAGCAAGCCAGCACACGAGGGGGCCAGGTCCTGTACGTTTACTGAAATGCCACTAGGAGAAACAGAGAGGGGGGAAATGGCAGTTTTAATGGACCACAGTCGCTTTTTCATCATTTATACGGAGTTTAGCTTGCCAAGCAGAAGGAAGAGGTCCTAGACAATAAATGGCACCGTCAGGAGAGAGGAGGAAAGAGGCTGAGAGTGAAGCAGCACAGGAGAGTACCAGGAGGAAAAGGATTCAACTCAAAGTGTTCAGAGGGGTCAAGACGCAATTCCCCTCCTGCTCCATCTCCCTAATAGCTGCTGGTCCCAGCCCTTCCCCAGGCTACACGGGGATGGGGGATGGAATGCTGCATCATTTCCAGCCCAGCAGGCGCTGAACTCCGCCGGCCTGGCAGGGACCAGCAGAGGATGCTCCGACAAGCGCCAGTTCTCGCTCTGACCGTCAGGAGGGAGGCAGCCTCCTCCGAGACCCTGGAATGCCGAGCATGGGATAAGAGCTACGGGCCACAGCTGCCGTCGTTACCACGCTCGTTACCTGTGGTTAAAGGTCTGAAGCCCAACAGAGGCGGAGGCAAACACGATCGCTTTGCAAAAACTGGACGTCTGGCCCAGGCACAAAGCAAAAATACTTGAGACGCCGGAGCCAATGACCTGGAAGAAAGGGAAAATTAAATAGCACAGCACATTTTCTGAAAGGAAGAAAGCAACTCCTTTCACGGACAAACTGTTCCCTTTATGATGGCAAGAGTCCATATGCACCAGGTGCTTCTCAAGACACTTTTTTGCCCCGGTGTCCTGCCTTTCTGTGCCAGAGGCCTGTCCCGAGGGATGTGACGCTGCGGAGCAGAGAGTGCTGTGCTCTCACCCAGCATTTCTGTTTCTGTTCGTCCTTGTATTGCTATTTCCTCAGTATCTAAGGGGTCATTTGGAATGACAGCGTTACGGTTGGCCTTTGCCTGTGAAAGAAAACCTCTTTGGAGCACTCACAAATCTCTGTGCTCAACGTCACCGTTGGTCCACGCTCTGTTCCTCGGTCAGGGTTATCCTCTGGATTTCATTTCCCACACGTACCGGCCATCAGTCTACCCCAAAGCTACAGCCCCTTTCCTCCATCCACCCGTAACCACCCCCCAGCCCCACTCCGGCTGTAACCCGCCGGGCGAGCAGAGCCCGGCGGGCAGCTCAAGCGTCACTCCCGCGGCTTCAGCTCTCTTACCTGCATGAACTTACGAATGGTGATGGTTTTGTACCCTGGAAGAGAAAGGAGAGTTGCAGTTCAGCACGGCTCACCCGGTCTCCTTGTTCAGACACCCGGATTTCATCTCCAGGGGGATATTGTGGCTGAGATCAAAGGGAGCCCCAAACACATGGATGGGATTTGGACCCTGGAGTGTTTATCCCACTTTCGTATCAGAACCTCACATTGCCTGTTTGCTGGGTCTTCTTCTCCCCACCAACGAGCCCACCTCCCCCCATCCAGGTCCTCTTCACGCGTCACATAAAATAAAGAGCTGAGGAAAAGCCAAAAAAGCTCTTACCCTGGTTGATTAAATGATCAGAGAGAAATCCGCTGAACAAGCTTGTCGGAATCGCAACCAGCCAGGGGACTACGTTAAACACCCAGCCCTGAAAGGGAGCAAAAATCAAGAGAGGTTTGCTGTCAGAGCTGGGTTTGCTGGCAAATATTTTATTTGATAGTCTGTGATACTTGTAGAAAGCAAAAAAAAAATGAGGTGACGAGGACCTTTTGTGGGATCTCTACCCGCTTCGCACAGCGAGCTCTCGGCTACACCCAGCACCGCTGCAAGGCTGGCAGGCACACCATGGGGCTGTAGCCTTTGTCTGTTTGTTGCCTTCCCTTCCGCCCCGGCGGCCCTGCCTCCGAGGGAGAGGCAGAAAGCTCCGTCTGCTCCGGGAAGAAGGGATTAGACGTGGCAAAGTTTACTGTTCAGCAAGGTGATGTGGAAGGGAGCCACAGAGCGCCGGGAAGCCAGCTGTAGACTCTCCTCTGCCCCCTGGGTCATCAGTAAAGCCGTCGGCAAAATTTCCAACATCAGCTTCAACCTCATTAGCAGCGTTACTGGGAAGCTGAGGCGACGGAGCTGGATTTTCTAATGCCAGGATTAGGTAACATTACGGGTAGCAACATACTTTGGTCTATTTTCAATTAAGGGAGCTTGCTGCAGTTGTAATCACAGATGATTACCGGTCATCTGGATTAGAGCTGCTCAGAGGCGTTTTGGTGCCCGGATCCCAGGAGGAGCTGAAATCGGCGCGGGTTGGGCTGGGTTTCATCTCAGCTGGTTGAACCTCCCCATCCATCCACCGTCCCCCGCATCTCCCCCTTCGCTCAGAGCCCATCACCCCGTGGAGGCATCCCTCCCTCCCTCGCTTGGCTTCAGGACGCGCAGGAGGGCTGAATAATCTTGGTTTTGAATAATCCTGTTTCAGCTGCTCCTGGAAATCGTACCAGGGTCCACCCGCGTCTTTCAGTGCCTTTGAAACTTCGGGCCTTGGTCATTTTTGAACACGTTACCCCATAGGGCTTGAGGGGGAACACCTCTGGTGTCTGTTAACACCAGCTGGGGTTGCTCAGCAAGTCAGTCCCCACACACCGAAGCCACCCTTGTTGCATCCCTACGGCCCATCGCCCCGAGCAGCAGGAGCCAGACCCTTCCATCGCCTCCATCCAGGTGGGCTGGAGGCAGCGGTGATGGCAGCTCACTGCAGAAAGGGACTTTGGCCAGTAGGTGACATAGGTTTCCCGCATTAGGGATTAGCATCCATCCTTTAAAATCAAGCATCCTCAAGCCCCGTTTTATCAGCATGTATGAAGCGATTATCAGCTGCAGGAACACTATATAGAGCCTCTTACATAAGGGCACCATCCTATAATGCTTAACAGATGGTAAATTACTGCTGCACAAGCACATTACGCGAGGTGCACAGATCTCGCCGCGACAATATGTTTGCCGGTTTAATACATGATTTAAATATAAATATCAAGTATGCCATAAAGCGCCTTACCCATGTAACATGAAAAGGCATTTGTAAGCAGCTCTGGAAATTATAAAAACCTAACAGAGCCATTGTGGCAAAGACTGACTGAGTTTCTGAGAGCAAGATCAAAATACCAGCTCTTAGCCCAGATGAGCATTGCCTGGGTTTCTGAAAAATGGGAACAACATTTGTGCTGAGGAGAGAGAAGCCTTTATAGTACTTTTGAAGTACTCGTTAACGGTAGCTATCATTTTTGCAGGCAGGTCTGAGCTATACAATGTCAGCACAGTTAAAAACCCCCGAGAAAACACAGGAGTGAATGTGTTGGGGATCATTTGCAACAGCGTAACGTCGTGAGCTCTGTGCCGTTCAAAAACCGTCCTTCCCTGGGAAGAAAAGCTGTCTAAAAACCAAATATAACCCTCTCATCCCTGCCTGGAAGGTGCCCCGGCTCTGCCTCACTTCAGCATCCCTAAATGAGCAACCAGAGGCCGGCCTCTGCCTCCCTGGAGGGAGGATGCTCGCTGGCACCTCCAAAAGCGTGCGCAAGGGGGGAACGGCTCCTGACCCCGCAGGAAACTTCCCACCCCCTCCCACCTCCCAGCCTGCTCCCACCGACTCCTTCTGCCATCATCCTCCTCCCCAGGCAACCCGTTTCGGCCGGCACCGCCTCATCCGCGGGGAGAACCGGCAGCGCCTGCGTCCCGGAGCCAACTCACCTTTGAGTCGGGGAAAGTTTCCTTAAAGAAAGTCGGCAGCCAGGAAAGGAGAGTGAAAAACGTGCTGGCCGTAGAAAGCTGAGCGATGATGACAGCCCTGAAAACACACAGAGGGGAGGAAATAATCAGGAGCGACAGGTCACCCTGCCTGGGAAACAGGCACTCGAGCAACCCAATAGTTCAGTTCCTGGTCTATAAATAAACCCCTCAGAGCGCTGCAATTGCTTCTTGAGATTTTTCCATAGACAGATACTCCTTTTGGCTTGCACCGCTCGCTCCTTCCCCACCGCCACCCCCCCGGGGCCAGGCGAGGCTCATTGCAGCGGCAACTGGGCGAGCGCGTTTCCCACCAGTCCCCTCCAGCGCCGCAGGAGCTGCCCTGCTCCAGGAGGTGTTCTCCGGGGGGTTCCAGGGATTTGTTATCAGCAGATGGTCCGTGGTTATTCAAGGCAGGAATGGGCTTGCTGCCCTGCAGCCCCATCGCCCTCCTCCCCGGCTGTGAACAGCGCTTGGGAACACGCTTGGATGAGCTTCAGTACCAAATGCAGCATCCCAAAGCAAAAATGGCTATTAAAAAGGGGTTTTGCCAGCAATGAGGACACAGCCTGTGCCACCCGGTGCCCCTGAGCAGCACTTCTTAGGAGCCCATCACAAGCACCATTTCTAACAGGACCGGTAGAGAATATCTCTCCGGAGAAGCACACAACATACACAGGGAACAGCCTGCGAAGGAGGAAAATTTGCCAGTAATACTGAAATCTGACATTCCTCTGGACAGAGCACAAACCGCCTTTTGTCAAGCTTACCTTTTGAGTTCTTTATTTATACAGATGGGATTACAAAACCTGGTCATATCTCCCAAATATATAGATAAGCAGACAAAATACACACGGGCAGAAGGAATAAGCAGAGAGAGGAGGAGGAGCCCTGGGAAGGAGTTTGCTCCCCAGCCCTGCCGGCACTCGGCGCCGCCGCAGCTGCCTACCATATCGGCGCCTTCTTGAACAGCTGCTTCCAGGGCACTTTGGTCTGCTTGGATATGGAGAGGCCTCTCACTAAATAGTCTACGGGGATGGTGAGTTCTGCAGGGAAAAAAAAAACATACAAAGGAAAGCTCTGATCAGTAACTTTCAGTGCAGCTGGAGGGAGCTCTGGGAGACCGCTGTACGACTACCTTTAATATCTTTCTAACTCTCTTTTATGGCAATACCCGCATTGGATGCTCGCGAAAACACCTTCTTATGTTGACCAAAATTTTTCCGCTGCATCCACAACACTTGCCCATCCAGCCACCTTCACCCATTTGTTGTATCTCTGGTTAAAATTAAAGAGAAATCTCCTTGGGCAAGGACCAGGTTTGGATTTTGTGCCGCACCAGGCAGACGCCTGATGAGCTGGGCCCCTACATACCACGCGCTCGCTAATAACGCTGTAGCCAGGTGTAATGGTTTGCCCACGCGTGGAATTACTCCCAGACAGTTATTTGGGAAGAGATATTCCGGATTAACTGGTTTTTAAAAGCTCTATGTGTAGATGCTCTTAGTTTGAAATAAGTATCTTGCCCTGCTTTAGCTTAATCCACTTTGAAGATCATGCTCTGTTTGGTGTTTTCACTGGTGCTTAAGAGAACTGACGAGTCAGATCAGGCTCTCGACAGGAATATAATCCAGCGTGGGACTTCCAATCAGCAACGCAAGAGCTCAAAACCTTGTTTTATGGGTTTAGCATCTTGGGTGAGGCACGGGGTACATTATAGAAGACATCTGAACAAAACGTCTTCATGTAAAATCAGGCATGGTCTTAGGAACTAGGGGGATTTGCAGAAAATAGCCGGGAGGTACCACCGGGGTCCCGCACCCTCAGGGATGCGGGCGGCTGCACTCACCCTTCTCGCCCAGGAGGTACTTGCAGGTGCAGTAAACCCAGAGCAAAGTGAGCAAACCGGAGAAGTAGAAGACGCTCTCCCAGCCGTACCAGTCCAGGAGGAGAGATCCTGCACCGCCGATCACCAGCGTCCTGCAAGGGAAACCAAGCTGATCTGGCTAACAGCGCCCGGACCACCGGCATCGATGGGAGATGCTTCCTGGGGTGGGCGCTCCAGGTCACTAAATGCACTTCAATGAGCCGTCAGTCGCAGGGTGTACAGGCGCTGCCCAGTCACCCCACGGCTCCGCAACCTGCCCCGTTCCCCACACGGCATCTCGGGATCCTCAGCTGGGGAGGAGAAGCCGCTACGGGACCTCACGCTCGCCTGCCCCGCGCCGAAACGCACTCGTCCGGGAAAGAAAATGAGGCCGCTGGTGTGCAGAAAGTATCTCAGAAAACACATAAATCAGCCAAAGAAATGAGTGCACTGGAAAACTAAGTGATTAAACGCTGTAATATTTCTATTTGGCTTTTAAGCAGCCCTTTCATTTAGAAAGGCAATTCTCACGGAGATCAGCAGAGATGGGGAAGTGATATTATCCCCATCTGTCAGAGAGGACAGGTGACCAGTCTCGGGCTGACTCTTGCTCTTCCTACTGAATCAGGCTGTTTCTCACAGTAATTAAATGTTGCAAACACTCTTCAAAGTCCGGCTTGAAAAGAGAGAGAAAAAAAATACATAAATCCTTGACACACACGACAGCAAGCGCCCGAGGCTTCCTCAGCTGCAGCGGGTATCCTCAAGGACCCAGGAATCCACACGTACTTTGGGCTGCGAGTTTTGCCTCCAACTATTTCATGGCATTTCATCACGTACGATGTCTGGAGACTGTCACTCGCTGCTCGAAGCCTTTTGAACTTACCCAAACTGGGAGCCAGTCCCCACTGTGCTGTAGGTGAAGGCTCGCTCGCTCTCCCGGACCTTCTGGGACAGGAGGCTGGCCAGGGACGGGAAATACACCCCTGCGAGCAACAGGAGCAAGGCAGGGAGCAGTCAGGCTCCTGTGCCCTTGGGAGCAAATCAAAAGCAAATTTAAAAGATCCATCAGGAGCTAAGCACCGAGACAAAGCAACAAGGCCTTTGGCGAAATCAAAACAGGGATATAAAATGAAATAAGTGAATCCGTCACCGTGAAAGGTTTGTTTGTGCCTTCTCCGCAATCCCCTGTTTCATCCTCACTGCTGCCACTGTAAATCCATCCGTGCCAACGCGCTTACCCCAACGGCCCCCCGGTGCCGCGGCTCAGCAAGAGGGAAGGAAAATCATCCAAAAGTTATCCAAAAGTTTTGGCGAGGACCAGTTTTCCCCAAGTGCTTTGAAGGAGTTTTAAAATGCAGAAATTCAAACAGGAGCGCTGGTGATGTCAGAAGCCAGCAGCCCATGTCTGGCAGAGACATCTCTACAGGGGGATGATTTGCCCGCGAATTACTTTAGAAATGTAATTTATTTTTTTTTTCCCCACAGAAGTTCTGGATGCGGAGGCAGTTTTGAGGCAGAGGATTGCTCGAACACGCAGGAGAGGGGTTCGAGCACTGCAAACCTCATGGTTTGCATCCGAATTTACCGCCCATGAGCCCCCCTGCGCGGATGCCCTGGGCAGACGGACAGACAGACAGACGGCCGGGCGCGCTCAGGGCTCTCACCTTGCAGCAGCCCCATGAGGAACCTGGAGGAGGTCATAAAAACCAGATGGGCAGACGTGACGTGAGTGAGCAGCGGGGTGATGACCGTGAGGAACCCCCAGGCTGATGCCGAGAGGAGAAGGACTTTCTCCCCTCCTATTCTGGAAGACAGAAAACACGTTATCAGCCACGAGCTGGGGGCAAAAGGGCAAAGCCCCCCAGACCAGCCTCGTGTGCTTCCCAGTTTAGCCTGTTTTTAAGAGCAACCTTTGAGTCAAACCTGTTCTTCTCCTCTTACAAATGTCTTTATCCCTCGGGGGGGTGGTAGGATCAGCAGCTCTGAGCTCCTCCATTACCACCTCCCCTGGAGCAGGCGGCCAGTGGCCGGTCACCGGCGTTGCCCTCACCAGGACACTGGCCATCAACTCCAGCAGACTCCAGCCCCGAGACACCACCGCACTGGTGCACCCCGGACTCGGATGGAGGAGAAGCCCAAGCTGCTGTCACCGTTCTGCTTTCCCTAACCACTGACGGTGTTTTCTCTTCCATCTGCTCTTTTGCACCAGCTCTGCCTGCTAACGTTTGGGGGTTTTTTGCAGGCGTTTGCTTGCAAACTATTAAGGAACATAATTAAATAGCACAGCGCACTGCATGGATAATGCACTCCTTCCAGGCATGCGTTCCTCACAAAAGAATTCACTGGAAAGCCCTCCTCGCCAAGAATAGGGTGGCTGGGGAAAGGAACTCGAGCAGGTGAATGCTCACATCTTTCCTCACAGCAAACCGGGGCAGGTGGCTTTTAATTGATACGATAAAACGGAGACACTTGGTTTTCCCAAACAGGATGGAAACCGCGATGGGGGCTTGCTTGTGAAAAGACTGCATGAGAATGTAGGGTGGAAAAAGTGGAGGTGCTGAGCTGAAAATGGAGATGGACTATGCAGATCACGTAGCAAAAAAAAAAAAAAAAGCTGTATTCCTTGCAAAAAGGAAATACTTTCTTCTTGTGGCTAGTGATTGCAGCCATAAACCCTTCCAAATGGCTGTCCGGCACCACTGGGATTAAACTGTTTGTTAATGGACAAATAACACTCCCGGTGAGCAGCAGCTATGAACGATGCACAGAGCACCAGCGTTTATCACTTTTCTAAAATAAAGTCTGCTTTACACCCGCTAGTTCTTCCACCAGCTTAACATGTAAGCTTGTGGGTTTGCTTTTTTTATTCCAGTTACTGAACCAGTGCTAAAAACAGCCTCCATCAGAAAAATTATGCTGGTATAAAAGTGCTCTTCACTGTCTCCAGGTGCAAAAAACCCAAACCTATGTTGGTCTGAGCATCCATTGACTGTGGATCTCTCCTGGCTGCTGCTCTGCAGGAACCAGTAAAGACAGTGTAGACACTCCCTGTGTCACCCGGGGATTTTGCCCGTGCAAGGTCCTGCGGTGCACGCTGCCCTGTGAGCACAGCGCTCATTTTAAGACCCAGAGATCAAATCGGACCGTCAAAACTACACGTGTCCTCTCTGAATCAGAGCTCCAGACCCTGAGTGAAGCTGATGGAGAGACCTCAGCTCCTTCCAGAGCAACCTGCAGTGCCCCAGAGACCTTCTCCCCATGGAGATCCTTCACCCTTCCACCCCATCCCTGTCCCAGCCACTGTCGAGACTTGAACCCAGAGGTCCAAACAAAGCTAAGGGTCATTAAAAAAGCCCAAGCAGAGGAAAACACAAGAATAATTTCCAGTACTGATCACTGATATGTCCTCCAACAATCTGTGTCAAGCAGTAGCCCCAGAAGAAGCTGCTGAGCACTATGCCGGACTGCTTCTTGTCCCAGTCGAAGTGGGTGCTGAGGGCGACGGCGCAGACGGGCACGGTGACACGGGCGCAGTACAGCAGGCATGTCCCCAGCAGCAGCATCACCGTCCAGACGCGGGACTCGGGCCTGCAGGGATGGAGAGGGAGATGGGGAAAGGGCAGATGGGCCAGCAGGTCGGGGAGCGGATTCTACCCCTCTGCTCCACTCTCGTGAGACCCCACCTGGAGTGCTATGTCCAGCTCTGGAGTCCTTAGCACAAGAAGGACACGGAGCTGTTGGAACGGGAACAGAGGAGGCTCCGGAGATGCTGGGAGGGCTGGAGCCCCTCTGCTGTGAGGACAGGCTGGGAGAGCTGGGGGGGTTCAGCCTGGAGAATAGAAGGCTCCGGGGAGACCTTCCAGCCCCTTCCAGTCCCTAAAGGGGCTCCAGGAAAGCTGGGGAGGGACTCTGGATCAGGGAGGGGAGCCATGGGATGAGGGGGAAGGGTTTTAAAGTGAAAGAGGGAGATTTAGGTTAGAGATTAGTGAGAAATTTTTCACTCTGAGGGGGGTGAGCCCCTGGCCCAGGTTGCCCAGAGAAGCTGTGGCTGCCCCATCCCTGGAGGGGTTCAAGGCCAGGTTGGACGGGGCTTGGAGCAACCTGGGCTGGTGGGAGGTGTCCCTGCCCAGGGCAGGGGGTGGCACTGGGTGGGCTTTAAGGTCCCTTTCAACCCAAACTGCTCCATGCCTCCATGATTCTATGGAAGGGTAGATCCATGCACAGCAAGGACTTGCGGGTCTGACTGGTTTGCTTGCCAGGCGTAAGGAGTCTCGTCTTGATAAAATAAAGGTCAGCGCAATCCCCCTGTGGCACAGTGGCTCTGACACGCATCTGACAGATGTGTATCGCATCTGGAGACTTTTAGGAATGACGCTAACGTTCATCCCAAACACTATGTGACCCCAGCAGCAAAATCATGTCTGTCCGGAGGCTGCAAGGTGACACGGGGCTGCTCCGGCAGCGCTGACTGTGGGAAAGGTGGGGGGAAACCCGGTCTGTTTGCTTTTCTCCCCAAACAAAAGCTTTGGAAACTCTTCTTTAAAAGATAAGGATAACAAAGGAAAGGTCAGTGCATGAGGTTGGGAGCATTTGCAATGAGACACACCTGTCTGTGTAGCAAACATTCGTTATTTGGCATTCCTACCCATTCCCCAAGGGGAATGTGTGTGTTACCCTTCCTAAATAGGAGGAATTCTTTAGTGAGAGACAAGACATGATGGGGGTGAACAGCCCAGAGAGAGGAGCAAGAGAATCCAGACTGGCCTGATAAGAAGTTTAAGATAATATTAGTAACAATACGTTAACAGAGTGCATTTTTTGGTACACGAGTACTCCACCCCAAGAAAAGTGCTCCTGCAGAAGAAACAGGCTGGAAATAAGGAGGAAGGCAATTTTCTCTGCTCCAAGCCAGCAACGTGCTTCTGGAGCAGGAACCCACGTTCTGCTGGGTGTACACGAACTCCTCTGCCTTCCCCGCTCACGTCAGCCTGGGTCCCCCTTTGCCCATGAATTACGGAGTTAAAAGCTTAGTGAGAACACCCGCTACTTGTATTATTTGTATTTGCTTATTTTTGTGCCCAGAGCACAAAGCACTGAGCAAACAGACTCTCTGCTCCAGAGCTGACCGGGGAATTCACTGTGCCGGGGCACTGACCTCCGTGCTTTCCACCCGACTAAACGTGCCCACCTCCAGCGCGGGAAACAACCTGGGTCACTTTTTGTATTGAAATGAGCATTCCTTTCTCTGTCCTGGAATTATGATAAATGCAGGTTAATCCCACAGAGTACAAACCCATTTATAAACGCGTCAAATGGCCCATCACGGAGGGAGGCGAAGGAACAATGGCAAGTGAACCACACCGGGCAGCTGTGCCCACTGGAGGTGGATTTATTGCCGTTTCCCCGATGAGGCGGATAAGCAGCTCAGTGCCAGCCTCCGGCAGCAGGAACTAGAAGTGTTTCAGGTGGTGCTTTGAAGGTTGGAACCGTTGTTACTGTGCACACGTATGAAATAACACAGGAACTAGAAAACCTCACGTTTCTTTGCTGGAGGAATAAGGGTTGACCTGCCTCAGGCGTTTGAACTGCGTGATAAACGCCCTCTGAGTTCCTCCTGGTCTTACGCCGCGTGGAAGATATGCAGAAACTATAACTTAATTTGCTGCAAAACCAAAGGTGATTTGTTTTCTAATGGCCTGCCCCCGCCAGCTCCGGGGGCAGCGGCTCCACCGACCTCATCTGGCTGTGGTGAAGCACAGCGAAGCCCGAGGCTTCCGCGGGTCCCATCAGACCAACCCAGCGGGACAATTCGGGCAGGAGGTTTGGGGTATATAAATCCCCCATCGGAGGGAGAGGGCAGGCGGGGGGTAACGGGCAATGGAAAATGTGACGGAGAGCCCTCGGAGGGGTGTCTCAAGGCGATCCAGGATCAGATGCATTCAGGTGTAAGGGACCGACCCGCGCCTGCCGAACCAGTGCTGCTGCACCGCAGGCACGGGCTGCTGCCAGCGCGGGGCCGTAACCTCTGCTGGTATCTGCAGCCGCGCGGCGCTGATAAATTGGAGCTATTCAACCTGCAACAACGGAGGTGCCCAAGTAAAACGGCGGCAGCCTGCGATGTGCGTAGGCATTTCCTATATTCAGCTACCGAGACAGTTTTCTAAATTGTGCTTCTCTCCCCGAAGCAAAGGGAGCCCTTTATGAGCTTTCTCACCCTCCGGAGCGGGGCTGAGCTCTGCCTCCTCTCCCGGAGTTATTCTCATGAGCGCAGCAGCATTTTAATGGGATAATTAGATCGACTGTTCTTCCTTGGCCCCAAACCCTACACGGCTGTGCAAGGCGCAAGATGGAGAGAAAAAGACCTGTGCAGCTTGAGTAGACTTTACGCTGCTTCTCTTTATAATATTGCCAAGGTCTGCTCCCTCCAGTGGGTGTTTGCAAGCAGGAAAAGCAAAGCCCACGCGCAGCAGTGCCGGTGCCCGAGGAAGGCGGGGGCGAGGGGAGCACGTTTGCTACTAGTGGATTGGACCCAAAAAAGCGATGAGGGGCTCCGGCGTCAGGGCAGAGGGGCAGGAGGGGATGCTGTGAGCTCCCAGCCTTCCTCCAAGCCCTGGCAGCGTCATCCAAGCCCCCGGCCCCCGTGCTGGGGGGACAGGAGGGGATTTGGGGGTGGCAGGGGGGGGCGGGCAGGCAGGCCAGCGGTGCCGGGTCAGCCAGGCAGCAAGTCCCACCTGCCCGAGAGCGGGGTTCAAAGTGCCACACGGGTCCCTGCAAGAGCAAGACGCCATCCAAAACGCTGCTCAGGGACAGCAGCGGGACGGGATCGCTAGGCAGAGACGCTCTCCCTCCACCCCAGCTGGTGTTTTGACAAAACTCCAGTTGAGTTGTTTTCTCTTGACTTTTATTCTTTTTCAAAAGCACTAAATAAGTCTCCAGGTATATGACACACTCTCAATGCTTTCTTTGATTGCTACTCCATTCTGTACATTTATATTCTTTTCCTATATGTTTAAATGCATCGGTAGAGACTTGCACCGAAAACAAGTGGGGAGTATAAGGACGGCTTCAGTCTACCACTGGCTCCGTAGGTAGGATATCCAGCTAGGAAAAGCCATTCAAATAATGTGAGTGTTAAATGTAATCACTAGCTGCCCACACCCACCTGGAAGCCCGGCAAGAATTATTTCTCTGCGAGGACAATGATGTGCTTGCATCAGAGGAAAGAGCTTTGTAAATGCATTTTCTCCTAATTATAGTTATCACAGAAGCTGCCGATGAGTCAATGTTCTGCTCAGTGCACAACAGCAGCAGCAAAGGTTACAGGAGAAACCTCGGCTAGCGCAGAGGGGAAAAAATAAAACTCTCCTTCAAAAACTAAGGAATAATGACAACTCAAATAGTTTTTGTAGGTAACACCAGCCATCCGAGAAGCGGGGCTTTACCAGCGTTAACAAATTAATGGCTTTGCTGTTGTGGGAGGCAGAGATAATCTGATCTGGAGATAACCAAACCGAGTCAGAGTAGAGCACGTCCGAAACGAAGGAAGTCAGAGTCACCGGTGCCACCGTGCCCGTCTCAGCGGCAAGACCGAGCATCTCCCCACAGCCCAGTGTGGGTCCCGGCCGAGCCCCGGCTCCACGGGGCAGAAACCTCCACCAGAGGGGACGGCCACCTCCAACCCCTCGCCAGGTGAATCACCCGAGCTTGTCTGGGGACACCTAATGGACTTAATTGGGTGCCGCGTGACGGCGGCGGCTCCTGGCTGCCCAGCCCGTGCTCTCCGGCCCCGTCATGCCTTTCTGCTTACAGCAAACAGGCGCTGCAGGTGCATCCCCTTCTGCGTGTCACCGAGACCCTCCTCACCCAGCCGGGCAGCTAGAAAACACTTCCTATTTCGTAAACCTCCAACCACCACCCAGACAGACTATAATTAGCTCGAGCCCTCTAATGACTCTTCCTGGGCGGCTTTTTGCACGGCACCAGCCGGGCGTTCGAGCAGCCCTGCCCCAGCTCCCCCGGTTCTCCTCCTCCACACACAGCTTGGCTCCACGGCATCCAGCCATTCCCCTGGGACCCAGCTCCCACCAACCAAGCGGGTCCCGTGCCTGGGGCACTGCGATTAAGAGCGATTTTTAAGGATGCCTGAGAGCCCCAAAGGGGCAAAACCACGCCGAGCTGTCCCGCGGCGGAAGGAGAGCCAGCAGCACAGGGTATCTTTATTTGCAGTGCGTTTTCCTGCCAGAGGAATTTCTCCAGTAGATACCACAGAGCAAATATTTATTCAACTTTATTTCTCCTGACTTGCCTCCCTCCTTTCCCCCCGTCTGCAGGTCTGTCTGTTTGCAGACACTGCAGGTCCCTGTTCAAACGGACGGGCTGGAGTTTGGGCTATCCATTAGATCGCAGTTTAGCACCCCCTGCAAGGCAGGAGTCCGGACCGTCAGGCGTTTTCAGGTGGCACGAGAGCTGTGTTAGACAGCGAGGCTACCAACAGTGTGTCCCAGCCACAGCTCTTGGCCAGAAGCCGTCTCCGAGGTTTTGTGGGTGTTTTCCATAACTGGAAGTGGGAGAAGAACCAGGAGTGGCAGCTCTCGATCCGCATCGGAGCTGCGCCGTGGCCAAGGCGGGCGCAGGTAGCATTGCCGGGGCGCACTGCCCACCCCCGGGCATCACTACCTCAGTTTCCCTCTCTATAAGGAGACTAAAACCAGCTCTGTGGGAGATGCACAGAGGGTACATCAGCTGGAGCCACCTCCAGCGCCCCCAGCCCGCTGTGGACACCCACCATCCTGCAAGAACCCCAGGATGGGCAGGCTGGGGACGAGCCCCTGAGGTGGCACCCAGCTCCCAGCCAGGCTGGAGGGCCACCAGCCCCAAACCAAGGGCAAACCCTGGTGGCACTGGGCCACTTCCCAGGGGAATGTCCCCGATGCCTGCGGTCCCCCCCACGCCTCCCGCTCCGCAGGCCGGGGACATTCTCCTCCCCAGGGCCCAGCCCCAGCCCCACGGCAGCATCCCCCTTCAAAAACCTCTTTTCCAGCTCACTGGCCTACAGCTTTCATTTACAGTGATCCACTGAAAATTATGTGATCCACCGCAAATTATGTGATCCACCAAGTGATCCACCACCTGACGGCGGTGGCGCAAACCCGGCGGTGCTGCCGACACTCCTGGGCCAGCAGGTAATACCCAGGTGGTTATTTTTAACCCGCCTCGACAGTCCTCTCGCTCCTCTCTCTCTCTTTGTTTTTCTCAACAACAATTTCTCCTTCCCTTGAGAATCTAACGCGCCTGTCAAGAGAGAGGTTTGGGGTTCTTCCCGCCCCCCCCCCCCCCAGCCGATTTCATCGTGCTGCAAACCAAACCTCTGTCGCTGTCAAAAGTAGCCTTGGGGTTCAGAGGAGGGGTTTTTGATTTTTTTTTTTTTTTTTCCCGATCCGCCAGCAAACAGCCGCCGAGAGCAGCACGGAGGACACAGGGCTTTTTTTTTCCTGGGAAAGCTGCTGGTTTCCTGTCAGCCTCCCGTGAACAAACTCCTTCCGCAGACGGCAACAAAGTGGTGTTCAGCAAGCGCAGCGCGGGGTTTATTCCTTCTCTCCGCTTCTTGCTTTCGGCAAAAGCGAAGATGAAATTAGATTTCGGCAGCTCGTATGAGCTGGAAATAGTTGTTAAGTCCAGGTGGAGGCGGTGGGGAGACATAATAAAAAAGCGCAGGCGTGCTTCGCGCGCTGAGCCAAGGGCAGACGTGGACCAGCCAGGAATGAAACCGCGTGTCTTGCCTACATTCTCCACGTGAAAAAAAGTTCTCAGCGAGGTCACGCTTAAAACCAGGGTGAGGAACTTGTACAAGGAGAACTTGTACAATGAAAAAACCCAACCACCAAAAAAAAAAAAATAATAAGTAAACGCAATTAAAGCTGCAACGTGATGTTGACAAAAGATGAGGGCACAGAGCTCAGAAAAACAACGTGGCCGCGGGCAAAGAGTGGGGTCAGGCGGCCGGAGAGCAGCTTGTGGCCGGCGGTACAACCCCTTTTACCTCTGGAGCTTAAAGAAACTGCTGGAATAATCCCTTGTCTTCAGGTGCAGCCAGGGGCTGGGAGATGCAGAGCGGTTTCGGGAGTCGTCCGCTTCCCAGGACACGCTGAATTTTCTGTGTCGTGTTTCTCTCCTGGAGGCACCATCCAAATTGCGATCCCCGTGGCTCCTGCTGGACCTGCCCGTGGCTTTGTGCGCCACCTTTAGCCGCAGATTTCTCTTCTCAGCGCTTCGGTCTCCCCCCAGTCAAACCAGAGCTGCCAACGCACACCCACTGCCCGAGGGATCCTGCTTTGGCATGTTAAGATCTCCATAAAAAAGCGCTATCTAAAGGTCCAGACGCGCTACGCAAACGCGAGGGTTTTTTCAAGCCCCAGACAGAAATCCCGAAGCGTTTTTCTTGGAAGAGCAAGAGGAGATGTGTGCTAACGGAGCCGCTGGAAACCTGCAGAAAAGTTTGGGAAAGGCAGCCAGAGAGGCAGGATAAAACATAGGGCAAGAAGAGTGGAAGAGGAAGGAAAAGGCAGCTGAAAAAAGGGAGGACGAAAGAAGAAGCCGCATGAACAAAGACGGAAAAATAAACCTGCCGAGATAACTGTTTATCTTTCCTTGCACTGATGGTGCAGACGGATCTTGGAAGGCTGCCTGGCACGTCTTTTGTTGGAGCACGAAAGGAGAACCCCTGTCACTTCCCCCACTTGATAAAACCCTCCATGGCAGTAACTCATTACTTGGCAAGGGTGAGAGCTATTTATTTGCATACGCTGTTTGAAAACCGTCCGCCAAATTGATTTATACAACTGGACCGACCTGCCGGCACAAGCTGGTGGATCGCTGCCCTCTCTGCTCCCCCCCGCCCCGTTCCCACCCTGTTTACCATACCTGTACGTACCACCTGTAGACCATCAATCCTCCATAAACCCTCCCCAAACAAGGGCTGCGACCACGCGTGTGCGTCTACGCCAAACAACGGGGAGGTGATCGCTGCTTCTGGAATTTCTGCAATATAGATAACCACCTGACTGGTTATCCTGCCGCTCCTTCCCATTAACTGGATTCTTTCAATTACTAGCAGCACTTAAGATGGTCAGAGTCGCTTCAAAATGCATCTGCCTTGATCAATAAATCATCGCTTTAGAAACTGTTACCGATGGCTTCCATTTTTCTCAGAGATTTGGGAAACTGGAGGGTTTGCTGTGGCCAAATGTATTTCATTTTTTCTAGAGGAAAAACATGCAGAAACTTTGTTTCGTGAAAATTCGGCGCAAGGTTCTTCCTCTCTCACCACTCCCATTTTCACGAAGACTTAGGGAAAAGTTAGAAAAGGGGAGAGAGAGAGAAGGAATTTTCCTAACTGCTTTTTGGGGAGAGAATCTTCAAATGTTAAACAACCGTACCGCCAAAGATCTGCTTTTGAGACCTTCCCCCTTACTCTTGACCTAATTGTGGGTTTGATCAGACTTCCAGGTCTCTAACCACAGGAGGAGCCTCCTCAGAGGGCAGTTAACGTCAGCTATCGGCCTGCTGCCGCTGCAGGAAGCGATTGATGATAAACCCCAACTCAGCCAGCGACTAATTGCTGCTGGACGGGGCAATTCTTACCCTTGGCCACACGCTCCTGCACGCTGGCACCGTTGTCACCTGTCCCCGTGGCTTCCCCTCCACTCTCCTGCCAGGGCGAGCTCGCCACGGGGTGACACCGTCCCCGAAGGTGAAGGGGAGCCGGTGGGACAGGCCACCGCTGCGGCAGCCAGGCGTTAGTTCCTCTTCGTGGTGGCCTTAAACTGAACCAAATTTCAAAAGCGCGGTGACAACACGGTGGAGTCCAGGGGCTCCCAGTTTGAAAAAGCCTCTGACCATCACTTCCCGCTGCCACATGGCACTTGTGAATCACCATCTCGCCCCGCCTCGGCGGAGAGAAGCGGCGGATCCCGGGGCCGAGGTGCTGGGTGACCTCCCGGGGCGGCAGAGCGGAGCAGCGCGGCCACAGGTAGCCCAGCTGGCTCCTTGGCTAGTAGCCCCTGCTCCAAACATGAGACCACCCTGTGTTTGCTTGTGCCCCTACCGTTAAAAGAGGAGAGCTCGGGCTTAATAGCGCTTTTAACGGCTTAATAGTGCTTTTAACTATCTTAATTACTTAACTTGAAGAACGGTTCGCGCTGTCTAGCTGCTGCCCAGCCCCTATTCCAGACGTTATCTTAATTCATTTCTATCACCAGTGCAAACATTCCTGCTGGAACACTTCGATAACCACCTCATAATGGTTTCAACGGCTTGTTTAAATAACTCACTACAGGCCAGAAATAAGCCAAATAGCCTTTTTGCCGCCGCCCCCCCCTCCGTGTTTCACCGTAACTCCGTATCTTCCCCCTTTCCTCCACCGTCTCCGCGGGAGCCCGGCGGAGGGAGCCGGCGGGGGCTGCCCGGGCCGGTGGCACCGTGTCCCCGGCACCGTCCTCCCGCTCCCCCGGCGGGCAGCAGCCGGGCCGGGGAGCCGGGGGTCCGGCACCGGCAACATCGCGGCCACTGTCCCCGCGGGAGTCCCCTCCCGACACCGCCTCTGCGGGAAGGGTCCGGGCTGCCCGACCCCCTCCATCCCCAAGCGGCGTCTTTTTCCGGGAGCGGCATCAGGAGCGGCTGCGGCGGGTCCCGGGGGATGCAGAGGGTCCCGGGGGACGCGGGGGGGTTCCCCGGGCGAGCGCTGGAAGCAGGGGAGCGGCTTTCCCAGGAGCGGGTCCAGCCTTACCTGGACCAGTACGGGTCCCCGCCGCCATCCCTCCTCATGCCGTCGCGCTGGGCGGCGCGGGGGCCGTGCTCGGCGCTGCACAGCGGGACATTCCTGCCGCCGCCACCCGCGGCCATGCGGGCAGCGCCTTCCGCCTCCGCCGCCTCACATCGCGGCGGCCGCCGGCTCCCTCCCTCCCTCCCTCCCCCCGCCGGGCCGCGGCCACGTGTCAGCGCCTCCCGCCGCCCCGTTCCGGGAAGTCCCGGGGGCGGGCGGCTCCCCCCCACCGCTGCCGGTACCCGGCCCCGGCCAGCCTCGAACCCGCGGCCCCGGAGGGTGCCCGGGCGGGGAAGGCGCTCGGCCGGTGCTGGTGGTGTTTTCTCCATCCATCACCCACAAACGTGGGGTTTGGTTTTTTTTCTTCTTTTTTTCTATTTTTTCTCCGCCTCCGGTAAATATCTACATCCCCATCCGAGCGGGGCTACACAGGGGGCTAAACAGGGTCTCTCCTCTCCCTCTGATACCTGGAAAGTGCAACGTTACCGTTGGTGAGACAGACCCTGCTCCTCCAGCTTTCATGGTTTTGACAGCAGAAAAGTCTCCGCCTCTGCTTTTTAAGGATTAGAACTGAATATGATATTCCCATCCAAAGAATTCAATGCAAAAATAAACAGGAATCACTATTGTTACAGCCTGATTTAACTCTTTGGATGGAGCTGTTGCCTTGCTGTAGTAAGATCTGAGATAATCAGATTCATTTACGGAAAAAGATAATTAAAATCATGGTTATCTCAGTCTAACACAAGAGGACTCATGACTCACTTCAGGAACCTGAATGAGCCAGCGGAGGAGCTTTGTGAAGACGTTGTTCAGGGGCCGAGAGCAGCTTGGATGCAGGCATGGCAAAGCTTCAGGCCAGGGAAGGATGGAGAAGCTCCTGCACCTCCTGGCCAAGGTCGTACACGGCCCTTGGGAAAGGCACTGGAGCTGCTGGGCTGCACCAAAAAGTACAAGGTGCGGGGCAGGCACCTCCCCTCTGCTACTCCTGCAGACAGCTGCCTGTAAAGTGATCATTAAAATGAAGGCTGTAGCAGACCAATGTTTAGCAAACTCACCCATTCTTCTCTGAACACAAACACTCTGCAGGTCCCTGAAGGGCAGTTGGCTACTTAAATCAAGAGGGGTAACAGTATTATTAAGCTAAACCTTAGTCAGTGAAGTAGCAAAAGGCTCCTCATATGCCACAGAAACAACTCAAGAAGGAGGTCACCAGGGCTGACAAAAGTA
The DNA here is from genome assembly GCF_964199755.1 of Larus michahellis. Classification (NCBI taxonomy): domain Eukaryota; kingdom Metazoa; phylum Chordata; class Aves; order Charadriiformes; family Laridae; genus Larus; species Larus michahellis. The sequence continues at coordinate 3,244,934 of NC_133907.1, read as the reverse complement.
AAAAAAAAAAAAAATTACAAATCATAAAATCATACTCTGTCATTTGCTTCAGCATTTCTTCCTCAGAGGAGAGATCTCCCCCCAAAGGCCCGTGACAGAGTCACACACGTTGCACAGACCCGCTAACAACACAGAAACCAAATCCAAGCAGCTTGGGTACAGGTGGAAGCTGAGGGGAACCATGTGTAGTAACTACAGGCTCAGCCTTCGTCCCATTGTAGCCTTTCCTCCCTTTATTTGGGCAGGAAACTGGAAACTATAAAATATTTTTATTCATTCTGCTACTGAGCCCATATCCAGAAGAGGGAGCCAAGTCATGGTAAAATGCAGCCAAAAATCAAAACCATTGTTCAATATGTTTTTTTTTAAATAGTGTATATGTTTGGAGTTAATTCGAGGCAGGAGGGGAGATGAGTGCTGATGTAACTGAAGTGAAATCCGTGTAAAAAGCTCAGAAGGAGGTTTGGGCCATGCTGCGGTAATCACAGGTACAGAACACTTATTAACTCATACTCCTGTATGATTTACTACAAGTCTCAGTGCTGTGGGATGCAAGAACCTCCAGCAGACACTGCAACATTGGCTACTAACTTACTGAAATAATGATTCAATTTAGAAATTAAACACATTGCACAAAGTTTTCTTTATTTGTTGTACCCTTCCAGGTCCACTCCTTGTACCACTCAACATCACCTCCGCGATGAATAGCTGCTTTGACTAACGCCCGTCTCACGTAAGAAGCTAGCTTCACTGTCAAAAATAGCTGCAGTTAAAAAAGTGGTTGAGTGTAACATCCATCACTTGCAAATAAATAAGTTTAAAAAGTGAAAACAGAGACATCACTCCTTTTACTGCTGCAGAATTTTCTGGAAGCAAGCCTCCCACCGAGCTGACGAAATGGCAAATGGAATCGGTTCAGAAGACAGGTGCTGACTACAGAAAATAATCTGATGCAAGAACACCGATCTGCTCTCGTTTTTCCTGTGTTCAGCCTAGTCAAAAGATTAAACCAAAGATTACTGGGTCAATATTTGAGCTGACATTTACCATCACTGAAGTTCATCCAGACAATGGTTTTATGGAGCTAAGCACAGATCCAGACCAAATCCCAAAGGGGGTCTGAGAGGAGAAATGGGCTCACACATTCCATAAGGGGCAGTTGCTGTGTCTGAAAGGACAGTCCGACCGCAGCTTGGAAGGTCCCCACTGACCAAGAGCAGCCTCAACGCAACTTACCCACGGTCTGAAGAAAATGCACGTGGTTTCCAGTGCTAAATAATGCAACTTTGCAAAACCGCTGCAGACAGTAAAATGCTGAAAAGTAAGCAAATGATCAGGGAAGTTGATAAATGGAGACTACTCTGAAGCGAACAGCAGCTCCCGTGCAGGAACTGCTCCGGGTGGGTGTAAGGCAGCAGCAGGTTGTTGGAATCCCCATTTCACACGAGGAGCGTGATGGAGAACGCACGGGGCCTTCTGGTTCGGAGGTGTCTGATGGTATCAGTGGCACTTCGGCCAATCTTGTCCTTATTGTTAATTAGATGAAGGCAGGAGGGGAGAGGAAAGGAATAAAAATAGTTTCTAGCACCTAAACATGTCCCTTGAGAAATACAAATCCTTTTGAGGGTGAAGCTGTGTGTTTTGTCTGGGCACAGCTGAGGAGCAGGACTGGGGACACCACGGCTCCGCAACAGCCATCAACCCTCCTCGGCCCTCCTCCAGAAAATTACAGCAGAAACAAATACTGACCGGTGACATCGCTGCGGGATGGAAGAGACCAACAGCGCAGGTCGGACCCGTCTCAACCTGCTGTAGCCTAAAGGCAGATTTCGGGCAAAATATGATTCCGTATCCTTTTATATTCTTTGAGGTATTTCAAGGCTGCTTAAGAGCAGGTGGCCCCGTTACCCGTGAAGATAAGACACACAGGGATCACGCTCCAACTCAATTTAATAAGCTTTGTAACGAACTTGGACAGAAAGTGGTTTGAAATAAGTCGAGCAACACTCATCTACTAGTCAAGGATTTTAAGTAATGCTTTTAAGCTTATACTCAAGCATACAAAGCATAAATTTTACAAATTAAAAACAGTAAAATCATCCTAGAATAATGTAATGGCTTCCCCTGTATGTACAAGGAGTGGAAAGGAGACAGAATTCTTTCCAGGCAATTTCACACATCTTAAATGCTACATAAGTGCTCTCCACATTCATTTCAATTTTTCTTTTCATGTGGGTGGAAGGAGCTGAAAGCATTTCAATGAAATCGTCTTAAAGAGAGAGAGGTACTTCACCTGGTTTCAAGCTGTCTAAGTTTGCCTCTTCAAAAGTCTTGAGGAAATGCTTTACTTAAAATTCAGCTGTTAGTTTCTGTGCGGCAGCCTCTGGTTTTCCAGCTATATAAAATTAAACAGTTCAGTGAGTATTTCTCAGAAAGTACCACCGGTACTTCATCTTCATGGAAACCCGTTATCCCCCACCCTTCCAAAATGACTCCATTGCACAAGAGAAGCAACCACAGCTCAGCTTAGATTTGACAGGCAGAAAAGAAACACGGTAACAGCTAAGACGACAGTTCTGAGGGAGGTGACAGGTTTTGGAAAAGGAAAGAGATTTGTAGCCTAATCAAAACACACTGGATATACAGCCTTGCTGCAGAGGCATGAGAGACAGGTTATTTTACAAACCCAACTGCTTCGTGTCCATAGCATTAATGAAAAAAATCTTATTTGCTTCCAACAAAGGAAAGGCTGGGGGGAGGAATGAGTGTAGTGTACCACATTTAATTACCAGATTTGTTTGCCACCGCTGAGTTTGGAACAAATCTTCTTACAAAAGTCATTTCATATTGTTCTAAATTAAGTGGAACAAAATATGTATTTTTACACTAAAGCAAACTGATCAAAGTGGCATTTAATAGTATTTGTTAAAGTGGTTATCTAACAAAAATGGGTTAACAAAATCCCATTCATTAGTAGTCACCAAATAAGACATTTCTCATGCATATGACAAAAGTTCATTCGTGTACTGAGAGGTCTGTTTACTGTGTACAATATTTCCATAAATTATAATATGTTTCACAGCCCCTACCATTCAAGAATATTTCAAACAGATTATATATTATATTTGTATATGCAAACTATTTTATATACACTAATATAAAGATCCTTAGAAGTACCATTATCGCTACCTTTATGCTTTCTCTAAAATGCATAGCTTTCGAATATTTTCTTGCAGTTACCAAAAACTTTACAGATTAAAGCTGCTTATCAATGTGGCATGTTCATAAAAACAAAGTGAAATAGTTCTATACTAATTTTATATTAAACCCCTTAAAAAACATGTTTATTTTTTAATGGAAAAAAAACCCAAGCTAGTGAAAATTCAAGTAATCTATGCTCAATCTTTGCCCAAATACTATATGAAATTAATGTAGCGTTCTAGAAGTACAGTGAACTTCTCAACCAGGACTGTAATACTGCACTTCTCATGGAGAAAAATGCTAGTCATGCCACAAAAACGCACCACTTTCCACTTCATCCGGGAGAAGCTTTCAATGAGATTCAACAACACAAGCGTCAGAACAGAGGAAAAGCTGATCAGTTATAGATGAAGAAATTAGAGCTATTCCAGTTTTGTTTCTGCAGTTTGTTATTAAACAAAGTTACATTAACCATACAGTTTCTCACAAACTAAAAGTTATACATGGTTTTTAGACATCAACCGACTGGAAAAAGCCAAAAAAAGAATTAAAAAAAAAAAACAAACCACAACTGTTAAAAGTTTGGTGTTAGAATAACCAGCCTGGGTGTGAAGGAAAGCCAGACCGCTGCTGTAGTTGGGGGGGGCTACTGATAGCTTGTTTGTTATGCATAAACTTTAAGACCTCCATACCACAAATGCCTCAAAGTGGAGAACAGAATGATTGGGAATAAATGGGAACAAATTTTGTTATATCCATCATCTAGCTTAACCTTGGCGCTCCACATCTCTAATAGCTGCTTAGCAAACAACGGTTTCCCCCCACAAAAAGATAGCTACACAAGTAAACAGTGTTCACAGTAATGCAATCAGTAACAGGTTTTGTTAGTTTCCATAAATCAGGTGTATCTGCAAAGCTTTATACAGTTTAATGCGTTAAGTATTCCAGTAAAATTAACTGAAAACTAAGTTTCATTCTACAGGGTAATATCTACCATACAAGACAAGATTATGTACAGTATGGGACTGGTGTGACAACTGCCAGTGTCTCATGATGTTAAACTATTTCACCCATCAGCTCGGTCTTTGTTGACCAAATCTGTAATAACTTGATATACGGACCAAAAAAATCTAGAGATTGATTTGGCAAGATTAGTGCTTACTACCACTGGATATATACCAGCGTACAGTGCTGCAAAATTCAGTTGACCAGAACATCCCATACCCAGAAGATTACCATTTGTTGACTTGAAAGTCTGGACTTCACATGTAAAACATTAAAACTATAATCCTAACTGGAGTGAGGACAGTCAGTAAACAAATACAGGTGAAGATGAACTGCATCTCTTCAGAAAGGTATGGAAGAATTGAGAAAACAGAAAAATTCTGGTTTTAGACAGCCCTGCTCTGCTCAGCTCCAGGCATAAAAACAGCCCAAGTAGCTCTAAAACTACGATTCTTATTCAGCAAGCACAAAGGCAGATCCTGCACAAGATGATGCATCAGAGGCTTCAACGAGCATCTCTCCCCCGCACTTGATCTCCTAACACAAGCCTGTCTTTCAGCTTACAAACATCCAGGGGCCTTCAAAGCTTTAGTGGAATCACTGCAGTGTCTACAGCTGCAAGTTTAATATCGGGGGGAAAGCCCCCTGCTAACAAAAACCTTCAAATGCCTCTGGGGGCCATTTTGGTCATTCGTGAAAATTAAGAAAAAACCCCTTATTTCCAACAATACTCCTCCTGAAAAGATGGGTCACTGATCCATTATGAACATAGCTCTCACCATATAAAGCACCAAAAAGTCAGAAACAAGGAAAAAAAAAAAAGTCCTTAAATTATGATTTACAAGTTTGTACACTACTTCCTAAGCAAAAGGTTGACCTTACTGCAAAGTTTATAGATGAAAACTTGACCAGTTACTTTTAAGGGGAATGTATATCTGCCTATAACTTAAAGGTAGAAAATATTCACTGTTCTATATACACATTTCAAACAGGAGACAGTTAAACTTAACTGAATAGTTGCCAATATAACTCCGTATTAATTCACTGGCCACTAAACTAGGCATCAGTAGCCAATTAGAAAGCTTGAGTTCTGTACTTTTAAAAATGCTATTTTTTCTGTCCTGTTTAATTGTTTTTAAAAATGTATTATAGTGCATAGCCTAAGTCAGACTTTCAAAGAGATACAGCGCCTTTCAATGCAGTTTTTGCAGCATTTAAAAGGGACTTTTCTCCCTTCAAATTAGATGTTCATTGAAAAATCTGAATTGAGTGCTGTACTGTAGTAAAAATATTTCAGTCACAGACTGATATAAATGTATACTGTGCAGTACTAAGATTGTTTGATGTCCATCTGCACACATTTTACTTGGGTTCTTCAATCGTCCCCTTGCTGAGGTCTGTCATTTTGGGATATTTCACTTTCTTCTGGTCCAGCTCATTCTGAGCCCACAGTAGTAGTTTCAGTAATTTTGCCAACTTGGGTGTTGATTCACGATTTTCATAGTCTAGAACAGCTTGATTAACCTCGCTCCATACCTGGAAAAGAAATACTGGAGTTCAGTAATAGTTTTTCTATGATTAATACTGCTAATGTCATACAGACACTGGAAAGATCACACCTAGTGAGCTAATTCCTCAGAATACGGTCAGGATAAAGCTCCATAAACTACGAGCCTGAAGAAAACAAGGAAGAGAGCCAAGTAGTTGAATACATCAACAGCTTTTTGGTTTGAATCTTGCTTAAGAAATACTTCTGTTATTCTGCATACCACTAAATAGATTTTTTTCTAAACATTTAAAAAATATTTGGACATCATTTTCACTACATATGAATAAAAGACATCAATTTCCTTTTGAGAAAGGACTACCTTCTGTCGCTGCATCATGTTAAGCAAGTCTCCAAATGGTGATTCTTCAGGATTATCAAAGGCAAGCAAAGCCAGTGTACGCTCCATTTCTGTCAGGCATTCCCTGCTCTCCTCGCCTTGTTCTGCTAATTGGGTCTGAGCAAATTCCAGAGCTGCTTCTGTCTCACGCTGCCGAATCAGTTCGATCAAATGCTGCTGCTACATACAAAAGACAAAGCAATATTAGCTAAACAAATTAACAAATCTGCAGTTTTTCAAGACTGTAATCTTCAGATGTAAATTTGTAATCTGAGACAAACGCTAATCCATAATTTGGCAGTTTGAGGTCAATTCTTCTCAATGTGTGAGACAAGGAGCAGTAGACCTGTCTACAAAATCTACTGAAAAAGGTAACCCAATGCTTTTGAGTAAGGGGTTTTGAAAAGATGTGTTACTAAAGGAACTACTAGAAATTCAGACTAACAGTGATTGGAAGTTGGCAAGTCACAGTGCACTGCTGCTAAGTTTTCACATTACTCATTGTATATGATGGTTCCTGCATCATGCCACAGAGTCTCCCGTTGCTACAGAACAATGCCAAGAACAAACATCCATGTCCAAACCTCCCAACATACTCGTAAAACCTGCACCCCTTTTTCCCCGGTCTCTCCGCAACCTCTAAAACAAAAATCACGTTTGCCACCTGTCCTTACCTGCAAATGAAAGTAAAGATATCTGTTTGTATCTAACAATTCTGGATGGAGGCTGTTTATTAATGCAATGGCTTCTTGAATCTGTCCTTTCAATATCATTTCTCGAATTTTTATTCTTTCATCGAGAGTCTCTAAATCAACACTGGGTTCAATTCCAGACTCCATTCGAAATTTCTCTGCTGCTTCTTTAAAGCCCTCTGAAATAGAAACATTTTACCTATAAAATATATTTTATGAAACACTTCAAAAAAATCAGCTTAAATGAAAAGATTTGAGTATTGTTTGTTCATTTTGGGGGTTTAAAGATTAAGTCTGAAATTCTGAAAAATTCTTATTTAAATAGGTGTTTATCCAACAGGCATCCAGCAGTACATGCTTAATTCATTCTTAACTCAAGTGCCCTCATTCTCTAAGGGACGCATGCAACTTGTAGTCTGATAACTCTTAACTTGAAAGCTTGTTTTGTATTTCAATAGAGCAGTGTACTTATTCCAAAATGGGATTTCCAAAATGTGAGTGGTTTTACTTCTCCCTCCAGACCCTCAATTTGTTTACACAAACCTAGCAGCTTTACTGAGAAGAAACAGAAAAAGAAAATGCATTTTGCTGTCTTGTACTAACACTACATTTTTTTAAAAGTTACAGCAGCTATTTGAAATCCTAAGTCATGCTTTCATACACACAAAAATGATCTACACCACTAAGATGCTCTTCCTTCACCCCACAGGCTTCACTTACACACCAATGTAAACAAGGGTGTAGATCGGATACAGATGCCTCCACCCTAGCATAGCTTACTGTGCTGGTATGCATTATAATTGCTAGGGACAATTTCCGAGGGTTTTTGATTGTTCCAAATATAAAGTTAGCCTACATCCTGCAGGGGTTAATATTTCTGTTCTCAAACTATTTTGACAACAGTGCCCTTTTACAGTTTATCTTTCTAGTTAAAACTTGCTTCTGATAGCTGTTCTGTGCAGCTTTCAGAGTACTACCTAACGACTGCAACATATCTTGAACTCTGTTTTAATGGCACAAAAAAGGACATCATACAAAAGCAGGTAATGTTTGTTAACAGCATTCCAGAAAATACTTTCTTTTCTACATCTTTTAGGAGAAGAGTTAAGGTTGATAACATCACTTCTACTGCATGACAACTGCTCTGAATTTTAGTCAGTTTCCACTTAAGAGAACACAAGAGCAGTTGTACATTGCTAAGAGAACCCAACAGCAATCACTAAGTCCTCAAAGTCCTTAATTCACTCCATCTAGAGCATATTCTAGCCAAAACCGTCTGTCTTGAAAAAGTAAGTGACATGCATTTAAGAGCCTCCTAGCATACTACTTGTTTTTACCTGTAACAAGGTAGTTCATGATAAGGCGGTTCATGTCTGCTCTCTGGATATGCAAGTTATTAAGTTTTTCCATCCATTCATCTTTTGTGATTTCATCAGGTTTTTCTGCATAACTCATCCTGGACTCTTACTACAAGAAAAGAAAAGCATCTCATTTAACATGATTGAAGAGCAAAGTTAGTTTAAGGTGTATAAGCACTGTGTTACTACCATCTTCATACTTTTTTTATGATATCTTTTAAATTAATAACCCAAAAGAAACCCTTTTATCTCAAACCACAATTTTACATTTTTCTCCTCCTTGTTCCTGCACTCTTTAACATCTCCTAGTCAGTCTCTAAAGCTGCTTTCATCAAGTGTCAGAATAAAAAATTCAAATACCATCTTCTTGTAGTTACTCTTAAATTCACTCCAAATAAACCTTGTTTACAAGTTAGACAGGACACACAGCATCACAAAGTGACACAAATGAATCAAACAGTTTGACAGCTAGCCAGAAAAAAACGTAACAAATCCCTAAAGCAAAGCCTATGTAAACGATAGTTGCTTTAAAATTTTCACCAAAACTGAGATGGAACAGCTCCAGTTTTGTAAAGCTACAAATCTGTGTGTGATATGTTATCCAATGTACAACTAAAAGACACTAGCTTAGCTTTGCTGTCCCAAAAAGTACTCCTGTCAACACGTCAACGCTACTAGAGTGGTATCTCCTAGTATTTTTCTCGACTATATTTTTTTCAGCTTTGGGAGCAAAGCGCTTCGCTAAAGCCGGCATTTAATCACTTCTACCTTCAAGTCACGCTCGCAGGGGCAGCGGAAGGGGGAGGAGAGGCGGCGACAACAGCAGCAACAGGCACCGCCACCCCTCTCAGACCAACACGAGCGGCAGCGCGCCTTCCCAGCAGCGGCCGGTTTCCCACAGGTTTTTCTCCTTCTAAACTACGGCCAAAGCCCCGCTGGCCCCGGGGAAGCTGGGCAGCGGGAGGCAGCTCAGCCCGGGGCCGCCTAAGGGGCCGATCGGTCCCCGGCCCCCCGCTCACGTCGCTCTCAACTACGCGTCGAGAAGGGAAAGGGGCTCCCGCCTCAACGGGCTGCGGCGGCCCGACCCCAACGAGGTCCCCGCCCGCCGGGGCACCGCGACCTTCCCGCCCGCCCCCGACCGGGCCCTCCGCAGCGCCCGGGCCACCGAAGCACTCGGCCCTGCTCGCCACAGGCCCGGCGCCTCCCCACCGCCCGCAGCGGGTGACAGCGGGCCATCCCGCCGCGCCGGGGGAAGCGCCCCGCCAGCCCCCGTCCCCTGAGGGAAGGCGCGGATCCACCGGCGCCATCTTACCGAGCGCGCGGCGCTGCCGGCTCCGACGCACGAACGCGGGCCCCTCCACCGCCTCCGCCAGGCCGCTGGCGCGCGGGTCTCGCGAGAACCGTCCTCCCGGCCAATCAGCGCCCGGAGAAGGGCGAGAACACGCAACCATAGAGCCGTCTCTCGGGCCAGAGCGTCCGCCTGGCCGTGCCGGTACGGCCCTCCAGCGGGGAGCCGGGACCATAGAGACGGCGCGGGGCGGGCCGCCGCGGGGCCGGGCCCGGCAGGAGCCGGTCCGCTGGGACAACGCGGGGGAGAAGGGCCGCTGTAGGTACATGGGTGTATGGTTGTGCCGGTTCCGCTGCTGTTGGCAGGCTGGGCTGCGGAGGAGAGCTGAGCAGAGCTCCCGATCCGCCGCCGCCGCGCCCGGGGGGGTCACGGCCGAGGCAACGCCTCCGTTTGGGTGTTTCAATGGCCTCAAGAGGTACAAATTCTGACGTGCTGCAAACGATACTCCTCAAAAATGTAATTTGACTTACACAGACTGGGGATATAGATCCAATCACTCGTTTTTCACGGGCTTTGGGCAGCCCGGTGCAGCGGGGGTGTCCCCGCCCAGGGCAGGGGGGTGGGACTAAATGAGCTATAAGGTCAATTCCAACCTAAATCATCCCGTGATTATTGTTTTTGTAACTGTGCCATAAAGCGCAGCCTCCAAAACACACTTTAATTCCGATTGTCCTTACATCGAAACTGCGAAAATCCACAATGTCATCAATAATTTATTATTTTAACTTATTTCCGCAAACAAACCTCCGAGTTCATAAACAATGCCGAGTTTTGGCCAAAGAACTTCAAGTATTTAATAACACAGTTGTTAGCCCCGTGACAAAGAAAGGTTCAGCGTGGCAAGTGGTTCCTACGGACGGAGAGGGCTCTTCTTCGGGCTAAAACCGCAACGAACGTCACTTAACTCAAACACCAACGTTCAGCCTCTCTTTTTGAACCCGTAGCCTTGGAAATCTCTCTTGGGCTCCGCTGTCCCGCCTGGTTCTTGCCGGCTCCTCCCCAAAAGGAGGAGTTTCTGCAATAAAGAGGGAGCGGAGGAAGGTGTCCCCCCCCTCCGGGAGGGTTTGTGGCTCCTCTGGAGAGGGAAGCGCACCCCAAGCAGAGAGGAGGCACCAGGGTGTAATTCATACCGCAATCGCTGTGTACAGGTAAAGAACAAAGAACAGGTGTAATTGCTTTCTAATAAGTAGCACACTATATCAAATAACTAAGCTGCAATGGGCGTGAGGTGCCGTGTGGCAGTGTGTGAGGTGCCGACACCTCTTTTGTCACAGGTTGGGATGTTCAACCAAGTGCAACAGAAATGTCCCTTTCCCCCTTTATTGTCCCTGCAGTAAAGAAAAGTAAAAAGGGGCTAAAGGCCCCTCCTGAGTTGAGGTTTTGCTTGTCATGAAAAACAGTTTGGGGTGGGGCTTTTTTTAAATATTTTTAGGAGTTGGCATTTTTTCTGATCATAATGTTAACAAAAAACGAGGTTTTTTAATCTTTCTGTGCAGAATATTATGGCCAGCTGCCTTCTCTTTTTTTTTTTCCCTTTTGAATGCTTTCCCTAGTTTTTTGATGCTTCTCGTAACATAAAACCTTCTTAGAAACTGAGCTTTTTTTGAGAAAAGAGGCTTTACAGGCACTTTAGTTGTAACAAACACACTTTGAATGTTACTATTGAAGCATTTTCTTACTGAGTCTGAAAACAAAGTGACTAATGCATGAGTTGTTTATATTTGGTTAGATAGTACTCCTTGTAGTGATACCTTTTTTTTGAAGGCAGCACTAGCCCAATGTGTTAAAATCCAAAGTATATAAAAAGCTTATAGAACTATTATTCCTTTATCTAGATACAGGCCTTTTTTTCCCTACTAATGTTCTGGGCGCAATAAAAAGTGCGTGTTTGGGGGAATGAGCAGTATCTTAAGTAATAAATGACACATATTTTATACTTTTTCTTTCCTGATAGAAAGCTGCCTTGTCACCTTCTGTATTCCCCTTTTTAATTTGTTTCTCACTGAATAAATGTTTAATTGCCCCATGTATAATATCTGTGTCTGTCTTTAGTGAAGAGGAATGGTTGTGTTCCCTGTGCTTCATAGCCTGGAATACCCAAGGATTTGGAAATAGCAAACTTGCATGGCTTTCGTTTGTTAAACCTCGCAAAATTAAGATGGGGATAGGAAGATACAAAGCTGTGCAGCAGTTCAGGGCAAAAGCTTCCTACGTTGTTCCCTCTTTTCCTAGCACGAAAGCCTAACTTCTGTTAAAAACCCTCACGTTCTGCCCAAAGGTGGAACCAAACCTTTCTTTTACTACTCAGGGGAAACCTTGCAGGATACTTCTGTGACTCCAAAGTTGGATTAAAATGCATGGAAACAAACTACTTTGCTTTCAGGAAACTATTCCATGCCTTCAATATGCCACAGTCCTACAAGAATCTTGCAGTAATTAGGGCAGTAATAACATGGAAAGTTGGATTTTTGGGCAAGACTACGAAACTGAGATGAAAAGAAATATATAATAACTGTAATTCAGTGCAGTTTGTAGAATTTTTACATGGATTAGGATTCGATAAATCCTAATCTCAAAGAGGTATTTTGATCACTGATATTTGGAGTTGAATGGAATGAATCCCAAACCAAAATCACTAATTCCTGGAGAAGTCTCAAAAATCCCTGCAAAAAAAGCTATATATTGTAGGGAGGGGGAGAGAGTTTACCTAGAATTGGAGGGGGGGAAAAAAAAAATCTGCAAGTTTCTGTCAGCAGGTAGGGAAGGGGGTTGCTTTATTTATGTCAATATGCTTAACCCTCAGTAAAGTATTTCTCTGTGTTCATCTAATCTTTAGGAAAAATGAACTATCAGGAGCCTTGGAGGATCAAGGACCCAGAAGATACACTACCTTGACACCTGACTTACCTATTTTGAGTGAAGTGCTGAACTCTGAGGACAGAGCCCTTTTTTCACAACAAAAGGTAAAGCTTGAGCACAGCCAACAAAAATTAGTCTCTCCTGACTTAAAATAATCAATTATCTGTTAAAAAACCCACAACACCTGGCAGAGATGGAGGAGGGGAAGAGAACTTGCTTGTTTGCTTTCATCCCTACTCTTTTCATGGGCTAACTCTGTCCCTGGTGTTTACCTGACTGCTGAAATTGGCTCACCAGAACATTCAGTGAGGAAGCGCTGAGAGAAAGGGTGAGCATAAAGTAAGTTTTATATTTAAGGGTTTCGCATCTTCAAACACTGGAAAAGGTTGCTATCTTGGTGAAGGGAAAGGTGGGTGAGAGCAGAAGTGACACCCCAGATCTGGGGACACCATCTCTGTGCAACATGAAGATGATGCCTTAGTGCCTGTCACAAATTGTAGTTTCATGGGTTGCACCTAAAGACCCTTGTGTGAGACACTACAAATATAAATCAGGCCAATTTGCAGACACCCAAAGCTTAAAAAAGAATAATTGGGGAAACGTAAGGGATAAACAAATAAAGATGTATCTGCTGCAGAGGAAAGTCTCAGTGTACTGACTGCCTTATCGCGGGAAAAGTTTGGGAAGCAGTGGAGAAAAGTTTTAAGGAGAGTTAGTGCTGAGGCATTTGTAGATATCTTAGCATAAGCTTCTCCGGTATTTAAGAAGGAGAGATAGATAAGGTGCTTATTAGACTGTTTTAGATGCTGATTGATAGTCATTAATCTCTGCTAGAATCTCCCAGCAGTGTTTTCAGTTCGAACCAATTAGAAACTATCGTCGTGTTATATGACAGGAGGCCTAAATTGAAACAAAACTTGTGTTACGTGGGTACCCAAAAAAGCTCCTCCTGTGTGCTGCCAGGACGATGCAGATTCAGACCAGTAACCCAGGAGTAAATTTCTCATGTTAAGGGAAATTAGGCTCTAACAGGAAAAGAATTAGGAAGGGAATGAGGCAGGGAAAGGACTGAGGTGCTGGTGGTATCATTTAAGTGAAGGTGACACAGGTGTTTTGTCAGCAGAGGCAGATACTCTGACTTGGACTTTAACACAAAGATGTAGGGTTTTGTGGGCTGGAAGTGTGATGTGCCTTAATGGTGTTCACTGGATGTGCAAAGTGAATCGGTGTTACGTTGAGATGGTGTAAGCCTCTTACCAAATGCGTGTAAGAGGAATTTAATATCGGTTTCACTGCTGGATCTCCTGTTGCAGGATCCCCTGTTCACTGCTGGTGTGCAATCCCTTGTTTTGCATGTTCCCATCCCTTGGTGTGCAAGTCCTGGGTTTGAGCACTCCCTAGATGCTAAATTTGTCCGTTAACAATATGTTATTAGCTTTTCCCAGGGCATAAATCACAGTGCAGCTTGATCTACTGAATCATAAGGTATTTCCCCTCCACGTGCTTTTGATTTATTGTAGCTCTGTAGTTGCAGAACAAAAATTAAACTTCTGCTTGCCTTTAATCATGGTGTCTTGTACTTTTGCACAGGAATCTGTTGGGTTTTTTTTACCTCTTGGTGTTCCTGTGTGAAGTAAGTATTAATGCTGCCCAGTTTTACAGGTGGAGAAAGAGGCTGACTATGCTATCAGGTGAAAAGCTAATAGTAGCTTTTGCAAAATTATCCTGGGCTTTTACCACCAGAAGTCTTGTATATAGAATGTAGACTTCTAAAAGATGTAATCAAAATACTTGATAGAATGCTGTAATTCTATAGAATTAATGCTAAGTATGTTTTTATATTTCCACATGTTTTCATTCCTTAATTCATCTTAGTAAACACTGCACCTATCTGGAATCCAACTGCAATTGGTGTTATCAACACATCAGGAAAAATGTGCAGGATCAGGGTTAATCAAAGAGCCAAATCTCACACCTCCAGCTGCCTAAAAGGCTCTTCAGATGTCCAGGTCAGGAGTGTCTGCATGGCCTTGTGGGTCTGCCTGTAAACCGTCGGACCCCTCAGTGCCTGTGGGACGTGGGTGCTTCTGATGGCTAATATCACAAACCTGACAGTAGGAACAAAACATGTAAATGGGAGTTAACTCTCTGTAATGATTTATAGCAGCTTGGATCCTGGAGAGCATTTTGAGTAGCCTAACCATTTTTAAAGGGTGTTTACTGGGAAGCCTTCATGCAGTGGATGAGCTGATCTGCTGAACGCTTCCCTTCCACAGCACTCCATAACCTGGACCCAGAGGTCTACAGCAATTGCTATTTGATTTTCTAAAACAGATGGAGTAGAACAGGAAAACAAAAGAAATCCCCAGTGGAATAAGCACAGGTGGGGAGCATAGCTGATGTGAGCAGTTGGGGCTGCAGGTAAGCTCCTCTGCCATGTTAATCCCGTGACAAAGCTGTGCTGCTGTGAGAGAAGTCGCTGTGGGCAAAACAGTGTTTGGCACTGCTATTGTGCAGTTTTGCCTTGGCACTTGCAACCTCACGAATAATAAATAAAACTGCAATTCCTGTGAGGTAAGATCACCCCGTATTTTTGATAAGAGAACTGGGAGCAGCCGTTGTTGATGCTGCAGCACTCGCCTGCACAGGAAGCCCTGAGGTGACCGGCGCTGTGCGCCGCCGCAGGACGGCAGCGTGCGGCGGCCTAGAGCCGAGGGGACGGGGACTCCGCAGGCAGCCGTGTGGGGAAGGGCTCGGCCTCCCCTGCAGCCGGAGGGGACGGGGACGAGCGGGCCCGGTCGTGGGCCGGGCTGAGAGGCCACCGCGCCCTTCCCGCCGCGCCGTGAGGGAGCGCGCGCCGCCCGCCCGGGAGGCGGGGCCAACGCCCACCGACAGTCCTCCGGGAGCCGTGCGCAACGCGAGGCGCTCTAGGCTGCCGTTGGCCGCCATCTTGGTTTCTATGGTAGCGGGGGAGGAGCGCCCCCGCCCAACGCTCCGGAGCGGTTGCGAGGAGGAAATGGCGGCTCGGCTCGGCTGAGACCCGCGCCGGCGGCGAGATCCCCCACCCCCTCCCCGCGGTGAGTGAGGGAGGCAACCGGAGGAGCACCGGGACGGGAGGAGAAAGGGAGCGAGGCCGCCGCTGCGGCGGAGGGGTCGCGGAAAAAGGGGCGGCCGCCTCCTCCGGCCTGGACGCCTTTGGGCTCGACTAGAAAATGGAGGCGGGCGGGCGGTGCGGGTCAGGGCGGCCAGAGGGCCCCGGGCGGGGAGGGGAGGGGGGGCGGGGGGGGCGGCTGAGGGAAGCGGCGCGGCCTGTTTTCAGGGGACCGTCGGTGCGGCTGCAGGGCGCGGGCACGCCGGAGGCCTGGCCCGGTTCCAGAGAAGGTCGGCGACTCGATGCGGGGGCCCCGGAGGAAGCTAAAAGCCGCCGCCCCGTAAGCTCCTAACGCGGTTGGGCCGGAGCGGAGAGGACGCCCTCCCCGGGCGGAGCGGGCTGGAAGGCGGGTTCCTCCATCTTGGGGGGGAAAAGGAGAGGACGGTTGTGCTCTGAGGCGATCGACGTCATATCCAAGCTGACGCCGGCAAGCTTCTCCGTGACGTCACCACCGACTTTTAACCGCCTTTTTCGTTGAGTTTCACCGTTGCCCTGATACCGGAGGAGGGCCCGGCGGGTGGCGGGGTGCGGGGAGCCGCCAGAAACCACCCCAAAAACTCGTTCTGGGGTCGGGGGGGGCAGGCTGCTGAGGGTGGGAGTGAGCGTTACCTGCCTTGAGGTGACGAGTGTTTTCTCCGGGCAGTGGAGGTGATCTCCTCGTTGGTGAGTTACACAAGAAAAGTTGAACTTATATGAAGTTCTGGTGACTTCCTTGTGAGGGGAAAACAGGAGGGGTTGAATTTTTAGCAGTAATTGTTGTCTGGCTTTAAATATTTAGTAAATTCCCTGTCAGTAACCATTCTCCACCCTTTGCGTTAATGTACTTAAATACTGTCTCTTGGAGGTGATAGTAGTTTGGAGCTGCTTATTTGGCTTACACAAAGCTATTCTTTGGTGACCAAATTTATTTTCATACAGTTAAGTAGTTTTCAGTTTATACCTCCAAGTGATAGCTGTATTTTAATAGTGGGTTAAGAAAATCTTACCGTTTTTAGCATGTCACTTTTAAATTGGAAAGAACGATACTATCTTTTCAATATGTTACAAAATGCGTGTTACATTCTGCCTGCTGTTTGTACCTTCAGTAATTCAAAATAGTGTAACAAGCTGTTTTTCTTGCATGGGCTTTCATGTTTTCCTTCTAGGAACTCAGGGAGACAAAAAATGCTGATTCCTTTTGTTTAACTCAAAAGGATGTATATAGCAGTCATAATTTCCCTGGGTGGTGTTTGTTTTGTTTTGTTGGTTTTGGTTTTTTTTTTCCTGGATAATCTAGGATTTTTTTTGCAGAAATAGCTTTTTTTTAAATATTTAATCATCACAGCCTTATTTAAGTAAATTCTTTGGCAGCTGATATTCTATATTTTGCTTTATTTTATGAGAATTTTTTTACTGTTTGCTTGTCTTTGTTTTACACAGTTTTCTTGTAAGTGGTAATTTGAATTGGTTTAGCTTCAAAAAACAAAAATTATGAGCTTTTTAAGCCATTTAATTGCTGGTCAATGAAAGATTATAATGTGTAGTTACTGTACAAGTGTAGCATACATATACAGTGTTAATTGTAATAGATGTTTTGGGTTCTGCTCCACTTCTATGTATGCCAGCTGCTTGTTATCGTTCTTTGACATTTGGAACTTACTATAGGAATAAATATAGAAGTACGCTCAAAATAGCTGTACAGTTAGGCCTTAAATTTTTTCCCTTGATGGTTCCAGAAACATTTTGCACAGAAAAGTTTTTCTAATGCACTTTGGTGGAAGAATAAAGGCTTGTGTTAGCCTTCAGCCTCCTTTGAGACCTCATGACTCCAGTGATTTACAAATTGAATTATTGTTGATTTCAAGACTAGCATTTAAATACATTTTTTTTTTTATAAAGTTTCTGTGTTTTCAGTTAAGGGATATTTTAGTTAATTTCTATTGGTGTGCAAATGAAGTTTTTGCTCTGCTGCAAATTTATGTACGCTACGAAATACTACAGATTTTAAAACTGTTCAAATATAAAATAATACATATCATTCACACAGTGCTTCAGAGGGTGCTTTTCATACAACTGAAAGATGTCTTTTGAATTTAAAAAAAACACCCTGAAACTCCCAAAAGCAATACTAATAGAATTGTATGAGTCCAAAATAGTAAATAAAATTGAATAAATATATTTCAGTGTCTAGTGGACTCATCAAAAGGTAGTTTGTTCTACTTACTTGCTCCACTACTAAGATTTTTCGGACAGTAGATTATGTTAATTTGTGTCTGGTTTAATATGGTAATTGTCTTTATAGTTGTAATTTACAGCTGTGCCATTATAATTCTCTACAGCCTGAAACTTCAGTGAGAATTACTGAGTGGAGAGAGGAAGGACAAGGGTCATAGGGGTTAGGCTGAGAGTTTATAAAATTTAACTGATAAAATGGAAGAAGGGACGGTACCTAGCAAGAGTGAGATTAGGTGGGTTTTAGTTGACAGAAGTGGTAGTGTCTATCTGCACCAGTTTTGTTTGCTGGTGCACTTTTTCTGCCTAGTGTCTCTCGTAGTGATACAAGTAGTAGGAGATTCAAGGAGAGGATTTTAATATAAGTAAGGCTTATCTAGTTTATGCAAGAACTCGTTGCTTTTTTGTGTTCTGTTAAGCCTCTCCTCGCTAGGAGAATCTTTAGTCAGCTGTCAGTTAACTTTTTGAGGGTTGTGCTACTATTAAGTTTTTATCTAATACAGCTTCTGAAATAAGTGAATACTTCACAGTTATTAATGGTGGTAATCTCAAGAGCATTGATAGACTTTAAAATTAAGAAAAATCTTAAATTTCCAGTTAGGGATCTAAAACACAAAGATTAAATGTGCATTATATGTGTTCTCACAGCAAACCCTAATCAAAATTGGGAACTGAAGTGTATTTACTGCATTTTTAATAACATAATCAGTATGCTGTAATTACTGTGTTTCACTAAATTCTGAAGGAGAAATTAATTTCTGTTTCACTTAATTTAATGAAGCCTTTTTCATGCAATAAGAATGAAAATTATAACTTGTTTCAGGAGTTATATTTTAGCTCATGTTTTACAAATGAAATTATGGAAAAAAGTGCAAAAACAGGGTTGTTTTTATTCAACAGCTGTGCTGATAGGGTCAGAAATTATAATCCTGCAGTTGTTTTGAGTCCATTCCTGTATACACAGTTGTACTGACAACGATAACTAGACATGCCAAAGGATACAGATAGTTTAATTATAATGTAAAACTAACTTTTTTACATACACTAGTTACACATCCCTAAATATTATATGTACTGTAATAATGCCAACTTGACAAAAATCCCCTACAGTTTTACTAGTTTGTGTAAAACTGTCTGTGAAGAGGGAATTTTAAATACAGTGTAAGTATTCAAGCTGAAATTTGACAGTTGTAGAATTGTAATCTTTTATGTTTAAAAATAAACAAGTTGTGGGATGTGGAAGAGTTAAACTGCAAGATTCTCAGATTTAGCCTGAATAACTGTTGCCATTCAGCTAACAGCCATGATAAAGAACTGATTTCTTTGGTACTTCAGTGGAGGAATGCCAGATTGTGAATTACCTTTCCAAAACACATGGTTCCCTATGCAGTTGCTGAAAATGTATTTTTAGTGCTGCTAAAGAGGTCAAGTTCAGTAGCAGAAATTGAATGTTAGGCAAATGAGTAGTATGTATTTGTAAAATATTTTCATTGAAGATGATGGAAGGGGAGTGTAAAGGTATTGTATATTGAGTAATACCCAATAACAATCAAAGTTTGTAATTGATATTTCTGTTGGCGTAAGCTTTGGACCATGGCTTGTAAAATCGGCTTGTACTGGGACCTTTAGAAGGTTTCTTGTACAGAGGTGGTTATGTTTATTTTTTTAATCTAAGCTTTTGACCACAGAAAGCTGCCTTTTTTTCCCCCCTTAATCTGTCTAAAATGGAAAAAGAAGAAAGCAGAGCTAGCTGCACTTGTCGTTCTACTCACAACTTTTCTTAATGGGCAAAATCTGTTTTCTGTCTCATCTTTACTTCATACTGTTCATACCCTGAGAGCAGAAGTAAACTTGACCCCAAAAAATCAATTTTATTTTGTTGTCTTTGGGTAAAATTAGTGCAGATACGGGATTAGTTTACTCAGAAGAATGTGAATAGAAGCTTCAGAAGGTTATATAGGAGTAGTAAAAAAGCCAAATGTCAGTCTGTTAGTAAGCCGATAGAGTGTATCTGCCTAGTCTCTTAAGCACCTGTGAAGCTCTGGACTAAAAAATACCAATGGCATGTATATAATACTTTCCTCTTAAAGTTAGTTACTGTTTCCTCAAATGCAGAAATGCTAAAATGAATGTGAATTTTGTTTATCAAATACAATTATGGGCCTACAGGTTGGAGGATGTGCGTAGTATAAGCGTCTTATGTTGAGGTTTGTCCTGTACTGAAGTTCTGTCAGTACGGCCGCCCGTTACAGTTCTGTCCCCAGCTATTAACGGACAGGGCTGTGCTGGCAAAAGCTCTAATGTGTACCCAGATATCTTAGACTCTGTTTGCTGATGTAACTTTTTTCATTCAAGGCATTTGAATGAACTTTCAAAGTCTTGCTTCCTCCTGAGATAAACTGCTTCCCTACTTGAAAGGGCCTGTACTAGTGTGTTGATAGAGTTTCATTATGTGTGCAGCCACACTGATAAAACTCTGCTGCACCAGGATGGTGCTCACCTACTACCCCACCCTGCAAACAGAATGGCTCATACAGGTAAAAGTACACTTCTGCAGGTGTAATCACACCAATATGAGGTGCTTATACCAGCACAGTTCTGTTGATTAGGGATTGTACCCCTTAACATTCCTGACTTGTGCAATTGTGACAGTGAATATCTGTAGTGTAGATATGATCATAGTCTTGTCTGTTATTTAATAAAATTCCCACGTTTGCCAGATTTCTGGTGGACCTGCTGCTAAAGTGCCTTGAATGTTTCTATGACAAATTGCTGTTTAGCTGAATTTAGCTGTGAGAACTTCACCCTGGTTCAAAGAAGCACTTTTTGCTACTAATCCAGAATAAAATATGCTTGTAATCCCTACTGCTGTTCTCATTCTGCTGCACTTAGTGAAGTGTTCCATCCCTTCTTTCCTTTAATTGATTTTTTTCCTGACTGTTCTGATCCAGTATGATGCAGTCTGAAATGAGAAAATTTTTTTAAGTGTTTTGCTTGGGAAGTTGCTTTTCTAATCTGAAAGACTAGAAAAACATCAAAACAAACATCAGTGTGTGTATTTTGTTTTGCATAAACCAGGGAGCTACTTTATGCGTTTTTGCGTGGAGTAGTTGTGTCAGACTGTGGAGTCGCTCAGTGTCTTTAATGTCTGCTGCTGTGCACTAGAGTCTCCTGTGCATGCATGGCACTGTGATTTTGTGCGTACGTGGTAAATCCAATGCTTGCAGGAGGTCCCACATTCACTGCAAACGTGCAGGATTGCGGTCCTGTGTGTGCGTGGTTATCCGTCATGGGATGCAGTGGCCTTCTTATGAGGCTTACCTAAGGTAAGTAAGTAGCCCAGCAGAAATCATGGAAAGGATGATGGTGTATGCATTAGTTTCAGACATACAGTAGGGAGGGTTTTTCATCATGGGTGACTAGACATTTTAATTTGGAATTTATTATTACAAGCACAGAGACAAAGTGAATGTATTTATTGTTTTTAAGGGAAGCTGTTTCTTTTAATTCTTGGAATGAATACATTTGTTTACTTTTAAAAATAATTAAGCTGTCAAGTTGGTTTGCTATGAAGTTTATTGGCAATTTGGAATATTTCTTCAATACCTTTCTCAAGTGGGGAAAAAAGTGATATTGAGAAATTGATAAATGTATTGACTTAATTTTCATGAGAGGAAAATCTGGAAGAAAGTTGAACACTTGTTACTGCATCTTTGGAAATTAAAAAAAGGTAGTTAATCTTTACATTTTAAATCTCATTAGGTGATTGGCATCAGGTGACTGTATCTGGGTAGTATTTCGTATCACGTAAATGTGTACTTGATGGGCTGTCCTGTACCAAGACCGGACAAGTTTTGCACCGTACCCTGGACATTTGAAATAATTTTCCAGCACCAAAAATATCCAAACCTGCATTCAAAGCCAAAAAGTCTGCAAACCACAAAAGTTAATTTAAATGATTTTCCTGGTTTTCCACTTGTGTCTGATGGTAGAAATGTGGTAGTGACAGACACTACTGAATTATTTGTGACACCGTGACACTACAAGGTCTTACAGTACCTTCAATGATTCTGTGATAAAATGTCAGCAAGATAGAGGAAGGGCGTTTTAACAGAGATGCAGAAGCCTCTGAATTAATTCCCCCCTGCCCTGGGAGAGCTGATCGCATTGGTGTGCTTGTGGTGTCCCTGAGCTTTTCCCTCACATTGTGGCATGGGTACCATCACACACTTCCTTTCCACTGTCTTCAAAGGGTGCAGATTCTCTCTCCTCTGGTGCAACCATGTCTATCCTGGGGCAGCCTGGTCTAGTCAAGTCAGTTCTTTTCCATTACTTTTGCGAGTAATGAGATGGGGTACTGCCTAATGCTGAAAAATTAGGCTTTCCGAGTACTGGAACCTGTCTTTGTAAAGGGAGATGGGGAAGTGAGGGAAGAAGCAGCAGCTTTGAGTGGAAGGGTGTGATGTGAGACTGTACGGTAGATATCAGTGTTGCCATCCCTGACAAATTAATAATGTTATGTGCATCTGGGGTTGAATACTGTTAGCTAAACTAAAAGCTACCTTAAAAGTAGATCTTGGTGATACTTTGTCCTAATTTGGCTATATAGCACTGCTTATATTTGCTTATAATTATTACTGCTTCATGCAGTATTTAACAAGAGTGCACATTTCTTAAATTAGGATGGGGTATTTCTGAGAAACATGGCTGTAGTAGTGAACTACAGAAATGTAGTACAGACTCTACATTGCGAATTTCAAAGCTTGTTAGTGTGTTGATTTTTCAAATGGGAATAATGTATTGATTCTGGTATAGGAAGGAATTAACTACCACTTTGAAGTTTTTAGTATTGTGGGTATAGGAGATGGTAGGTTTGTTTATAATCTTGGAATTGATTTAGTGTGTTTATAGCCAGCAGAGTGTTTACAGATAAGTTTTACATTTTTTTGTAGCTTTGTTTTTATTCTGTGTCTAACTATAAGCAGTGAAATACTTGGCTTTTATGCAAGTTTTATTTTAACATGATTTTTCAAATGTAAACTTCTTCCTGCCATAAAATCTTTGTATTTGCCAGGGATATATGGACTTTTGACCTTGAACTGCAGCTTGTCTATAGCAGTCAAGTAGTAATTTTTTTTACTAGTAAATTATTTGAGGGGTGGGGGAAGGAGTCCGGGATCACATCAGTTTTCTTATGTCTCCGCATATTGAGACTTGAGCCTTATGACTGCTGTCTCTCTCTGTCTTCCACTCTCATTGCTTCTGTCCTGTCATAACACTCTCATTTCACAACTTTTTGAAAGGTGTTTTCCTTCTTTGAGAAGGAAGATACTTAGTGGATACATTTTGTATGAAAATAAAAGACCATATATTAGTTGTTTTCTGTCATCTGATTTTCTCTTGCTTCCCATGTAAGTAGTCTGCGTTTGCACCTTTCGTGAACAAGCAGATGGAGAGAACTGCACTGCAGCCCTGTGTGTGGGTGACTTTCTGCAGTGCCAGAGCAGAACCTGTTCCCTGCCGTTCTTAGGGGTCAGTGATTGTACCTTTTGTCCGTGGTCTGAAAGGAACTGCTCATTTATGTAGAAAATAGGTTTTGCCCTACTGACTTCCTTTGGGCTGCTTTTGTAATGCTTGTTGATGGAAGGGATTAATTTTGCTGCTGCTTAGTAGAAAGAGTGCAGGTTTCCCACATCATCTTTGACAAATAGGGATGCAAAGTAATTTTTAATGGGATCTGTCTTGTAGGTGGGAGTGGCATCAGCTAAGCCATACCAATATTTCTTTCATTTGCATCAGAAATCGTGTCCTTATATGAGTGCTCAGACAATATTTTTTTTTTCTCGTGTAATGTTAATATATTTGCTTATTAGGAATTTTTTAACACTTAAAGGAGGCATAGGCTAAGCCCAGTGCTTCTTTTACAGGGAGTAAAATGAGCAGTGTCAACTGTGATTGGAGTCACTGTTACATCATTCTGGAAAGGATATTTTCTGTCCAGTTTATAACATCCTGCAGTTTCTTTGATATTTAATAAACCTATCCTGGATATTTTGGTTCTAGCCAAATACCTTGCGTGTCAAGCCTTCTTATTCTGAAAAAAATCACAGAAAAAGATAACTAAGGCCAGTTACAAGTCACTGTGATTGAAGTTAGTGTCTTAAATACTTGCAAAGGCTGTATTTGTGTCAGGACACGGAGATGAAACAGGTCACTGATGAATGATACCTGCTTTTAAAAGATAGAAGGTATAAGACACTTACACTTTTAATTTCTTTGCAGATGCAAACAGTCGTCTTCTCACTAACCCTATTTTTCAGAAAGTTGCTGAATCTTATATTGGCCATTGTGGTAGTTTGAGATTTCTGTCTTGTTCTTGGGCCCTCGCCATTGAATTTCCACAATGTATCTAAACCATTAACTGGAGCTTCAATATGAAGACTTTTAAAAAACAAACAAAACCAAAAAATCTCAAACAAACAGAAAACCCAAAAAACCAAAACACACCTTTTTTTTTTTCTGTCACAGTGGAAGTAAATGTTTGTTAAGTAACAGGTCACACTGAAACAACTCCTGCAGGTACTAGGGTCTGTCACAAGTCTTAATATGAGGTGAACCTTGCTTTCTTGGAGCCTTGTGTAGGGGTGAGTATGTGTGAGATCTTTAGAAATCAAAGATATCCTACTATAGAGTTCTTAGGCTGAGTAGGGAGTAAGAGAACTAATAGGTGCCAGATGTTAATAATTTGGACTAAAGTATTCATGCAAGGTGCTTGTAAATAATGAGATACCAGAATTTGTGCAGATTACAGCAAATTGGCTGAGTATTGAAGAGTGCTGTCATCCAAGAACATGGAATAAGGTGCAGCATGTATTGTCATCTAGATGTTCACAGCAAGGATTAACATTTATGAGAGGGTAAAGATCACTAGTCTTTCATACAGATTCCTCAAAAAGCTAAGTAAAATAGCTAGTAATCTGAAAAGCTGAAACTGAGGAATTTACCTTGAATTCTAACATAGTTTTGGTGGGGGGTTTTTTGTTACACAAGTCACGAGATACTGGAGAAATTATTTCTTTTGGTTCTTTTGAGTTCATGTTTAAGGTTTGATCACTAAGCTGTCTTTCAAGATGCTTTTTTAGAGTGAAATCTTCCCAGCTAACTGAGGCAGTGGATTCTTAATGCAGCTAAAATGATAAGTTCTGGAAAAGACAAAATCTTTATTCCATCTGGGGACCCACTGAACATTTTATTACCTCTTCAGGGAAATGAGAGGAAAAAAGAAAGAAGAGATACTGATGTGAACGTATATTTGTTAGCAATTTGTTGAGTTGGCCTTTGTCTAAAAATATAAAGACAAAAAGATGGGTAAATGTTGGTGTTCTTTAGAAGCTTTGCTCTGTCATCATCAGATTAAGATGTTATATTGAGACATCTTTAAAAGGGCTTAGTGAAGTTAGCACCAGCAGGTCCAGGTGTCTTGGAGCCGCCTGTCCTGCAGTTAGCACCTCTCAGACCAGCGTTACTGGCATAGATCATCTCTCTCCTTCCTTTTTGCCTGAGACTTGTAGACTGTTGGGTTAGAAAGATGTCAGTAGACCACAGAATGCTTTATACTTACAGAAAAGTGGAGTGATATTACAAGCTTTCTCTCTTTTTTTAATTTTATTGATCAATAAAGACATGTTGGAGGATGGATTTTTCTGTCTGTTGTGTGTTTGTGAACAAGTGGTATTGCAGTAGCAGCAGGATTTGGAATTTGGGAATATCTTTTCTTTTGTTAGATTGTCTGCTGATACTGCTCTGGAATTTCTTCAAGCCACGTACACTGGAAAACACACAGGTTGGCAGTATTTAGAGAATCCACAGGGATGTTGAATGTGAGTGATGACTTCTGGAGTCTGACAGAGTGGGCAGCCCCATGTTTTCGGGTTTGTCACTGCTTGAGAATAGTTGACCAAATTGAAATTAAAAGCTTTGTGATTTTTTCCTAGGGTAGGATACTTTGGTGCTTCAATTGCTTCTGGAATTTAGGTCCAGGATGAATTCAAGTGCCTAACTTGTTTCGAGGAAACTGGAACGCTTTACCCGCAAACTATTGTGGGAAGAAAAACCTGAATAAATGCTTTCTTGGCTGAATATTCATTCTCAAGATACTATGCATCACCTTTAAGCTCCGTTTTTAGATAAGTGACTGTTCTGTTTCAGTGGAATGCTCACATTATTACAGTTTGCGAGTTTAAAACAGAGTCTTGACTGAGGGGGTAGTTAATGAAGTCCCACTGGCTGAGATCTGACAAGCGCTTGCTGCTTGATGGTGGTGTGCAGGTGTTAATGAGCCAGCAGCAAGGGGTTACACCAGTTCAGCGTGCCTAAGGGGATCTTGTTGCCCATCCCTGTTCTTGCATGTCTTTACACTAGTTTGTACGTTCATTTTGTTTAATCTTCTTGGATCACTCTTTGGTGGGTTCATTTTCTGCTGGATTCACAAGCTGCGTGTTTACCAAGTATTGGGGTGACTGTTTCTGCAGCAGAGATACATGGGTGGATGTGTGGTGTAGCCCACGTAACTGAGCACGGGGGAAGGGAGCAAGTAGCAGCCCAATTCATGTTAGGGTTGTGCTTCATTCTTCTTAGTCCATAAACATGGATTTTTAATAAGCACCGTGAATCCTTTGTTTAATGAGGACCAGCTGTGTATATTGTGTTTCCATTTAAATCAGCCTAGGGTTTGTATTGGCAAAGCTTACTTCATCTGTGAAGGGGAAGAAACTCTTGATTTGTGTTTCTACCTTTATTTAAAAGCTTACACGCTTTCACAGTGGAGAGTGCTTATCAGAGAAGTTGTTAACCTGTGCAAAACTAGAGGACTTTATGAATAAGCAACAGTATGTAAGTTTATTCTTAACATTATTTTAGCTTTCTGTCCCATCTGTGTCCCTATAGAGATTCTTGCCTCACATTTTTCAATGTATATAATAGCCTTTTTAAGGGAGATGTGTCAGAAAGGCAGGATGGTGCTGATGAGAATTGCCTATTGGGGGAAGTACAATAATTTTCTGTTTCCAGCTAGAATTTTCAGTTTCAGAGATGTGATTGATGTATTGCATTAGGAGGAATGAGATTAATTGATCACGGATGTTCAGTTCCTTTAAAACAAGCTAACCAGTTTACTGCTTCAGCTTGTATTTCTCTCAGTATCTCAGCTGCAATTGAGTAGCTGACAGAACAAAATGTACAAACGATCATACTGAATTGGGAAGAGAAACAGGTGTTTGAAGACTACAAAGTTGCCTTATATTGCAGTAAATATTTCTGCAGGCAGTTACTAGAACGTTTGCTTAGAAGTGCCAGCAGACTTGCTAGGTTTAAAAGTGTAATTGTGAATTAAGGCTTTGGGCTTTTATGTTTTGATAATCTTTGATTTTTCAGATTCTTTTATGCATTTAGTTTTAACCTGTGTTAAGATGCAGTTCTGCAAAAGCAGATTCATGGAAAAGAAGTCTGAAATTTACTCTGTTTTTCATGAAAAGTAATTTGGACCAAACGGGGAGAGAAAAAAATAGAACTACTAAATAGTAATAATTGTAAAACCCCAAGCATTTTATAGCGAATGTAGGGAGTCTGCAACTGTAGTGTTTTAAGTGTTTAAGTTTTAGTGGTTTTATACCTCTCAAATTTGAAATGATTTTAAAATTCCAGTTCTGTTAAATTTTTTCCCTGTAGGTAATAATACAAGTAATAGCAATGAGATGACATCTACTAATGCAAAAAGAAGCATGATTCTTCCGTAGAATCTCTTACGTCTCAATTATTATTTGTGTTGAAAATGCTATTTTTATGTGAAGTCAGAGCTGTAGACTGTGCACTGTACAGCCTTGCCACTGGGTGGGGTATGACTACCGTTGTAAAACGTATTGCGCTGAACGAGCCAGAATGTCTCCTAAGAAGTGAGCATGCCAATTCTCGTTTTGGAATGCTTAAGTGATACCGGCTCTGTGGCTCAAATGTAGTTGTAAAGAGCGTGTTGCACACAGGGCCTTGAACGTACAGATACATAATTGTGCACTGAGAAGACAGTCCTTTAGAAAGTTCTTCCTTTAATATGTTGCTCGATAAAATTATTCAAATAGGATGCACTTCTGGCATGTTCTAGAGGCACAGTTTGTTTTCATAGTTTAATATTAGAGTTGAACAAGAAGTGATTAGCTGACTTTCCCTCTTCCTTTAGGCATATCACTTAAAAATTGCATGATGTGTGATCAGTTGGAGATTCTGAACAGGGAGATTGAAAGGTTGTTACAGAACAACAGCGTGGAAGAAGACACTTTAAACTCAGACTGTCTTCAGCCATCAGTGACTGACTCCCTGGATATAATCACTGATTCAGACAATGGAGCAAAATACATATTAGAGCAGGTATTCAATACCATGAGATACAGCACTAGGATCTTTAAAATTAGTTTATTCTATTGTCTTATTTTTGTTTAATTCTTTTCTGCTCTTTTTGGAGTGGAAATAGTTGGCCGAGGGAAAGAATGTAGGTAATGTATGTAATCCCCTATAGAGAAGGTAGAGGGGAAGGAAATACGGATGTGGATTTAGCTGTGTGCTTGTGGTTTTTTTTCCTAATTCTGCTTTGCCACAGTCATGAAAACTTTGAGATTTCTTGTTCATGAAATAATAAAGTGATACACTGATGAAAACTAGATTTGAGGAGGGGTTTGTCTTTTCCCCTCCCCTTATTTTTGGGACAGTGACATAGCATTGGAGAACGCCTAGAGATGATAGTTGCTTAGGGAGTAAAATGTGTTTCTAAGCAGCAACTATGCTTTAAGAGTTGGGAACTTGAGAGATTTGAAAATAATGACGTATTCTTCAAAAAGAAAAGTCAGGCTGTGTATTGGCATGTCAAAGGTTATGTAATCTGTTCTGAAATGTGTACGTCTCCCCACCTGGAGTGTTAACAATTAGTTTTTACTCCTTTGAAAGAATTAGTAATGTTTTAGTTATTTCCTACACCTACTATGGCAGTTACCCTGCATCTTTAAGTGCAGAATGCTGACACGCAGAGTCTGTGTCCAGTACTGTTCTATTGTCTTCACTGATTTATTTTATAGGTCAGTTCAAAAGTGACTTTTTCTACCCTGTCCATCTGGTCCTTCGTTTCCTCCCAAATTCTTTTCCAGTGTTCTTCTAGTTTGGTAGGCAACTTTGGGTTAAATGCAGGCATTTCCTAAGGATTTTGAAGCTTAGGTGAGCTGGAAGCAAGCAGTCAGTGTTGATATTCCATTGCCATTCCGCGTGTTGTTCAGATGCTTTAAATGTGATTTTGAAATAATTTCCAAGGGTTTATTTTGGGGAAAATGTGTTGTTATTTATATAATCCGCTGTTCTTGAAATAAAGCTTCTGAAATTTTCTACATTGCAAACCTTATTAGTGAAAGGGACAGTGATAAGGAATATTCCTTAATTCTGAAGTTTAACTGTACATTTTTATTATCCCACCTTGCAAAACCACTGAGTAGCCACTTGGATTTAAATCCTCAAAGCTGTAGATGTCTACTCTGATGAAATTTAGTAGTGTAAACTGGTAAATCTTCCCTGCTATAAACTTGGTGTGCTGATGGAGTTTAAAAGCATTTCTGCATTTTCATTGCACATTGTGTGCTTACTAAATTTCACTCTATGGATGCTTTTAAATACAGTAAATGGAATAGACTTGTTGATTACCATTTATTACTTTCTTGGAAGTCTTAATAGGATGTAAATTAATTTATAAGGGTACAATCATATTTTGTATTTATTTCAGAGGTCTCAACTGTTGATAAGTGGTGGATGTGGTATTGCTTTACTTCGACTTTTCCAGTTCCAGTGTCTTTCTGAAAGCAGAAAACTGTCAAAAAGCAAAATAACAGAATTTGTTTTATAGTGTAATAGAGGCAAAACAATTCAAAATTTATGTAAACAATAGTA
Source organism: Larus michahellis (assembly GCF_964199755.1). Taxonomy (NCBI): domain Eukaryota; kingdom Metazoa; phylum Chordata; class Aves; order Charadriiformes; family Laridae; genus Larus; species Larus michahellis. The sequence continues at coordinate 3,215,247 of NC_133907.1, read as the reverse complement.
AGATAAGTTCATAAATATATCAGTGCCTTATTTTGTCTCCTTTTTTTTTTTTTTCTTCCCCCCCCCCTTTCCCCCTAGGAGCCAGCAGGAAAAAGAGGATTGATAGTGTTTGGTCCTGCTGACAGCTCCGAGACTCAGTCTGGCACTTCTGAATCTGGAAATTCAGTATGTGCTGGAAGGATAATGCTGAATGATTCTGATCCTTTGCTGCCCTCCTCTGGCTCTCCTTTTCATTCAGCGCTACAGGGAGAAACCGTTCAAACCTCTAATGCTGTGTCAGGTAAAGCACATAGAGGACATTGAAGAGACTTCTTATTTCTTTTCCTTTTATCTGGAATTTATATCTCAGAATTTGGATTACCTCTGCCTGTAGCTCTTAACTTCATCTTCCAAGGTAAACAAAGATGTAAACTTTGTTTTGACTTGTTTCCTTACTTCTGTCGCAGCCTTTTTCTGGTGTGAATATAATTTTAGTGTTGGTTTTAGTTTTTTTTTGTTTTGTTTATTTAAAAGGTATAGTTAGTGATTTTTTTTGTGGGGAAACTTAATGGGATTTCATATTGAATTAAAGCCATTTCAGCTTTTTACCTGTGTAGGAAAGGCTTAAAATTCACTTTTCATTCTGGCTGTAATGTTAAAAGTAATCAGTTACTATTGAAATTGATGTTCTGGATTCTGCTGCTTTTACTGCTGCATTTATAGTATCTCATGGAAATGACTCTTTAAGTCACAATTTCAGTGTTAACTTTTAACATAGCTGCATGGATATTTACATTTCCATAGCATTGACAGTTGCATTTCTGTTTTAACATTGTTATATGTAATACACCAAAGCAGAGGAGTCGCACTATAGAGCGATCATGTTTGATAAGACAGAACATTAACGTAACTGATGCAGTATATGAAATAAGGAGGCATTTATCCCCAGTGTACACTGCAAGATTAGGAAGAACTTACTGAAGGATGCCTCTGAGAACTTGTAGCTGTAATATGTACAGCTGTTAGAAATACCTTTGATTCTTTCAGCAAGTACTTTTATTTAGGAATTCTGTTAGTGTTTCCTTTTGGCTTACCTGTGTGATTCTTGAGCCAGGCATGCGCATGTAACTATAACAAAAATATTTTTGTGGAAGAGTTGGGGCTTGTTTTTTGTTGTTGTTTTTAAAACACTGTTTCTGTTTACCCAGTTCATTGAGATATACTTACTACTGTGTATTATAGTTTCACATGAGCAATGTAATTGCAATGACAGCAAAACATAATTTCTGCATTCGTTTAGGAGAGCATTTACATGACATGCAATTAATTTAAAACATTGCACCATGACGTAATACCAATTTTAATACTTGTTCAAACCAGGTTATTCCTGAATTGCTCAAAATGCAGTCTCAGATTTTATATTTATTTTTGTTATTTGTTTCTGTCTTCTCAAATAAGAGAGTCTCCTCGTATGCTGGAAATGCCTTTTTGAGAAAAAAGGGATCCTGGTTGTCAGCACAGATTTTTATTTTTTTATTTTTTCCTATGGCTTCATCTGTGATAGTTGGAGGTTCTTTGAATCTTTTTTTTTTTCGGTCATTCTGGTAGATCATATAGGCTGAAAACCTTTTTGTAAATAATCGTGTCAAGGAGCCTTTCTCAGGTTCCATTGAGTGCAGATTTGTTTGTTTCTTTCTTTCATCCAGAGGGGATGTTTGAGAAGATTTTTATTTTGTTCTTTTCTGTATAATTTCTTTTGACCAATAAAACTTGTTAGAGAAGTAATGAAGGGAAAATGTATTGCTCCATCCTGCGTACCCACCAGTGTTTCTGAAACAACTTAAAAATAATGGTGAAACTGTTTAGTAGACAACATATAGACCTAGTTTATTTTAATAAGGAAGACTGGGATATTTCTCTGGCTTTTACATTTTGTTTAAAATCCAAACCCTCATTATTCTTTGTCTAACCCTGTGTTATCGAAACAGTATCTCATTAGCATAATGGGATTACGTCAGAATGTTCAATAATTACTTAGGCTATGAATATTTTTGAATCTCAGTTTTGAACCTTATGTTTATTTTCAGCATATCAGGCTCCCCATACTATGGAACAAGCTGTAAGTTCACAGCCAGTGCCATTAGAATCTGAATCTAATACTGACAACATGGAAAATAGTTCTCCTGGTAAGATTTCTTCCTATTAAATTGGGCAGAAAATATGCTTTTTTGTCCTCTGTGTGTGTGTGTATACATATGTGTGGATATATCTGTATTTAAATAACAAAAGAGTTTATAACAGCTGGATTATGTTGGCACCATGTTCAGTGACCTACTTAATGGTTACTGCTGTGCTATTACATTCACAAGAAAGTATTTTATCTGTGTTCAGGGTTATAAAATGGGGTGGAGATACATATGTGTAGGTATCTGGATCTATTATCACAAACTATATATACTAATATATACTAATAATACTATGTTGGAAAAAACCCACTTACGAAAAACATCTTAATTCACCACCAGTTTAATAACTCTACCCTTGTTTTTAGCATCAGTTTTGGATGATAAAGGTGAGCAAAGCAACGAGGAGGAACAAAAAACTATCAAGCCTACAAGTAAAGAGTTCAGGAAAACCTGGGGGTTTCGAAGGACTACAATTGCGAAGCGAGAAGGTGCAGGAGATATTGATGTGGACTCTAGTGAACAGCAGCCACAACAGCAGCAGCAAAGCTTAAACCTCAGGCGTAGTGGACGGCAACCAAAACGAACAGAAAGAGTGGAAGAATTTCTTACAACAGTAAGGCGTCGAGGAAGGAGGAGTGTCCCTACTGCTCTGGAAGATTCGAGTGAACCGGCATCCTGCCCAGCTACAGATGCTGAAACTGCTTCAGAAGACAGTGTTGAGAGCACTCCAGATATAAAACCTGCAACTCGGAGGATTAGCACTAGAAGTAGTAAGGATCAGAAAGGCTCTAAAAGCAGACGCACAAAAGAAGAAGAAGAGGAGGAGGAGGAGGAAGAGGAAGGTGATACTTCTGATAGCGACAGTGATGGATTGACACTAAAGGAACTGCAGAATCGACTAAGGAAGAAACGTGTTGAAGAGAAACCTGTGCAGCTGACCTTGAAGGATATACAGATCCGGCTGAGGAAGAGAAATTCAGAACAAGATCCTACAGAAACAGGTGACGCCCAGCGTGAAAAACAAGTTGAGTCTGAGTTGCCTGTCAAACAAGAGCCTGAGACTGCAGACAGCACTGAGATTGCAAGCCAAGTGGTTGTGTCTGAGGAAGACACCGAAGATCTTCAGGTTCAGAAGGAGGTAAAGCCTGCCCTCAGCGCAAAAGGGGTCACAGATGAAGAACCCGAAGAGCTGCCCAAAAGTAAACCCGAGTCTGAGATTTATGACCCAAATGCTCTGTATTGTATTTGTCGTCAGCCACATAACAACAGGTAGGCAAAGGTTTCAACTACAAATGCAATGCAAGTAGTTGGAAGTTTTCTGTGATGAAGAATTTAAACCAAATGCTAACATTTACTTTTTAGTATATAAATGAGCTGTTGGGTTGCTTTCAAGTTTGGGGGGGAGTTCATAACAAACGTTTAAAAAGAGGGGATAAGCAAATGAATACAGAAATGAACAGTAGGGCAGAACAGTATACTGGTACTTTAGTGGGGTACTTAAGATCTGCTTGAAATATCTGTTAAGTATTAATTGTCTTTTAATTTCACAATGTTTTACTGTTCCTTGGTTGGTGTTTTTGTTTTTTCAGGTTTATGATTTGTTGTGATAGATGTGAGGAATGGTTTCATGGTGACTGCGTGGGTATTTCTGAGGCTCGAGGGCGATTGTTGGAGAGGAATGGTGAGGACTATATCTGTCCAAACTGCACCATTCTACAAGGACAGGATGAGCCTGCTTCAGAAATAGACCAGCAGGAAGCTAAAGCAGGGCAAGTAAATGTGGATGGCACAGAATTCACAAGCATCGGAACAATTGAACAAAAATCTGTTGAGGACCAAGGAATCAAGGGTAGGATTGAAAAAGCTGCAAATCCAAGTGGGAAGAAAAAACTAAAGATATTTCAGCCTGTAAGTATTTGATTTGTTTCTTATTCTTCGTATTTCACTTAAGTGCATTGTGACAATGGCTTACTTGCATGGCTGTAAATCTGACTTAGTTTTTTAAAGCTAAACATGAAGCTGAACAACCCGCTAAATATTATTGTTTAGCAGAAGTTTATCCACAGTTCTATCAGTACAGGAACTAAAACTAAGAAAGTGGTTTTTCTGAAGTGGGGGATTTAGAAGTTTTATGTAGGTGTAAGGAAATGCCCCACTACAACTTTGTGCTCTTCTGCCCTGGTCAAATAATAAGGTGTTCTTTTAATAAAAATATTAGGATTTTGGACTGGCTTATACTAGCTCTGAAATAATTTCAAACAGTTGTTGACATTTTCGATGATAGTGAAACTTTTTACTTAACATTGACAAGTGTCTGTGGTGGAGTTAATTCCAGCTGTACTTTCTCTGTACTTACAGTTAGTCTTTGAAGTTCTGATTTTTTTCCTGATGCTTCTTCAGGTTATTAGTACATACTGCCTTTTTTAAACATTAAAATGTGTATTTTGAATTATTGCAAATTCTGGCATAAAATCTAAAAGAAGTTTAAATTTTGTAATGGCAAGTTCCATGCCCAATTCAAAATGCAGGCAAAGAAGCTTCTGCAGCTCAATATACACAAATTAAAAAAACTTCATGCTATAGTGGTTGTCTTTGTACTGCCCAAGCTACTATCACAATGTCAACGTCTTGAACACTTTCTTTTTCTTCTTACTATGCCTTGAAGAGCATGTTTAGCGTATTTGCTGTTAGAATGGTACAGCTGTTCATATTTTTTGTGTATGAATTTGTTCTTTTACACCTTATCTTTAAACTTTGAAGTCATCCCTAGAAAAGTATTATGATTTTGAATATAAGCATCTCTCTGGAGGAATCTTTCTGTTGTAATACATTTTCTACAAAACATTTCTGGAACACCACCCAGTTCTAGTCAATTTAAATAGTAGAGTTATCCATATCAGCATAGTGAGCTTAATGGATAGGTCAGAACAGTTTGAGCTTAATATATAAATATTTACTATTTTAAGATAAATATGTAGAAAACAGCATTTTTCTCAAAAATGTTTTCAAATACAGTTTCAAATACATTTGTACTTCTTTGTACACAAAAATGTTTTTGAGAGTCCAGATCCGTTGGTGTTGATTTGCATTTCACTGACAGTGTTAATTTTAAGTTTTGCTTCTGAGAATCACCAATTACTCTTTGCTATTAGCATGCTAACAAGTTCCTTGAACATGTTAGGCATCTCTCCTTTAGGGAAAGAAAACCATAATTATCATTAACTCCTTGCCTCTTATGGAAGAACTGCTTATACTTTAGTATTCTTTTGGCATTTGGAAGTGGAACGGAATTGCTCTACTTGTGTTTGCCAGGTGGTAACACATTTTGAGAGAGCTGAGCAGTCGAGTCTGTGTTGCAGCCCATGCTGTCCCTCATTCCTCAGTTAAGATCCCTCTATGGCTTGTATAAACAAGCACCGCGCTCTTGCTGTGGAATTCCCTGCCTATTCTGGGCAAAAAGATCATTGCTATTGTGTTGATGTGCTGAAATCACTTTAGGTTACAGTGACTGAACAGTCTCATTATGCACTTTATCTGTTCTCTTACACCAGTATTCTATGCGCTTTGAGAGAGACTCCTTTTTGTTGCTGTCCATAAGCAACAGCTGTAGAGTTTAGGTTTGCGATTAAAACTCTTAGAAATTGTATAAGTACAGACATCAACACTAAAAGTTTTGTCATCATCTGAGCTAATGCCCTTAATTAGAAATGACAGCTCAGTTAGTCTGAAGTTTGAGGTGCATTTTAGGGAACATGAATTGATAGTTCTTTCTTGTACTTCACAGTTTGGTGTGTACATTGATGGAGAAGTATTCTAAAGCATAAACTTAATTTTTATGGGAAAATTCTCAGACCCAGGTTTTATCTGTAGCAGATGATGCTGTCTTACTGACTTCTGATTGGGGAAAAATAAGCCACACTATGCAAATAATTTTTTAATGTTTTTTTTTTTTTTTTTTTTTACTGGAAATATTCCTGAAAAGCTTGCTTTTGGTAGTTAAAAATTACAGATTATTGATACATGAGAGGCTGTCTAAAACTCCAGTAGTTCTGAGTGTTAGGTTAGTTTGTGTAACGTTTTTAGGAGTAATCTAGAAGAGTGAGACTAAAGGCATAATACCCAGAGACGATACGTTGGAGCCTATAGAGCTTCCACACATTTCTAGGCTTTGACCTAACATACTCTGTTTTCGAGGAATGTGCTATTTTCTAAACCTTAACATTTGAAGAGGAAATTCATAGTATATAACAATTCGATATAAATGGAGAGTAATTGTGAAGTAGAGGAAAATACAGATTGTGTATGCAAACTTCTCAATGCGTAAGAAGGATTCGGCTATGGCAAAATTATCTGGGAGAAGGGTTGTGTTGATGTAAGTTGGAGACTTGAAAATTAAAATTGGTAAACCTCTAGAGCAAGAATTATCTGTACACCTGAATAGCTGCATACTTCCTTTTGCATATGTGCATAGTTGAGGACAGCTGCTGATGGGGATACAAGAGTAAAATGTATTTTAGAAACTTTGCTCTTGAGAAACCAGTTCTGCATTATTAAGGAGATTTTTCACATGATGTAGAGGATCAGAAAAACACATTTGTGTTCTCACGGGATCTGAAAGTTTAGGAAACCAGCCTGCCTTAGTTCATTGCAGGCAGACCAACCACTTGAAAGTACAACACATTCTGAAAATAGTGCGTTACAAGAGTGAAATTCTTAAGTTTCTATGGGTTGTTTCTGTTATATCACGAATGAAAGTTTTCACACTGGCAATTGTGCAGGTCACTAACAGTCCTAGCTGCTGTCTGCACACATGTATGTAAACATTTCTTCATATTATAAAGGTATGTTTCTGTTGATTCCTCTTTGAAGTTTGAACTCTCACTCCGTTTCAATCCATAGATAATAGAAGCTCCTGGTGCATCAAAGTGCATCGGTCCTGGCTGTTTTAACTTGGCTCAGCCTGATTCTGTGTACTGCAGCAATGATTGCATTCTCAAACACGCAGCAGCCACGATGAAGATTTTAAGTTCTGGCAAAGATGCAAAACCAAAACCTAAAGAAAAGATCAAACCAAAATCTGAAAAACCTGGCATGCCAAAATCTCAGCTGCAGGTAAGCTAAGTGTAAGCAGTACACCTTTTATCTTAATTTAATTCCAAATTAATTTTACCTTTTTAAACTCTAAATTACTGAGTTTTAGACAGTAATTTGGAATTACTGTGGATTGTGAATTAATGTGACTGTGTTGTATCTATGCTTTGGGAAGCAAAAAGATGAAATAAAAGCCACCCTCTTTCCCTTTTGAGACCACTATAAAATGGGCAGTAGTTTTTCAAACAAAGAAGCAGAATCCCCACATCTTGATGATAAATACTGTTGTTTTCAGGTGGTTTCTTTACCATTCTCTTTTCCTGAAGTTACAGTGTATATTACCTTTGCTTTATAGACTTGAATCTGAAATTACATCATTTCAAGTGTATTTACAGGAGCTTACTATAAAAGAAATTTATGTACATGTATGTAACTATATCTCTGCTTGTTTGTAAAATATTATATATATTCTATGATTATTAGTAATGAAGCTTCTTTTAATCATACAGGCAGGTATTAAGCCTCTTTTAAACCAAAAGAGACAATTTCCTGAGAAAAGAGAGATGAATATGAAGAAGACTGTTTTGACAACTGCCAAGACGGAGGTGAACACTCAACCTATTGCTAAAGAGCCAGCAGCAGAAAACACCACGCCGTCCTGGGCAAGCGATCATAATTACAATGCTGTAAAGCCTGAAAGGACTGCCATTTCATCTTCACTGTTGTTCAAATGTATGTATCGCATAGGGATATTCCTGAATAATCATTTACATTTTCTTTGAATACCCATCCATTCTTGGCTCTGCAAGACTAGGGAGTTTAGGATTTTTTTTTTCCCCTTAATATGGCACCAAACTACTTTTCTTCACCTTCAAAGGTTTGCACACAGAGATAAACACAAATGGGAGACGCTTTTAGGAGTTTCATTTGTATCAGTTGTATGATTAAGAGCCTATCAATCTACCCAGCTGATTTCTGGATGAAAACTACATGATTAAGCTTTAAATTTTCCCTGTAAAGACAATAACTGTTTCTTAACCAGAAAAGGTAAGTATCGATACATTCGTGTTCAGTTTTACAAAAAGGTTGCACAGTGTGCACCGTGAATCAGCAATTGACTGTACTAATTTGAATTGTATTTTTGTAATTTAGATTTGGCACCTTTCTCTCAGGTCTTGCATTTTCAGTGCTAGTGCCGAGAAAGAAATCTTCAACGTGGTATCCAGTGATACTTACACTTCTGCAAACAGCTTTTAACTGTCAAGTATATCCAAGTTCTTCCTGCTGCTGTTCTTCCTTACGTGAAATAATTTAAGGACCATTCTTTACTTTTAAGTTTGGGGGGAGGCAGTACTTTTTTTTTTTTTCCTTTGTATTTTCATACTTCACACATTATCCACACACACACAAGAACACATCTGAAGTGGATATTAGGCGGAGATATTGCCTTGCATATTTTTGCAGGTTTTTGAATTAACATCCATATAACTCATATAAAGGTAAGTAATTACTGCTTTGTAGCCTGAACAAGTCTTTCTGCTAATGACATTTTTTTATTAGCTCCAGCTAAGTAGTTTTATAATGCAGTGGTGGAACTTCAGGTGAAATCTTCCATTTCACATTTACAAAGCACATGACCTGGTGTCTAATGTTTATTCACTTGAAGATTAATGAATTCAGAAATGCAGTTCTCACAGCTTTCTTAACCACACTTTAGCCAATTTTGCATTTTCTTTTCAGAAATAAACCTAATTATTAAACACATTATATGTAAAGTAACACATTAAGTATAAATTATCTTTGAGATTTTTTTAGATGTAATTTTTAAGCACTGAGGCGACGCCGGCTACCTTAAATTGGTGTTTATTATTATAGCATATAGTAGACTTACTAGGTATATTTTAATTGTGTTTACCCACATCAAATGTTTTTAAATATTTTAAATTTTTCCCTGCATGTTTTTGTTGCATATTTTGTTATTTGGGCCCTGTGCCTCTTTTATAGAGAACTCTTAAGATACATATTTCGATAAACTTGGATTTATTTTTTTCAGCTGCTTCTAAAGAAGCTGTAGCTTTTTTTGTCAGAAGCTGTACTGTTTTAAAAATAACTAAAATTAGGAAAGACGTAAATGAAACTATAAGGGCTTGTTTTACATATCAAGTTTTTATGACACTTTCTATCTCAATATAATTGCAAGTGTCCCTATAACTGTATCACTTAAAATGTCCTTATTGCTACAGGTTTTTTTCTAGGAGACAGGAATTACTGGTTTTAAGGCTGCAAGTTTGGGCTTTGTTTTAAGGGGGGTGGCTCTCAAGTTTTACCACGCTGGGGGTTATACAGATTTAACAAATTCTAGTAGAAAATCGGACTCCTGTAGCTAAATTGTTAAATTGGTTCAAAAATATGTGTATATACCAGACTTCAATAATGAATAGAAAACAACATAGTTTGTGTGATGAAGAACTCTCATATCAAATGCAAGGAAGAACTTCAGATTGCTATTATTAAGGTAAGTTGTACTAATATGTGGCGTCTCTGTGCCATTACTAAATTCCCAGGTAAACTGTTTGTGTATTTGTGAAAAAATTTGTCCTACTTTTTGATTGGATGGGCTTGAGCTGTAATCTTCCTGAGAAGCTGCTGTTGCCTCATCGTTAAGAGCATTCTACAAGATTTTATTCACTTAACAAATGTTCTGTGCTCTTCAAAACGTAGAAGTTAGAGCGTTATGGAAAATTTGTGAGAGTCATCTCATTTCACCTCGGGTATCTAAAAGTTAGAACTCTTGAAGTCTGAGGTAGTCTGTCAAGAAAAGCACCTGCAGTGGACAAAACATGTAATCTGGTTTAGACACTAATCTTGGAACAAAGTGACTCACTTAGAAATGCGTATTTCTGAACATAGATTATGAAAGACGTTTAAGATGTCATTCAGACTTCTCGGTGTCTAATGTTTGGACTTAAGGTCACCTAGAGGAGAATAAGGACGGGGTTCTTCAATATACAGTATCTTGAAATACCACCTGCATTCTCCCAGACCTTCAAGCCATGTTCTGCAAATCCTGATCTGTCACCTCAGTGCGCGAGGCCCTTTAGGAATTAAGGAAATTTATGACTAGCAGAATTTCTCTAATACTCTTTCCATCAGTCAGCTCATCATATTTCAGACATGGATTTACTTTATACGTTTACTCTGTACCTGTCGGGTACAAGATTTTTGGGTTTGTTAACGTATGACAGTAGTTTTATTAAGTAATAGCAAGAAGAAAATGAGCCATTCTTACAGAGGTGCTGGGTGATAGGGGCATATCGTGTATTCGCATCTAAACCCTGCCACCAAACCCCCTTTTCTCCTCCCAGCCTATTTTGCATCTAAAAAAAAAGAAAGTATATTTGGTGCTAGTAGTATGTGTTTATATAGAGCAGCAATTTCTTTTTCTGTGTTACCCCATTAGTTTGCCTTTCTTAGCTACAAAAAAAGTTATGAAGTATTTTTGGGGATGAGTTAAGACTGTAGTTGGAAGTGACTTTGTACACCAAAATCTGGAGCCTGATAATGACACTGTGTAACATCTTGGTGTTCCCAGTGAAAATAATCCTATTTATTCATTTAATAACTAGAGCGGGAAATACCTTGACCTTGCTTTGATAAGTGAATATTAAGTACAAGTGCTTTTAAAAGTTTCAGGCAGTGTTTGAACTGCACGTATAAGAGGAGGTTAGGTATGTGTCACATTCCCTTTCAGGAGTGTTGCTTTTAATTTTGTTAGGAAAATTGGTATTAATTTAATATGCAGTGCTCAACTTTAATTTCCAAAGTCACCCTAGCTTCCAAATTGATACGAGTATATGGATTGTTGTGATGCTCAGAGATTCAAGTTGTGATAGAAATCTGGAATTTGTCGCGTGAGCTAGTGCTAATTATCAATAATTAGATCATATCAAAGGAGATGTAAAATTCATAACAAAAGCAAAACAGACTCTCGTTTATCCAGTGAGATCACCTAGGTGTTTGTGGGGAAGCACCACCCGAAGTGATTTCTGAAATGTTTCAGTTTTGGGAGCAGACTGACATACATCTTACAATAATAGGAAGCATTATTTTTAATTATACTGGATGAGGACAAACTTCAAACAGTGTAATATAAACATGTTGTATTCCAGAAGGAACCACAAAAGCAGTTCACTGCTTATTTGACTCTGCTGATGGCTTTTATATTTAATGTTTTACGCTAATTATTACCATATATTGCATTTGTAGGAATAATTGTCCATTATATTCACTGCTGCCCTGTAAAGAGGGGGTAAAGGTACACTTCAAACATGAAGTTTGCTGATGCAGAGGTCTGTCAGCAGTGTCAGTGTATATGTCTGAAGCACCTGAACACAGGTTTTCTGCTTGATAGAAGAAAACTTGAGACTTTTTTCTATATTTTTGCTGTTAATTGTTAAATAGAAGTCAGCAGCAAATGTATTAGCCGTTTTAAAATAGAAAATTAATCCAAAAGGAGGGGAAGATGGTAGATGCTTGCAGTATCCCAGTTTTTAAACTACTCAGTCATAAGTATACCAAGTACTCATCAGGGCTTTGAATCTTTGAAGTTCAGCTGACTTACTAGACTTAAAAGAAATACATGAACTGATAATTTACTCAACTTGGGTGCTAAAGCTACGTAAACGTCTTCACTGCATTTATTGATAAAAGTAACTAAGTGCACAGGAGACTGAAGAGGATTTATTAGATAAAAAATAAACATTAAATGTTTATTTCTTATTATTGTTCTTGGGGTAGAACTTCTTGAGAACTTTACACCAAGCCACTAAACTTCTGTTTGCTTCACTGCAGGCAGAGAAATAGTATGAGTTTATAGCTGTCTCTTATAATATTTGGTGCTAGTGCTTCATAGTTGTTGTTGATGAGCAGGACTGAGTGAATGGGAAGCGTTTAAGCGAAAAGCTCAGTGTTTGTGGTTTCTCTCCTGCTTTACAGCTGTGAATTATGGAGACAACGCTGCCACCTCCTGGAAGCGGGAGGCCGGTTTTGTAGAGCTCTGGCTCTGGTGACGTACATTTCCTTTTATTGTCCCCTTTCAGTTTTCTTCATTTCTTCCACAGCTAAACGTTTCTACACACAAGAGCTACTCACAAAGTGAATAGTGTTTGCTTGTATCGATCTCAGGTGCAAAGGGCACTTGTACTGCTTTGTTCCCATACACCTCTAACAAAATACAGAGACTTCGTAAAGGGAATACAGTCATATTGGGAGCCCATCATCAGAAAACGTGATGTGCATACCAAAATGCTTAGATTGCAGCATACCTGATCTATGTATCTTTTTCTTGTGTCACTTTTTTTTTTCTTTCTGTAATGACAGTCCGAAGGCAGGAAAGAAAGAAAATATACCACTATAAAGAGAGTAGGGGGAAAATGCAGTGCGCTCAAGACAGAGGAGTTATGGCTCAGGAGGTAGAAGCGATGTAGGAAGCTGTAAGTACCGTTGCGAAAACAAAAATGTTAAGGCCCTGTCTGCACACAGACTGGTGCCAGTAAGTTGTTGCTCTTCAATTGAGTAGTGCAGTGTCTGTGGATATACCGCTGTTGGTTTAGCTTAACTATTAAAAAATATTTTACATAAACTGAGGAGCTGTTCTTAAGTCATAAATATGTTTGTTTGCAAGGACTGATTGTAGTTAAACTCGATGCCCTTTTGTTTTGGTGTGAGTTCTTCCCCATAGGAAAAACTTGCTGGTGCCAGCTTCCATACTGTTACAACTAAACTACTGGCATCGGAATTAACGCCTTGAAAGCTTTGCTTAATGCTGTATTCTGCAATGTAGACCCATACTAAGAGGCAATAAGTATTGAGTAGTACCAAGGGAATAAAAAGAATTATTTATTTTTATGTTACTGGCAACTTTCTGGGGCACGTGGCTGCTGTATATGTAGGTCTAGCGTTGACCCTTTGTAACTCAAGGAGTTTTCAGAAAGGCTGTTCACGGACTAAATAATAATCAGAACACCTAAGATGAGTCTGGCAGAACTTCTGAGACGTTCATCTTGGAGATCTGGCTTTGGGAAGATTATAGTCCCGGAGCGGCTGGTGTAAGGCAGCTCCAGTGCTGACTCGTGCCATGAGGATGGCAGGGGCTGTGCTGGCCCAGGGCTGCTGGGGGCCGGCACCCTGGCAGTGGAGCGAGCCAGACCAGTAGCGGCTGCTGGCACCAGCATCCCCTGGGACCCAGCCAATTAAAAGGAGCAGTGGGATCCGTGGGGAGCGATTACCACCTCCTGCCTGTGAACTGCTGGAGCTCCCCTTCTCTGCTCTACAAGGTATGTTACATCTGTCCTGTGGCTGCCAGCCACATGAAGATTTTTGCCGTGTCTCTTAAGTTAGGAAGGCTGGTCCCTGCTGCTGGCATGGTTCCTATTTTGCCTTTCAAGCACCTAGCACCCCTGAGGCGCTGGGACGACAGACAGCCAGCGCTCTGGCCATAATGGGTGCATGGCTTCAGTATAAGGAGCCATTGCTGAGGGAAAGGGTCGGGGGTCAGAAACATGGTACGATTTATGGATGCACTATGAATGTTAGGGTGGTTTATCTCTCGTCATCAACACTGAAAGCGATGAAAGTTTGATTAAAAAAACCCAACAACTCACCACCCTCTATTGCTGTTTTGCTTTCTTTTACTAATATTCTTCAGTTCTTTGAACTTGCTCACTTGACTGCATAGCCAGTGAAAAAGATCTTCCTCTGCTAATCCTCAAATAAAAGGGTGGTTTTGAGGTGATCTCTTGCACTTTGGAGTCAAGTTTTGCTGATGATGATTTGCTGCGTCTGGTCTGTACCGAACTCAGAACCTGAAGATGGCCTGTTGCTGCAAGGAGTCGTGAGACCAATCCATAAATGGTCTGGAAAATAAGGAGCCCTTTTTTTGCAGCAGATAGTGCCTGTTTTTCGCTAGGGAGTGGTGTAGTTGTGAAGATGTAGTCGACTAACATAGACCAGATAAATCATTATAATTTCATGTAGATTAAAACAAAGCTTTGAGGATCTAAGCTACAGATTTGCATGAGCATAGCTACAGGGTTGGCTTGAATGCAAACAAATCGCCAGCACAGAAAAGGCCCTTGTCTCAGAGTTTCCTAAATTAATTAACTTTAAAGACAGATGTACTTTCTTTGTGTGCCCAAATATAACGGCTTGGCACACAGTCAGCTTAATTATGAGCTGCTCACTATTGTGCAGACTAGAACTGAGGCTTTTGAAGAAAAGCGGCAGGACAGGGGCCCACCTCTGAAACGCTAGTGCTTAACAATAAAGTATGATTTGGTCTTGAAAGTGGAAGCAGACACGTATTACCATAGGCAGGTAACAGTGAAAACTAACACTGAAACCTTTGTAAGTGTAGATGAACACTTTTGAGTTATTTAGAACTAACGCTCAGCTATCTTTAAGGGAAATGACAAAAAGTCTAGCAAAAACAGGTTTCAGGAAAGCGACAGTTGAATGACCCTGGAAATGAAGCGGTTACAAACAGCACCTTCACAGCCTCGGGCACTGAGCGCTCGGTGCCACCAGAGGGTGCTTCAGTGGCACCTTACGGGACCGGCTCCTCCAGAAGGTTGTGAGGCTCTGAGATGTCAGGCGTGCAAACCAGCTGGGTGACTGCAAGGGCTGCTCTTGAGGAACGGCTCGGAACGGGTAAGTGACCTCCCGTTGGAGAGTGCTTTGTAACTGACGTCTAAAGCACCGGCTCACCCATGTGTTTTGTTCAGATTTTTAAGTTGGCTAATGCATCAAAAGGTTTCACTTTGGAAGAACTCATGGATTAAAGTTTGGTATCAGCCACTGCGTTGGGGTGGAGGGGCTAGTTTAAATTCTCTGTTAAAATTATTTTTCTCATGAGTCGTGCAGAAAGGGGTCGTACCACAGCTGTGTCGGACACGTCCATTTAGGACATGGTGGGGCTGAGTGGCAAAGGGGAGCTGTTAGGACACCACCAGTTTCAAATCTGAGAAATCTTGCCCATCCTCTGTTTCAACAGTTTTACAAAGGGGAAAGTGCAGTTCCTAAATCCTCAGGTACTGACAGAGTGGGGTGAGATATCTCATCTCTGAGCCAAGAGACTGTCCTTTTCTGCTGTGACGTGTGCCAAGCCAGGCTGCCCGTGCTGTTTGCGTTGCTCAGCCGGGGCAGCTGCCGCAGGCGGGAAGGATGGGACAGAACCGGGCAGTGGAGCTTCCTGCAGCTGGGCGAGAAGGAGCTGCGGCACCGTGCAGAACTTCACAGGACAACACAGGCCGATTTTTGAGTGACACTCAAAATGCCAGTGGGGGTTTTTGTGAATTCCTAAATGGATTATTGCTTCTGGTTGGTCGTTTCACACCTGCATTCCTAGCGGATATTTAAGCTATTGTAAAGGCCACTGCTGTTGCCTTTCTTTAGAGATTAGCTCTTCTCAAAAAAACATACTTACCTCTGGCCAGCCTTTACGCAGGCTGTTGGAGGATACCTTCTAACAGGTATTACTGCTTTTTTAACAACTGCCAAGCTGCACTAGTGTGAATTTTCCTCCCTCTAATTTGATGTTAGGCTTCTTTTGAAAAGGACACAAAAATCCTTTTAAGTGTCGTAAATGATCCACTTTAAAAGGTGGGTCATAAGTAGCTGTACTCCTCTTAGATTTTTATTATTTGTATTATGGAATTTTACAGATATCTTTTTTTTTTTTTTTTACAGAAAAATGTTAACTGCCAGCTTTCTTACTGTTGGTGCCACACAAACATGTATATTGTGCATACACCTGAAAGTTAGTCGTAGTTATTTGTTTTGTTTTTAACCTCTTTATTTTAGTGACAGAAGAGCATGAAAAGTCTCTGTAGAACCCAGAGGTGCTTCAGCCGGCCCCGCGCTCTGGGCTGGCGAAGGCTCGACGATGGGCAAGGCAGTGCTTTCTGCAGTGGGGGGCTGCCCACCTCCTGCTCCCCCGTGCCGGGGCTCCCACTGGGGACAGCTCTGCAAGCTGGACAAGACGACGCAGCCATCGGCCTCGGCTCCCCACACATCGCCTTCAGGAGTTTTATCCTGGGGTGGGGGTGGGAGGGGAGATGGATTAGTGTAGATGGAGGAGATCCCAGGGAAATGACAAGACAGTATTAGACATCAGAGGCACTAGTTCTGATCTCTGAACAGCCTTATGCCAAATTCTTAATTCTGTAGGGAAAGTATAATCAGTACTATGTAACAAGCAATCAGCTTGCACGGCTGCAAGACATATTTAACAGAAGTTTTTAGTGTTCTGTAGTAGTAGCTGTGATGCTTTTTTTTTTTATGAAAAGATTTTTAAAAAATCTGAGTCTTACAGACTCATTATGAAACAGGCTCTTGAAGTGTAACTGCCTATAGTTTGTCTACAGCATCGTTTAAAACTTGTAGCATCAACTAGAGCAAGAAATTGAAGATCTTTAAAGTGTGATTTGAATAATTTTAAAACTATGCAAACAAAAGTAATAGCACGTTTCTTCAAGTATTTAAAAGTTGGGAAAACCAGATGATGTCTCCAGCAAAATACCCGTCACAAATGAGATCATTTAACTAGAAACTGGGGGTGGTGGATTTTTGCAGTGTCTTTGTAAAGCTGCTATTCCAAAGAAAAATCGGGTGGAGAGGGAAGGGGGGAAGAACCACCGTAGGCTTGAACACTCCACAGAAGTATTTTGACGAGATCAGAGGAAGAGCGAAGTTTCCTTTGGATAATTTCCATGCTGGTGGTGTAAAACACAGCCTGCCAGCGTAGGAGAGGGATTATGGTATGAGTGCATCCTGCAAATCCTTCATGCAAAATTAAACAGTGCCACACTCTGGAAATCATTCTTAAATTGGGCCTCAACAACCACATTACAATGCTGAAACACCAGTGTTGAGCTGCACAGGAGTGAAGGCTGTGTAACCATCAGGCTTCCAACAGACTCCTCTGTATCGCAGCAGATAATGGGGCAGTTGTGTCCTCCCCCGCTTACAGAAGTTTTGTTCCTGGCTTCGTGCTGTAATATTTGGCTTAGCTTCACAGGGAATTTCCTTAGGGGAGGGGTTCTGTATCTGTTGACATCTAGTGGGAGAGATCATAGTTATGTCTGTAGCGAACGTACCATAGTAATGCTGTTTCTGAAGCCCTGCAATGAGTGCACTTCTTTCTGCCAGAGGATTCGTTGGGTTTCACTCTGGAAATGAGCTGGGTGGGTAGCTCTGTCTGTACCTCCGTCTTTCTAGCCCATGCCTCTCCTCAGTCAATAAGAATTCTGTTGCTGTCCTAATAAGTGGCGATCAGGACAAAATGGGGAAAATAGGAATTACTATTTCGTTTTAAATAGCGTTTCTAACATCAAGCCAAGAGAGGTACACCTCTGTGTTCAAAAGTGCCGAATAGAAAAGCCACTGAATACCTTATTCTGGCACTAATCTGTCTGTGGTGAAGCTCCCTATTAGTCTGTTAGGCTGGATAGGCTGATGTTCCGTAGTCACCTCTAACCTTTAATTTTAAATTTGTTTAAAAGCATATATTGTAGGAACGCTGGAGCTACTGATGAAAAGGACCGGAAACCTCACAGTAAAAAATACAGTGGCCAGTGTATATAGTAGACATTGACCTGTGTCTTCTCTTCAAGCTGTGGACTGCAAGGCAACGGGATTTGAAACCGGTGCTCTGAGAGAATACCTGGTCCGTTATATCTTCCGTCAGTTTGCTGAGCGACTGTAGCATCTGTTCAGGAGCTAAATTCCACATGTGTCAGCATACTGCTCTCTGAAAAGAGTACACAGTTCTGTTAACTCTTCCAAACACACACTTGCCATAGTTTCATACCTATCAGAAGACTGTGTGAGCCTCGGGGTGTGCTCACGTTGCAGCTAAGTCAGTAGAGGCAAGCTGCCACCAGAAGAGGCAGCCACAGCCCCGTCCTTCCTCCCACTCAGCACCTCTGCCTTGGATCCGAGACCTGAGTAAAGACACAGTGAGTTGGCTCAGCTGGATGATGCGGCACAACACTAATCTCAGTAAAAACCAAAACCTGACAGGACAAAAATTCTGGTTTCTCATAGTCAAAATAGGAGATAAGATTTTTTTGTTTGTTTGTTTATTAAATTAGGTTCATCTACAGCCATCCAAGGTTATTTGCATATGTAGGGTTTAAGTAGTCTTGATTCTTTGTCAAACGTGCATACGATTTGACAGTGTCCTTCAAATACAGTGAGGTGTCCTGTAAATTTGATAGAGTAGTTGGTAGATGTTCTGAAGGGCTGAAAAACCTACATGTGACTGAATTAGTACATACGAAATCCATACCATCGGTTTCTCTAATCAACGCATCCTGCTAGGTAGACAGTTTTAGTTGGTATAAAGTAGCATTGTAGTTTGAAACTGTTAAACTTTCATGAAGCTTAAGAACTAGTTGCACATTTTCTGTTGGCTAAAGACGCACAGAATTACACACCTCACTTCGGCAACCTTTCTAAATAGCCATGATGTCAACCTGCAGAATAAGGGATGCTTCTGCATCTTTCTTCTTGGACACTTACTCATTCTGCTGCCCTTCAATCCTGGGAACTTCAATCTACTTTTATCTATTTATTTTACAAGCACATATTCCTACTGTGACATGGCTGTTGGTAACAGATAGCTTTGGTGTGGATGTAGTTCTCATATATACAATGTCTGATTGACACAAAACCGCTATTTTTAATTTTTATTGATGTAGTTCTCGTTAACTAATTTGAACTAATCATTAAAAAGGTAGCATATAGAGGATTAAATACAAATTTAGACTTTCACATTTTGTACTGGTGCTATAAACCAAAAGAACTAAAATGTCGTAGCACTGAGGAGTGAATTTTGCTGTCATCATTTTGGAACCCGGGCTGTGCTGGCCTGCCTTTCCGTGATGAGTCCCAGGAACGTGCTCCTGTCCTGCCTGCCTCAAAAGGGACAAGAAAGATCCAATAAACCGGGATAAAGGGAATGGAATTAGAGTAATTCCTGCAGCGTTACCAGTGCGCATGTTTTGGATATTCGCCTTCTCTTTATTCAGGACTAATAACTCAGAATGTTTTGGCTTTTTACCTCTGTTAAGTTTTGGGTGCTCAATTTGCCCAAACCAAAGCCATCAGCAATAGTTCCCAATTCCCCCTCTCCGTCCTGGGGCTGGCAAAGCGATAGTGTGGTGATAGCGGGGCAGGGGGGTGAGGACATGAGGGAGGCACTTTGGGTCCCATGGAAGGTCTCCCCAGCTCAGGCTCATGACAGGAACCAAGACCAGTCTCTAGGGAAAACTGGGAGTAATGGAAGAAGAATAATTTTAATCTATAGCAAAATTTTCACATTCCTTGAAAATTTTGAATGCATTACAGCATGTCTCTTGTTTGGCACTTCGGATAGTTAAGTCTCACTCAGAAAAATTCCTCACAGCATCTACTTGTAAAATGCTTCTAGGAAAAAAAAAAGGATA
Organism: Larus michahellis; assembly: GCF_964199755.1. Taxonomy (NCBI): domain Eukaryota; kingdom Metazoa; phylum Chordata; class Aves; order Charadriiformes; family Laridae; genus Larus; species Larus michahellis. The sequence goes on along the minus strand of NC_133907.1, from coordinate 3,195,485 downwards.
AATATACTGTATTTCTGGATCTTCTGGCTTCTCTTTGTGTTCCAGCAGAAGTTCATGCACACCCTTATACTTCGCCTTATAAAAGCTGAAGTACAGCATCGTTTCCTAGTTCATCTTAACCGCTGGTTTGTGTGTTTGTGGCCAAACTGCTGTCAGTAAGAGCCTGTTAAAGAAACCGGGGTTAGAAGCATCTTTCTGCTGGAAGCTTATGCTCCGTTCAGGGGGTGCCTGGCCGTTAAGCACAGAGGAAGGTTGCAAGGCCGTTTCCTCCCGGAATTAGGGAGTATCACACCGTGTTCCTTAAGTATTCCAAATCTTCCCCTGTTTGAGGGGCGTTTCCATTGCGAGCTTGGGCTGGTTTGTGGGGTTTCTTGGACCATCCTTCACGGGAGTGCTTTGTCCCCATCAAGTCCATCTCAGAACAGACAGACTGGACAACTTGGGCCCTTCCTAGCAATTCCTGCTGTCATTATGGCAGATCTGGAAGGTGAAGAAGGGACCATTTGGTCTGTGGTAAAATTATGGAAAGTTAAATTCCTGGATCTTTCCCAGGAAGTGCCCTGCATTTTGCAGCTAGGGCTTCTGGGCTAATTCATCTACAAACCTTCACTAGCTAAAAACATCAGATTAAAATTTAACTTGTTAACTGGTCAGTGATTATCTATGGATTTGTGAGAAGAAAAGGCTTTTTTAGGGAGAAAACTTTGCTTTTCTAATCAAAACAGTTGTGTTTCGGGAGAGGTTTTTTGGTAGTTGCCATCACAACCCTTCCTTGTTTGCGCTGTCCGGATAAATGTGCTGGTGTTAGCCCGAGGTAGCTTTAATGTCCGGGAAATGAAGGGGGTTTTGCTGGGGGTATGGGGTTGTTTTTTTGGTTTTGGCTTTTTTTGCTGTGTTGAATTGTTTAAATGGAATAGTGTGAATGGAATAGTTTGCAAATGGTGGACATTCGATCGTCACAGCAATACTGAGCAGCAATATTCATATTTTTCTATAAATTTAGAATTTAGCTAGGAACTGAATATGAAGATCTAATAACAGTTTATGGCGACGTCACCAGTATAATATCAATGCCAGCAACCAAGTACATTGAGTATGTGTTTAAATTTTTTAAACAACTTCTGTGCTACGTAACTTGTCTGCCTTTGCTTGCTCTTTAAAATAAAAAGTCTGGGAGAAAGGGTTTATGAAACTTCAATAATACTAAACTTAAGGTCGTACTGCAGTTTCAAATTCATGGACTCTACCATCAGGTCAGCCTCTGTAATAAACAGGTTCTGTAAATTGCTATGAGAATTCTGCCATGGAAATACAAGATGTGGGTTGTATTGCGTTTTGTTTTGTTTTGTTTTTTTTTTTTGTAATGTGTGAAAATGTGGTGTGTTTTTGAAACTTATCCCACTCAGGAATCTTTGAAGGTGGTGCCTTTTTTTTTTTTGCTTTTCAGTTTTCTTGCGTAGATTGTAAATATAATTTTCAACCTTTAAAGCCAAAATGGAACTCTCTGAAACTCTTCAGTCGGCCTCTAAGATGAAGTAACCTCTGAAGGATTGAAGACACAAATTTCTTCACAAAAATTATGTCAACCTCTGCGTGTTTTTTAAAATGACTTTTAAAAAGGCTAGTGAAAGTAAATAGCTTAAATTGCCTACTTGATAGTTATTCTCTGGAGATGTCATTTCACAGACTTTTCTTTATAGATGGTAACGGATCTTCATGAATAGGAAGTTACAAGGTTAAGCCTTTAATATTGTATTTTCTTCTTTGTTTTAACAGCTCAAAGGGAAGAGAAAAAGCATGAAGATAGAGCAGAGCCTACATCGGCATCGAAGAAAGCTGTTGCATCTATAATGGAGAAGCAGACGTCTTCTCTCCCTAAAAATCTGCCTTCAAAGAAGTCCCCGTCCTTCTCTAGCACATCACTAACTAAGCAACCACTTAAACCTTCTGCTGGAAGTTTCAAAGGTGTAATTCCCAAGAAACCTTGGCCTTCATCAGGCAGCATTCCTCCATCAGGCAGCGTTCCTTCCAAACATTCTTCTCTTTCTCATGGCTCATCAGTTTCCAAAAAACCAGCTACATCTTCCAGTTTGGGTGGAGGACTCAAAAAGCCTTCACTGTCTTCCATTTCTACCGCATCTGGAAGTAGTCAAGCAAAAGCATCAGCTAGCCCTATCCAGTCACAACCCAACTCGCAGATTCGACAAAATATTCGACGGTCCCTAAAAGAAATTTTATGGAAGAGGTGGGAATTCAAAGCACTTATTTTATATAGGAAGCTACAACTAGATGTAGGTGTTTAGCCTGCAGAGTTTTATTTACTTCTTAACAAGGGGTATCGAGGGACTGAATTTATACTACAAATTACTACAGGTGTAACTGGCATTTCAGATTTATGTTAAAAAAAAAGCTTTTAAAAAAAAAAAAAGAAACCTCACTGTTCCGTTTATATTGAGGCAATTGCAGTCGGAGCATTAGATTACAGCATGGAAGCTTTTCTAATGCAGGTGCTCTGAAGTTTTAAAATCTGGTGATGGTGGTGGCTGGAGATGTAGAGGTGGTAGGGAACACAGTATAGGAAATGGCGTAGTGAAAGGTTAAAGCCTTACTGAAGTAGAGATTCCCTCCCCTCCCAACATAACAGTCAACAACAAACCCTGGTCAGTGGACAAATGTATTGCTTAGGTGCGAAAAAAACAAACAAAAAGCCAAACCGAACGGGTGCAGATTGCCTCACAAGGATTATTCAAGCTAATCCCAGCCATCTGTACTTACTGTAGAGCACTGTGTTCTGGTGGTGTCTGCTCACAGTGGAAAATGTAGGACTCAGACTCAATGCTGAGGCTCCCTGTGTCCTTCAGGGCAGAAAGCTCCTGACTTGGGTGCCATGAGCAGGAGTGGTGGTAAAGGCTGACGGCTGCTCACCAGGGCTGGCTTCTGTGGGCCTGTGGCCAGCGCTGGCAGGTTGCCATAGCTCATGGTTCAAGGTGCCGAGATAGACTTTGGCTTTGAGGTGTCACCGAAAGGAGACTTGAGCCTTCACTGGGCGAGGAGGAGCCAGGTCAGCTCCTTCCTCTGAAAAGTTAAGTTTTTATGAATGCTACCTGAAGATTCATGCCTAACGTAAATGCACGTACCCTTTCTTGTTTTTAACAGAGTCAACGATAGCGATGATCTGGTCATGACAGAGAGTGAAGTAGGGAAAGTAGCACTCAATATTGAAAAGGAGATGTTTAATTTGTTTCAAGTTACGGACAACAGATACAAGAGTAAATACCGTAGCATCATGTTCAATCTCAAGGACCCCAAAAATCAGGTTTGGAATTTCCTTAAATAGTAAACATATACTGAAACATACTTTCAGGTTTTAATGATATGTCAAACTCTCTACCCTCAAGATTAAGAGTTTCAAGATGGAGGCTTATGAATTATATTATAAAAGATTATTATAAAGCCATTCAAATATTTTAAAAAAAAAATTATCCAGAAGGAATTCAAAGTCTACTTTAGTTGGTCATGCGTATCTATTACGTTTGGGCATTTGGTGTGTAATACTTATTTACCGAACGGCTTTCTTAAAATACAGACTTTATTAATTGCTCCTCTTGTGACATTCTGTAGTACGTGGTGGATACTACCTGTGTAGATGATCATATTTATGCTTTAAAAGGAAAAAAATGGATGCCGGTGCAGATGAAAATATCCACTAGAGAACACTGGAAACTCCTCTTTTCTTTTTTTCTTTAATTTCTACAATAGATATGAAACAGGAGAGTGGCTGCTCAGCTTCTGACATTCCTATTCTGTTATATTGATAGATATTGGTGATAACGAGGAAAATTCATACTTGCTGTTTATTTCATCCTTATTTTCTGTTTGTTCCACCTTTCCAAATTTGTTTATAAGTAGCTGGTATTATTAGTAGATAATTAAGAAACTGGAACAGGTTTTGCCTGTTCAGCACTGCAAATCTTATTAGTTGGCCAAGCAGGTTCTCTTCAGCATGGCAACGAAGTCTGTTTTGTTTTCAGGGACTTTTTCATCGTGTCCTTCGTGAGGAAATCTCACTGTCAAAACTAGTGAGAATGAAACCAGAAGAACTTTTATCTAAAGAACTGTCTGTATGGAAAGAGAAACCAGCTAAAGCAGTAAGTAACATAATTTTCCCCTATGTCCTTATGAATTAAGAGCGAGTTTGCCAACCCTTACCACCCATGTTACATTAATGCACCATTTTCTTCATAATGAAATACTAATAATGTTCAGTTTTAGTATACTTTTTCTCTATAACTAACCAAGTGATAACGAAGTAGGGAATAAAATTATAAAATAAATATGTGGACTTTTTACGAAAATGGTTTTGTTTCTTTCAGATGATAGAGTCAAGAAGCAAATCTCATGAAATCAAGAAAACAGCTGTAAAACGGGAACATATGTCAGTTGTAAATATGGAAGATTCTCCGCCAGTGTCTGATTCTGATGTGAGTATTGGCTATTGCTTCAGAAAGAAGAGGTCGAGGGAGATAAGTGGTAACTAGGGCATCACTTTCACCAGAAGTGCAGATTTTTTAAATGAACTCTAAGGATATTATTAGCTAGGAGGTGTGCTCTGAGCATTTTCCCTTGTAGTTTGAAGGAGTGCAACAACCAAATGATGGGCATGTTTTGCATGCACTTCTGAAACGTTGTCAATTTACAGAGAAATCTTTTATTTCTGAATATTAGCTATCTACTTCAAAACACCGTGGAATAAAAGGAGGACAAACATTATTTGAGAACCCTATCTGATATGCTTTAACCGAGGCCTTTAATTTATTTAAAAAAAAAAAAACAAACCCTGAAGTTAATTAATGCTTCCCAAAATATTTTTTTTATGGTTAAAATTAATGATCCGCTGGAATATGTTTTGTGTTTATTCGCTTTTAGGAGCAGCAAGAGTCATCCCGATCTGTGCCAAATTTAAACAGTGCTCCTTCTGTAGATGTTTTTAGCAGCATGTTGAAGGATACAACAAGTCAACATCGAGCCCACCTTTTTGACCTGAACTGCAAAATCTGTACAGGTATCTACTGCCCTGACTTTGTGCACAGTAAAAGAATTATGTTAAGGCTGTTGTTTGTTTATTTGTTTTTCTCCAAACTATTTCATTGTTAAATAGTAATCAAAAGCTTTTAAAATAAATTTATAGGTCAGATTTCAGCATCTGAAGATGAAGTACCATCTAAGAAGATGAAGTCAGTGGCTCCAGTTAAAAAGGTGGAATCGAAATCAAAACCCGAAGTTCAGCCAAAGTATGAAAGTTCTGCACCAGCCCCAACAGCAGAGCCTGCCAGAGAGGCTGCCTCTGAAAGCGCGATGGAAACCGACGTCGGACCAGTAGCAGAAACAGTTTCTCAGTCAAGCGTTGAAAGAACTTACATTCCTACAACTCAGGGCCACAACAATACAGATTCTTCTGTACCTGAAGAGGCTTCTGCTTTTCCTGCCTCTTCTGCCGGCGGAGTTGTCACAACCGTAACGGTTTCTGGCAGAGACCCAAGGACAGCAATGAGCAGCTCCTCCGGTGTTGCGACACCGGCCCTGCGTTCTGGTCCCGCACCTGACAAAGTTTCAACAGGGGAAACAAAACAGGAAACTTCAAAACCAGTTATGACTGTCCCCAAATCAATATTAACAAAACCATCATCCTCACCAGATCCAAGATACTTAGCAGTTCATCACTCACCCAATATCAAGTGCGTATATTTAATAGTAAGCCAAGCTACCCAATCTTTGATGTGGTTATCCTCAAAGTCCCACGTCCCCTTCCCTTCCCCCCAGTCAAAGAGCATGTTTCACTTTAAAGCTCAGGTAGCTGGGTTCAGGTTTTTAATTTACCATCTCCTCGTTTACCTTCTGTCGTTGGCAAAATTTTCAGAGCATCAGTATATGTTGACAGCAAAGATTCCACAACGTGTTTTCAACAGATAAATAAAACTTGAAGGGTATTATGCAGGCTTAGAAGTCTGTGTGTACATTAATATCTAGAAAGCGTGTACGTGAGAGATGGTTTAAAGGCATTTCTAGATTTTCATCCTATATTAAAATACTGTTACATCTGAATTTATGAATATGAATTAAAATTAACCAACTGATCAGCTTGAAAAGAAGTGGATTTCTTTCATATTCTGAGTATATACAGTAGTAAAAGTAAATATTGCAAAGTATATCCTTATGAAACTGCAGTTACAAGATTTTTGTTTGTAGCATATTCTTTTACTTGAGTATTTGATCAATAGGAGGGGGGAAGAAAAGAAAAAAAGGGACTATTCTCATTTGTATTCTGTAACCTTTCTGTTTTGGATTTGTTTTGCAGTGTTGCAGAGCCACGCTCACCTCAAGACAGCGACACCTCCCTCTTTCTCTCTCGTCTCAACACCATTTGGAAAGGATTTATTAACATGCAAAGTGTGGCCAAATTTGTCACTAAAGCATATCCTGTCTCCGGGTGCTTTGATTATCTTAGTGAGGTTAGAACTGACATTTTCGTGTGTTTAGAATCAATCTGTGCTGCAGTTCCTGTTGCTAGAAAGGCTGGGGTCGCTGTATATATATCTCTATATATATTTATATATAGATATATTGAAACTGTAGTAGTGGTGATGGCATCCCTTTAGTAATAGGAAAAGTAGCTCAAGAAAACAACAAAAAAAAGCACCTTCTAAAAATTCCTCACAAATTTGTGAAGAATTCTCCTCTCGTTAAACTAGTTTATACATAAGTTAGGCTCTAACATGGATCTAACATACCTTTATTTCAACTTCATTTTTTTGAAGTTTTAGAGCCAGTATTTTAAAGCAGATGTCTTGTTCTGTTCTCAAATTAGATGGGTCACTGGTGTGATCTGTTACAAAAGTTTGGTCATTTATTGAAAATATCATCCTTTTTACTAATTTTCAAATAAAAACAGTTGGATGATATTCTGGGAGGGTGTACGCTCAGATAATGAGATAGTATAAAGGTTTATGCTAAAATGAATAAGCATTTTATGTGATTGTTAGGAAGTTTCAAACACAAATGTGTGGTTTAGGACTTTTATTAGCAGGGCTGGTGGTTCTTTTTGGTATTGCTTTTGCTAAAATGGATTTCACTGTCCTTAACACAGGAAGCTCGCTAGAATTCATGTGACTTGGAGTCACGAGTGCAGCATTTCCTGAGAAACCGAAAGTGTGGAGAAAATCTGTATTTCAGATAGCAGCTTCCCTATAAAAACAAAGTCAATAATGAGCGTACAGAATTATTAGACATTCTGCTGCCATCCTTGTTCGGGAGTGCCTTTTCTCTCTCGTATTTACTGTTAGCCTTATGGTAACGTGCCATAATTAAACACCCGGAAATCTAGAAATAGCCTGTCTGAAATTAGAAAACTATGTATAAAAGTTTACTGAAATATAATAGTGCATTATCCACTAGGCTGCTGGGATGGGGCAACCTGCACTGCTTTTATTCGTTAGTCTCTCTTGGTTTTTCTCATACTACCGTGTAATACTTCTTGTTTAGGATTTACCAGATACAATTCATATTGGTGGGAGGATCTCACCGAAGACAGTCTGGGATTATGTTGGCAAACTCAAATCTTCGCTTTCTAAGGTATACACTTAAAATCCTTTGCAAAACCCAGAAGAAAAATACAGCAATATAAAATGACAACTTTTTATAATATAAATTAATAAACAGCAAATGCTGACGTAGGTCACACCTGGAAAACTTCTGACACCACTTACTCCTTTGAAATTTTTGATTTATCGAAGAAATGTGTTTATTGAGCTGCAGATCCTCTTGATCTCTCTCTGCTGCATAGTAGTTAAATCTTCATACCATTAATGCATTTTTAATGATTGAATATAAATATTTATTCAGTATTGAAGATGGAAATTCAAATTTTAAAGGAACTTATCATTAAGGGTATGTAATAGATTTTACTATTAAAAACACTTCAGAAATGAAAAAATTATGCATAGTATAGAGATAAAATTATGGAACTAAGACTTTTCCATTTCATATTAATTTGAGCTTCAAGATGTTTAGTTTGATGTTAGATACACAAGTAATTTGTATTTCTGAAAACAACAGACCTGATTCTGTTTTAATATTACCAATTGAAAAGCAGTTCTCTCTTAAAGCTAGAGTATTGCCTTGAAAACCTAGTTAAAGTGATAAATGTACAATTTATTTTTACCCCTGGAATTTGCCCTTTACCATTTGATTTGCTGGTGTGTTGCAGGTTGAATTTTTCCACTTTGCTTTTGTATTTCAGGAATTGTGTTTGATTCGTTTCCATCCTGCAACAGAAGAAGAAGAAGTTGCCTATATCTCTCTCTACTCCTATTTTAGCAGTCGTGGTCGTTTTGGTGTTGTAGCTAATAACAACAGACATGTCAAGGATCTCTACCTGATCCCCCTGAGTTCTAAGGACCCAATTCCTTCCAAACTCTTGCCCTTTGAGGGACCAGGTAAGCACAAAAGAGGGGAGGTTAAATACTAGGTAAAATCACAAAACAAAAGGTCAATCAGAGACAAGTTGTTGTTGAATGTTTAATGTAATCATTATTAAATTTTTTTTATATAAAATCAATTTTAAAGTATGTAAATAGGGAAAAATTGGAAATCCAACTCTTTTCAAGAGAAAATTGTCTGAAATTTACATAGCCTTTCCAACAAGATGCTTATATGCTATTAGGAGGATGAGGTTTACCTGTTAAATTGGGTAGGTGGAACAGCCACTATATTGAAAAAAGGGCAACAGCCACCCCCCTGCCCCCATCTTCAGCGACCCATAAATCCACAAAACCTGGGCCCTTGCAAGCCACTCACCATCGCTTAAACCAAGCAGGAAACTTAGCCTACAGAGGAGTCAAGAAATCCTTGAAGACGAAGGTAATATTCATAGTGCTTTCTCTAAATTGTCATTGTCTCATGCCAAGTATTAATCTGGGCCTGCAATATGGTGCACAAGGTGTTGGAAATGTGTTCTAGGTGGTGCAAACTTGAGCCAAATCACTGACTTCTGAGAACAGGTTTGTTCCGGGGGAAGAAGATCCACATTCCTTAGGGTTGGCAGGTGCCAGCCAGTAGTTGGTATAGGCAGGATGTATTACAGTCTTCGATTTTTAGATAAAATCACCAGTGGTAATGTTTGGCTTGAGTTTTCTCCATGTTTGTGAATTGAACATGGTGATAGAAGAACTGAGCATGAATACAACCATGAAACACCCTTCTATTGCAAAATTTGAAGTCATCTTCATCTGAGGATGGAGGAGGTGCATATGCTTAGTTTCCAAATAAGTATCTGGGATTTTATATAAAGTAACAGTTTGAGAAGCTGAAGAACTACAGGTTACAATGCAGGCAATACTTCATTGCCATAGCAATGGTCTGAAAATATCAAACGGTAGGTATGAAACCTTTCTGAGACGCTGACTGTCCTCTACGCCTCAAATACCAGTTTAGGACTAAACTCAATAAAGCATTCTCGGAGTTCATAGGCAGGAGCAACAGTGTCTGGGACAGGTTTTTATGTGTTAATGGCATATGGCTTCTACAACAACTCCTAACATTGTTAGTTAAATGCTCTTCCTTCCTCCCTGAGATTACAAAAGGCACTTGCTCTGCATCCTCGGACGAGATTTTGCTCATACACCCCAAGTCTGTCTTAGCCATCCTCGAACAGTGCACGGGTCATTGTTCTTAGGCCATAGCTAAAATGGAGGGATTATTGCTATCTAAATCAATCACATAGTCTCTGTGAGGTGCCTGCTTGCGGTCCTGTGGAAATCCCAGCTTTCCTTTTTACACTTCAACTTTTCCATTATAGGTTTCGTTAGATTGGAGGGTTGGCAAACATAGACAAACTCTGCTGAGTATTAGTAGAGAAATTTGTAATTTGGAGTTTAAATTGCAAAAGTTTTTCAAAACTGGAGGGAATTGCTCAGAAGAAATATAGGCGTCATTTACAGGAGGTGTTCATGGAGGCAAATTGAAATACATATTTGTAGGCAAAGGGGTTACAGGATAGCAATAGAAACAAGGTTCCAAAGGCAGAGAGGCCATATGATGTCAGCTTCATAGAAGAGCCACTTCCACCCGACCTCTGCCATCAGTTCACTCTTCTTGGAAACTTCTGTAGCAGCCTTTACCTCATAGTTGTGCTAAGTTGTGTTCGTGTTTTAAAACCAGATCCAGTACGGGGTGGCAAAAAAATCAGGTAAGCTGTTTGTCTGGGTTTGTGTATGTATTAAAACCGCAGCGTAACAGACGTGTAATCCATACTTTTTAATGACATCTGATGGAATTTGCTGCTTTTTTCTTTCTTTCACAATCAATAAAAATATTTTATGGAAAGTGGTCATTGTCTCCTTAAATTTAATCGTGTACCTTCAAATAGAGTTTAGTAAGGGCTCCAAAAGCTTTATGCTCTAGAGAGCTTCAGGTGATTTGATAAGAATGAGTGGAGGTGGGAGGAGGGAGAGGACAACAAACCCTGCCACTCCAGAAATCCTAGCTAGAAGATATTCCAGGTGTATCAGCCAGTTCCATCAGGCACGTATGGATTGTGAATTCCTCCTGGTTTCTGATGGACTGGATTTGGAACACAACTGAGGACTTCTCAACTGCACTAGTACCTAGAAGATCTACAAAAAAACCTTTGACATGGGTGATTTAAAAACAACGGAAGATGGAAGGTTATTCGTATTTATACTAATCTCAGACATTTCTTACCAGATTTTCTGTATCGCCCGGCTCTTCTGCATTGTCTTTGTGCAGTGGTTTACTGTGTGTGAATTTACTTCTCTTTCACATACACGTTTTTAAGTTATTTAGCACTTTCATCTGTAGACCTCAAAGCACTTCATAAAAAATAGTATAACCATACTTAATTGCCAATAGAAAGTGATTTATTGAGGGATTTAATGGCAATGTTGGGAACATAACAAGCGTCTTAGGTAGTTAAATTAATTTTAATAAAACAGACATATATCAGCAAAGGATTCCACAAATGTTGATAGATCTCTTTTGATAGTTTGCAATAGGAAGTATGTTTTTTTCTTAAAGTATGAAGGCATGAAATCTCCTCATGCTGTTTAGAATCCTCCCAAAAATTGCAACAAATGGAACAAACTGTGTTCCGAATGGAGCGAGGTGTCTTTGTCTCAGCAGAGACCGTGATGAGAGGCAGCAGTGGTAGAAGAACACAGCATTATAAACCTGATTTTTGGTGCCAGCCAGTTCCATTCGCAAGCGAACCTTGATGTGCAGTGGTGTTACAATGCTGGAAGTGAGCTGTAGCCCTGAGATAAGGGGGCACAGATTTGCTGATAGTTGTCAGTTGCTCTCATGATTAATTGGGACAAATATTTAAATAGCGGTGATAAAATTTAAAGAATATCTTGTATTGGTCTCTGCAGTTTAAAAATGTATACCATGGGTATGCTTAGTCCGTTCCCGTGGGTTTGTCATCAATGTACATTAATTTTGGGTAGCTTCTTACCAGCAGGTGATGACAGGGAATGATGTGGCCATTATATGCATAAATATGATAAAACTGATTTAAGGTAGAAATGTATTTAAGAAATACAAATATTCATCCAATGCTAATATTTAGCATGCCTTGGTTTAATGGCTGTAGTTACAGGATGTAACTCCATAAAACCAGCACATGGACTTCAAATACATAATAGGATAATAACTATTTTATAAATAATTTAGCTGCTGACACAGCCTGCAGCACTCTTAAAACGCTTGCTTGTGAAAGGCAGTCACTGAGCAATGCTGGGAGACTGCAGCCAACGTTTGCGTTATTACCTAAAATTAGGCACTTATCCTATTTATTTGTGGATATTGAAATGGAATGGGACTGACCCTTGATGCTGGTCCAGCTCGAGGTTTCCACTCAAAAGAGGCATTTAGTGTTTGATCGCTTTGAACTGAGTGAATGTAGGAGGCAGGTTAGGCATCACTCCAATTTAATTTGTGTAAAATTACAGTATCAAAATGTAAAATTTTAATGGATTTATTACATGGTGACTAAACTCTAAACAGATATAACCAACGTTAATAACTTACTACTGGAACTTATTGTCTTGAAAGTGTATTAAAATTTTACCCCATTTTAATTAGCAAATTTGATCTCTGTTTTCTACAGGCATTCAAAACTGATTTTTCAGTAACTGCTGTTTATTAGCGATCCTGTCTGATGGATTCGTGAAACCCGTTCATTTCAGTTATTCAGTGGTTGAGATTCATTGTGGCTAATTGCGTAAATCACAAGTCTCTACATAAAATCAGATAACCAAAAACTTTTAACGGCAGACAACCAGCAAATGCCTATGAGGAGATTTCGGCTGACCACCAGTTGGTGAGAGACTCTGCACTGGTCAGCACCGACCAAACGCGGAGTCATTATTCCTATACCGATAAAAAATATAAAGCAAATTCACACACAGTGAACCATTTCTAACAAATGAGTCTATTCTGACTGTAAATTGTGAATAGTTTTTTCCTAGTTAAGTTGTCTTACTTTTGAACTATGCCTTGATCTTATATATTAATATAATTTCATTCAAGGTAGTGACTTGTTGTGAACAGAACTGCTAGAATTGCTTTTAGGCTGTGGGTGCAACTGAGTGTTTGGTGAAGTCATGTGGTCCTTTCTGAATAATCTTAGATTCACTGAAAAGAATTATTTGTTTAGTTCCTGTCCTGCAAATTTGTGCATGTACTGAATTATTAGCAAATTTTAGTTTTGTTGATATAGATGGTTAATTTTCTTAATTATGATTTTTATATTTTTTTTTTTCTAAATAAGAAGAAAGTGAAAATTGGCAACACTTACTAACACTGAAATCTTGTACCTGGAGGAAAAAACCTTTTTGGCAGTGAATTTTAGGTGTACAAATAGGAAATAATATGTATTACAAAATGAAAAAAAAAAAAAAGATTATTTAAAACAGCATGTCCAATACCCTCTTAACCACAGAACCATGTAAAACTTGACCACTGAACTGTGAAATACTAGGAATTCTGTTTTGGATCTAGAATGTATTCTACAGAATAACTGGGATCCAAAACCCTTGACGCAGATTTCATTATTCTTGTTTCTCAACATATTTATAATGAGAGCCATTCCTGATAGGAAATCTCAAGCAAATACTTTAGATCGCCCTCAAATTTTCATTATCATTTTCTCTGGTCTTTTTTTAAAAAGATTCTTTCCTGGGAGTAACCAGACTTTGCTGGTTTCTTCAGTAAGTGATTAAAACTGTTCCACTGTACTATTACCAGTTACAATCAGAAGAACACAGAAATTTTGAGGGGGGTTTGTTTTCCCTGAGTTGTCAAGAGATCTCATAAAACTTCGCCGTTAACTTATTTTATTTGAAAAATTACCATCTTTGTCTTATTATCTGTAGCCCATTATGTAGAAAATAAGGTTTACGTGGGATAAGATTTGAGCGTAAGAAGTGGAAACGCCGATGATTTGCGGGGGGTCATTCTGTGAACAAAAGTTACTTCTTAATGAAATATATAGCAAGTATTGAAGAGAAATACTAAGTTTAAAACATAAAGTGTGTTATTTAGCAAACTGCAAATAGAAATCTTGACTTAATTGGTTCTAATGCTTGGGCTAGCCCTTGGCATCAATTCACGTTTTTCATCTTGTGCTTATGTAGGTTCTGACTGAATTTAGCTTAAGCTGAAAGAGCGATGGATCTTCTCATGGACAAAACTTCACATTTAACCTAAAAATATACAAAACTCTCTAATTTCTCAGTGTGAAGTTAGCAACCAAAAGCACTTAGAAAAGGTGAAATTTATTAAATGTGAACATAGACTCAGGAAAACAGATGATGTGGTTTTCTCATTAGATGGTAAATTTAAGAGTCCCCTTAGAACTCCTTCGAATTCAGTTGTTTCAGCAAAGTGATGTATCTGTGAATGTCGTTCGCTAATGGAATGGATTTGCATCTGTGGGGCTGGGGGGTTTTTATTGGTGTCAAAAAGTTTTTGGTGCTAATAATTAGATATTTAAAAATTGTTCCTTAACGAGCAGTTGGTTTGGTTTAATAAGAACAAGGAACATATATATGCAGAACTTAGAGGATCATGAATAGAAGGAACAACGAACGTAGGTCAGCGTCCTCGCCTTGCCATTTAACCACAGTGAATGTTACCTGTTACTTTACAGATTGTTTTGTGTTTCTGTATTCCTGCTCCCTAGCTGGATGCAGGTCGTATCTAATGGCACATATTGGGGAAAGACAGACCCTTTAAAAGTCGTTAAATCCAGACGTTAAATAGCCTCTCTCTGTACAGATTTTCTCCATTTGCCACCAGCTCTGTGTTAAAGAATTTATTCCCTGTCCTTCAATCTGGACGTGTTTATTTTCCACAAGAGCCAGTGGGAACTGTGCCTGTAAAAGAAAGAACTACAATAACATGAAACAGACCTACAGACCTTTGCATTTTTCCTTTTTATCAGAAGCTTTCCCATCGTTTTTGGATATACTTCTCCAAGGATTCAAGTCTGAAGCTTTCACAAAGGAGTAATTCTGCTCGCAGCGATTTTTACTTGCAGAAAGGCCTTGCAGCATCACCCTGGGTGCTGCGGCAGAGGGTTTCAGGTCCCCTTGCCCTCTGCATCCCAGGCTCATCCCCGGTGACAATGTCCTCGCCAAGAAAACCAGCGCAGCCAGGGCCCCTTCTCCTGCACAGCAAACCCCCATCGGCTTCACTCGCCTCTGCCTCTGGAGTTACCACTTTGGCTGCTTCCATCCTGGTTTAAAACAATATCTAGCTGGGAGAAAACCAAACACACAGGGAGTGGGTTAAAAGTTTTAATACTGTTTCCAAACACAGTTGGTTTGAGGTTATCGTCTTAGCAATTACGGCTGTTTGTTTAACTCAGAGCTAGACAAAATATTATAGACTGGTGTAAATGTCAATGTAGATTATAAGAGAAAGATAGTTACAAAGTTCAGCCCAGGTTTTCTCACTTTTCAGTATCTGTGTGTATACAACATATTTGCAAACCATTTAAAAGTAAATATATGACTTTTCAGGGGGAGAGGTAGGGGTGGTTGAACATCAACAAAACCTATGTAACAACACAACAATATAAAATAGTTCTTCGGTTTTGAACATTTGCAAAGACACTTTTTAATAATCATATCTGTTGCTGCCATCTTTGTCAAGGAATGAATTAAAACATTTCTTTTCTTATATACAAATATATATATAAAGAGTAAAGAAATACAGATGCGTACACTTACGGACTAATGAAAATTGCCAGTAGGTCATCTAATGGAATTTAGAAAAACTGTTATCTTTATGACTTTTGTAGCTGCCAGTATCTAAAATAATTAAGTTTCTGCTGAAAGCATAATTAAAAATCAGTTTTTTACATATACAATTTTTGTGTTCCCTTTTCAGGTCTTGAGTCTTCTCGGCCAAATCTAATTCTCGGATTGGTTATCTGTCAGAAGGGGAAGCGTCTTGCCACTGGCATTGAAACAGAAAAGATAGAGGAAAAGCGAAGCAGAATTCAAACACATGAGGAAACGGAAACATCGCTGTTCTCTAAAGGGCCGCTGGCTGCTTCGCAAGAGAAGAAAACTCCGAAATACACACTTTATTCAGGAGATTCAACCATAAGTACAACACCACCTGGATCTCCTCCGCCTCCACCTCCACTTCCCGTTCCAGACGCCTCAGCGGTTACACCTTCAGTATTGAAAATACTCTCCTCGATTAAAAGTGGAACCACAACTACTGTAACCCCACCAATTTCAACCGCTGCTCCTGCAAGTGTTACTGCTACCCATTCTTCATCCTCAAAAACTGCCACGCCTCTCGAGCACATCCTGCAGACACTTTTTGGAAAAAAGAAAACGTTTGAGCCTCTTGCTAAGGATTCTGAAACTGTCCAGTCTTCAAATCAGGAAGGTCAAGCCACTGTTGATGGAGGAATGTCAGCTGTTCCTCTGTTAGATCCCATTGTGCAACAGTTTGGACAGATGTCGAAAGACAGAGCTATAGAAGAGGAGGAGGATGACAGACCGTATGATCCTGAAGAAGAATATGGTCCAGAGAAAGCTTTTGAAATGCAGACTGGTGAAAGTGAAAAGCGATATAACATGGAAAAGCCATCTAATGCAGCAGAACTAGAGGATGAGGCCTACGATCCAGAAGATGAAACTATCTTGGAAGAAGCAAAAGTTACTGTTGATGATTTACCTAACAAAATGTATACAGACACTAAAAGCAATTCTTCGGAAACATCTGCTTCGTACGTGCCTGATTTGTCTGCATCCTCATCCTTGGTAGAACAGCAAAAAATGTTGGAAGAATTAAACAAACAAATAGAAGAACAGAAAAGACAATTGGAGGAACAAGAAGAAGCCCTCAGACAACAAAGAGCAGCTGTTGGTGTTTCAATGGCTCATTTTTCAGTGTCTGATGCTTTAATGTCACCACCGCCAAAATCTTCCCTAATAAAGACTGAATTATTCCATCAGGACCAGCAAGCTACACAAAAAGTAGATTTGGCTTCATCTTTAAATCAGCAAGCACAAGTTTTAAACCAGGGCTGTGACCCGAGGCAGAACAGAGATCCTCGACAAGCCAGAAGAATGGCAACAGAGACTAATGACAATGTTGATTCTCGAATAAAGCCGCAGGTGGTACAGAATGAGATACCCACAGGAGAAATGGCTCCAGCAAGTTTTCCAAATGCTTTGCAGACTTCACTTGGTAAGGAAGATAAGACTTTAATTTCTGCTACTCAGCCTGGGTTTAGTGGTGATAATTGGGTTTCAAGTGAAAAGGCTTCTACAGTGTCCCAGAAAGAGACATCTAATAGCAAATTTGAAAACACTCTTCAAGTTTGTTTGGAAAACATGAATCAAACAGCTTCTGGAGAACCTTCTGCATCCAAGCCTTTACGTAAAGTGCTGCTTCCAACACCTCCAAGTACATCTTTTCAGCCTAATTTCTGCACACCAAGTGACAATCAGTCTTTGCAATCGTGGTCAAATGAGTCAAACGAAGTAATGGGAAGGGATTCTTTTTCAAATACGATGTTTACTTCTCAGGAAAAGGCAGCTGGTCACTTTGAACCAGAGAGGGGTCTTTCATCAGTGCAGTACGATGAACAAAGAAATCCTCAGTCTCATCAATTTGTAGAACAAACTGAATCTCCATCAGTTCAGGGTGAGGGTGGACCTTCCTTACAGCACTTTGAAGAAAACCGAGCTGGACCTCCATTTTCTTTGTCTGGGCAGAAAGGAGGGCCTCCACCACCACTGATGCTCAATGCACCGGGAGGACCTCATGGACCTAATTTTAGAGGACCGGCACCACAGTTCTCCGAAGAGCACGATTCTCCAAATAACGATGGGCAAAGAGGACCTCCGTCTGGAAGATTTGGAGGTCAAAAGGGTCCCATTCCTTCCTTATTTTCTACACAGCATGGACCACCATCTCTTTTCGGTGATAATAGGGGCCCTGCCCCATCTTATCATGGTGTTCCAAGAGGAATGTCACCATCTCAGTTTGAAGATCGTAGGGAACCTCACATGGAACAAAGGGAATTCTCAGATTCCCAATATAATGAAATGATTCGGCCTTCAGGACAGTTTGAAGGACCAGATCCACCTCAGTTTATGGGAAACAGAGGACCTTCGCCTTTTCCTTTTGGAGGCCAAAGACGGCCCCCACCAGCTCAGTTTAAAGGACAGAGAGGAGGCCCTCAGTTTGGAGGGCCAAGAGGTCCAGCCCCAAGTCATTTTGGGGGACCAAGAGGGCCTCACCCAAATCAATTTGAAGGGCAGAGAGGTCCAGCTCCAAATCATATACCTGGTCCAAGAGGACTTTTGCCACAGCCATTTGAAGAACGGAGAGGGAGTCCACCACCCAGATTTGCCAACCAGAGAGGTCCAGCACCGCTTCAGTTTGGAGGACCAAGAGGAGCCACACCTGCCCTGTTTCCAGAAGAAAATGAACCTCCCCCTTCTAGATTTCATTTCCAAGGTCAGTCACCACAAGGTATGAAGCCAACGCCAAGACCGCTCCTGGACCTTCCAAGCCATCCACCATCCCACAGAAAAGAGATGTGGGAGGAAGCTGGACCGTCTGCATCTCTTTCCAATATTTCTGGACAGGGACCTGAGTCGGAAGGACAGTGGTCAGCATCTGACTTCCGAGAAGGCAAAAATCCTGAATTTAGAGGCCAGACATTTGAAGGGAGACAGAGAGAGAGATATGAGGGAGGAAATAAAGACAAGGCTTTAGATCAGCCAGAGCCTCAGCAAGGAGATAATCGACAAGGGAGACCCTTTGAAGAAAGACGAAGGGATCGAGAACACGGCAGACCTTGGGAAAGAGACCGTGGCAGAAACTGGAACAGAGACAGGGACTGGGAGAGACACAGAGACAAGGAATGGGATAAAAACAGAGACAGAAACCAAAACAAAGATAGAGAGAAGGATTCAGACCGGGGTAAAGAATGGGAAAGAAACAGAGACCGAGACAGAGCAAGAACCAGAGAGAGAGAATCCTACAGAAGACGTGATAGAGAGCGATCGAGAAGCAGAGACAGAGATCGTGACCGAGAGAAAGACAGGGACCGGGATCGAAGCAGGGAAAAAGAAAGAGATCGAGAGAGAGATCGAGATCGTGAAAGAGAGAGAGGAAAAGATCGCAAAGATCGGAGCAAGAGTAGGGAAACTGGTAAAGAGATGAAGCCAGAAACACCGAAGGAGACTCAGAAGCCAACAGAAACAGAAGCTTCATCTTCCACTAATCAGTCATAGAAATATGATTGATGCTATATTTCCCAGAACTAATATACTTTTACAACACAGCAAGGACTGAGTCAGCATCTTCTGTATATAGTGTATATTCTCACCTTTACAAAAATGCTGTTGTAAAACTAGCCTTACAAAATGGACTGACAAATTAGCAATTTTTGAACAACTGTGAATGAAAATACTCAAATAGATAAAAGGCAAGAACATACTGGACTTTCACTTGCTGCATTTTGTGCATAATGTTTTTCTTATAAAAATTCACAGCGTTACCTGTACTGAAATTTTGTTTTTTCTACTTGCATCTTTATCTTAAAATTTCCATTTACAGTACAGAAATGGAAAAAGTCTAAGAAGAGCATATTGCTTTTTAAGATTATAAAGTTATGTTTTCCAGTAACTTGAATTGTAATTTTATAAGAGAATTTAATCCAGACCTTAGGAGCCATACCTTTACATCTCATTTACGTGATATTTTGGTGTCAACGTTGTTCCTACAGCACACGCTTTAAAAAAAGGCGTCCACTGTTGCTGTCTAGTTTATTTTACAACGGAAGCGTCATGTGTATTTAGGAAAAGGCCTCAGAACAGTGTTAATAATTACTCGTGACTGACGGAGGATTTGAAAATGGAATGTTATAAGCTTAAAGTGCACTATCTTCCTTTTTATATACAGGTATTTTGTGTTTTGTAATCCATCTTTTAAGTGTACAGCCAAGAAACAAGTCATACTTAGTTCTTTCATGAGGCTGAGGGGTTTTACACGTCACATTTTTACAAATCTGTAATTAAGTAACATACAAGAGTAGCACCTTTATAACCAGCAAAACTTAGAAAAACATCAGGCATTTATTTGAAAAAGGCTAAGACTACAAACGAATTGGTATACCAAAGGCAAGAAGAATAAGTTGGTTAAATAGGCCACTAAATCTGTTACATAGATGGAACTGAGGTAGCGGAGCCATTTTTTGGTTTCATTTTGGTTTTGCAGAATTTTGCCATAGACTTAAAAAATGTCCCTGTTTTATTGTACTTTTCATTCTAAAAGTGTTTTGCTCCTGGAAAAAAAAAAAAAAAAAAGTCACCTTTTTGTTGTTAGACCCTACTTAGGCCGGTAGTGTATATAAAAGTTTCCACTGAAAAAGGTGTAACTGCATTAAGCTTGAAAAGGAGAGTGGTGGTACTTCGTGTTGTGATTCGAGAGGGAGGTTTTTCACTGTGAAATACATCACATTGCTACTTTTCCGTGTATTCTTCAAGTACGTAATTCTAAAGTATGAAATAAAACCCCGCTAATTTATTTGACCGTGTAGATTAACAGTTCGGTAAATATTTTGATATTTTTATAAAATAGTTTTGAAAATGTAAAATTAGATTCCTATAAACGTTTGCATCTTGAAGACTACATTACAAGTAGCGTGTATGCCATGTATCTCACTACAGCTTTTACAGTTCATATTGGTGCATCTTTGAAGTCCTTCTACATCAAGGATTTGCTGGTTGAAACGATCATCGGTATTCCCAACCTGTAGACAAAACGTTAAAATGCAGAGAGGTGGTATTAAATGCAAACATCTACTATGGTGTAAGATTTTTTTCTTAATGAGATGTTTCTAATTTAAAGACATACATAAAAGTATGCAAAAAGTGTGTTTGTTTAGGTTTACTTGATAGAAATTTCTGTAAATTGTATTTTATATGGCAAAATATATCACTGTACATTAAAATATGGGACTTCACAGGTTTTTGTTACTGTAAGTAGAATAAACATCTACGGAGAACTGTTGTCCATTTCTTAAATCTGTATCTGTATATGATTTTCTAAATATTGCTACTTTGCAACAAGCCTCAGGAGTCACCCCAAAAGACTGGTGGCACGTGGGTTTCACTTCCTCATTGTTTAACGAAAGAAGATGCTTTGCAGGACATCACTACCTAGTGATGCTTAATTGCAGGCATTCGAAAAATCATATGAAAATCTGTGCCTGTGATTTTCGTCTCTCAGTTCTAAAACATTCCCTATTTTATTATGATTTTTTTAATGATATTGCGATTTTCCTTTGAAGACTTTACACCAAAAGATCTAAAGAACAGAAAAAACATTAATTCAGGTCAGCTTTGAACTTAAGAAAAACTGAATTCACACCATTTATGAATTCCTTGACTTTATATTGTTATGAGTAGATGTGTGGCTTTTCATCTTCCAGGAAGCACTCCTTTATCACCCATCAGTTTGGGGAATCTGTTCACGATTTGGGGACAGTGAGTGCATCCTCTCACACATGTAGTGGCAAAAAAAAACCCAGCATACAGACAGACAATGATGACATTTATTTTTTTTTAAACCACAGCTTTATATGGTTTATAGTGACCTGGACGTGGCTTTTGCAGCAAGGTTCCTGTGTTCTGCATTGCAGCAGACAGTAAAATCTAGGCTGAAAAGAACATAACAATTAAACTCAATTTACAGAGACTAAAAGTGGTACTGGATTATTATCATGCATTGCAAGAAACAGGAAAAATAAACAATTCTCTGGCTCTCTTCAAACTTTTGATTAACATGAAACAACTACTATTTTGAGCTTTTACCTATGTTTGTACTAAGCTAAATTAACTTTCCAAGGGGTATTTTGCTAAATTTTTATGTAAAAGCCTCTGAAAGGTCAAGAACAATGTAAGCAGAAAGATTATTACATCTATAAAAGACTGTAATATACCAATTTTATGCATTCTAAAGGAGACTGTGCAGAAGGATTAGAAGAGGGGAAGAGTGTGTTATTGAGTCCAACGTGCAAAAAACTGCTTTTAAAATTTATGCTTTTGTTTCTAGAGCAAAGTCACCAGTGTAACGTTCAGACTTTGTCTACACCTCATATAATACGGTACATTTCAACATGGGAAATGTCTGTGCGTGCTACCTTGACTGAATGTGCACGTCATTCAAGAATGCAGTACACAGATTTTATTTTTTTAACTTCCTGAAGGGGATAAAAGATTCATATAGTATTAATATTTTTTTTCATTCTGTTTATGAGTTAGAGTAGCATTTTTGTGCCTTTTGCACTCTGGTTTGTTTCTAGAATGTGTCTTCTGTAATAGGCATCTGTTTTTCATACTAAAATACGTAACCAGTAGTAGATAAGTAATTGAGTGCAAATGTACAAACAAACTGCTGACCATGGTGAGATGCCTGCCACGGAGGGAGTGAGTCTGTGAGGATGCGTTCAGATGGTCTCCAAGCAGAAGACCTAGCGTCCAACCTCATTTTCATGGAACCATCATAGCACAAGTCCAGAAAAATGGAACTTTTTTAGGGCCTTTGGATTAACTTTCTATCAAATAGCAGTTTTTAAACACCAGCAAGCTACTAAAGTGTTTATAATTTCGTAACTTAATCTTAGAATAGCGAATCCAGGGCTCTGTCCTCCACTGCAGCTGGGTACAGGACGTAGGGAAGAGCCTCCTGCCTCCAGTGCTTCACAGAGGCGTTCTTGGTGGGGGAAAAAAAAGAAAGAAAAAAGGGAAAAGTCTTTATCCTGCAACAATGAAACCAAACACAGGTGTTAATTTCCAATCGTGGTGGCTTTTTTTCTCTCTTAGAATTTTCCTTCATACCATCAGTGGCTGGTATCGAGCAGGTGACAGTACTGAATGGTACCTCCATGACAGGAAACGGTGACAGACATGACCTATGGTCAGTCATCCGTGGATCCCCCCAGCCCTGGCCACGCTGGTTTGGGGAGGATTTTTAAAATACTGGGGGTGACTCAGACCACGCACCTGGCGCCATTCACCAGGCCTCGTGCTCCCGAGTGCCTGAGCTCTGCCGCGCAGCCGCTACAGCAACAAGAAGCTGAACGCCGCGGCCTGCGGTGGTCACGTTTAACGAGGTAGCCACCTGTGGAAAAGCAACGCTGAGCTCCTGTTTAAGGGCAGGGCATGAAGAAAACCTCGTTGCGTTCCCCTTTTGCGGGGACGGCTGGAGACGGCGACTTTGAGGAGCCTCCTCACTCCCCTCTCGCCAGTCCCCTGCTCTGGACGCTTCCTCATGGACTGGGCTCCACCGCCCCCGCCTCGCTGGTTTTCCCCAGCCCGAAGTGGACAAAGCAGGCCGGGAAGGAGGGACGGCGACCTGGCTACTGCCCCGCGGCGGGCTCGCACTCGGGCTGGGTCGGGGCCCGGCTGGACTGAGGGGGACCCTGAGGCGGCCGCTTGGGGCGGGGCCTGAGGGGGGAATGGGCGTGGCCTGAGTGGCCTGAGGGGGGGAATGGGCGTGGCCTGAGGGGCCTGAGGGGAGGGGAGGGGAGGGGAGGGGAGCGTAGGCGCGCGGCCGTTGGCGGTTGCGCGCGGTGGTTGGAGGCGGCGCGTGGGCGGCGGGTGGGTGCCGGGGGTTTGGGAGTTGCCCGCGGCCGTCGGGTGGGCTGAGGCGGGTCTCCCCGCCCTCCTCCTCCGCCGCCTCCCCGCCGGGGCCTCCCCGCCGGGGCCCAGGGTGTCCCCCGCCGCGGGGCGTTGCAGGGGGCGCGGGCGAGCTGCTCCCCACCCCCGGCTTCAGTCAGGCGGGGCCTGCCCTTCCGCGCCCCCCGGGACGCCCTGGGGCGGGCGGGGGCTCCTCTGAGGGAGCCGGAGGCAGCGGAGTGCCCAGAGCCGCCCTCCCCCGGCTGGGTGTGGGCCGGTGGAGCGCGTTTGTCGTGAGCAGCCGTGTCGGTGGGAGGCAGGGCGGGCTTCCCGGGGGGACATGGTCAGACTGTCTGGTACAGCAGCTCCTTCCTTCCTTTGCTACCTCCCGGCGGTACAGAATCGGTATTAAGTACTTTTTTTTTGCCCCCTTTTTTTTTTTTATGGATAATACTGATAGTTCTCGTAGGTTTTATGGTTCACTGTTGAGAGAGACGTTGGTAACTGATTAGGTTTACTGCAGTCATGTCAGGATCAGCCCCAGAGGAGCCTCAGACCTCCATCCGTCAAAGCACAGCTAGTGTTTCCGATCCCACTCCGGCTGCTGGTGGACCTGGAAGCTCAAGTGACAATTCCTTCGGTGAGCAAAATCTTAGCTTCACCACCACAGACGTCAGCCTGGTGGAGATGATGGAAATTGAGTATACCCAGCTGCAGCACATACTTTACTCGCACGCGGAGGCACAAGCTAGTGAAGGTGAAGTGGAAGCTAGGCTCAATTCTTTCTCCTCGCCTGGTCGTTCTGCAGACACCCCTCTGCACCAGACGTCACTGAACAGCAGTCAGGACGGGTGTTCATCACACAGCTCTGGGCACCAGTCGGTTTACCCAGTTCCCTGTCAGTCGGGGTTCCCTTCTGACAGCAGTTTGCTAACTTCAAACCCACGTTTGGGCTACGCTGACTTTCAGGAGCTCAGAATGATGTTACTTAGTGAGTCTAACCTCCCTTTGAGCCGAACAGATAAAACGTGTAACAGTAGCTCTGTAGAAGTCCCAGGATACAGTTTAGTAAAAGTTAAACATGATGAAAATTCTGATGGGTCGAATAAAGAAAACATACTTGTTGAAAATTCGGCACTGGCACCAGAGCCTAGATCTAAATCTGCAGTCAGAGTTCGGTTGGAAGACAGATTCAACAGCATCCAGACAGAAAACCCCAGATGTCAAGAACCCCAAGAATCTGGAGTAACTCTTAACAAGTGTGTTGCAATTAATTTTAGTTCATGTTGTTAGACTATGTATCATCATATAGTTCGAAACTAATTTTCTACCTGAAACCTAAGAACGGTACTTTTTATAATGCGTGGGAATGATCGATTGGGCTTTTTAACATTGTGCCAGTCAAACGTGGCTGCAACGCCACGGACTCAGATTAGGCCCCTCTGTATAGTGCATAAATGGTACAGAATGTAGTTTCAAAATTAATTACTTTTTACAACTTCATTCTTGATAACAACATGTAATGTAAATTAAGGTGAGAGAACAACGTTGCCTAGTTTTACTTGTTAAAAGCACGGTAAATTTTTGATCATCATAAAATATTAAGAGCGATTGATTAGTGTTACAATGTGGAGACCTGACTATGGGGGGGGAAACTGAGCAAAAATTTTGTTTTACAGTCTGGCCTTGTAACTGTATTAGTGTGCTGATACAACATTTTAGTGAGGCATAGAGCTGAATTGTTACGGCACAGAATAAAATACCTTCTCATCTCATTTTTTTTTTTTTTGGTCCCTGAAGTAGGCAATAGTAATGATTTCTGTTTACAGTAAATTAAAGTGGTTTCTTGCTGATAGTTACTAGAAGTATGTGTAGCTGTAAATTTTTCTGCACTCACTTTCAAGTTGTCTGGTATGTTTTCTGTGTTTTTTTTTTGTTGTGTTTTTTTTTTTTTTTGAAGTTTAGTAACATTGATTCGACAGCCATCAGAACTGATAGGTGTTCCTCTTCATCAGCAAGACAACAAGTGTGTTGCATTAGGGAAAAATAAGACAGCACCTGCCACGCCTTCTTTACAGTTCACGTACCCGTTATTTACTATGAACGCGTGTTCTGCTGCTGGAAGTGCTAATCCTGCACAGGCACAGGTAGGTGACGTGTTCAGCACTACTTGCACTCTGCTGATTTCAAATGCTCATAGCGTTAACCTCTTAGGTGCAATGTAATTCTAAAGGTTTGGGTTCAAGTGTGACTTGGTTTGAACAGGAATGATCAGAATGATCTGTAATGCAATTTATTTATTCTTATCTTTAAAACCATCAAAAGTAATTTGCTACGCAAACCAATTGTGTGGCAGTTATGTTATTTGTAATAACGTCCAGCCAGGTAATGATCAATAGGCCATTAGATTTCTTACTGGAAGGACTTTTTTTCTTGAGTTTATCAGTGCAGCTGCTTCACCTATGCGAGACGAGAAAGAGACACTTAGTACCATTTTCCATGGGTCCCTTTTTTCCTAATTGATTTTGATGAAAGAGATATTTTTTTTCCCCGAACTCCCAGTAACTTCTGAAGCGAGAATGATAGCATGGCACTCAGAAATGTCAGAGGTATCCCAAAAAAACGCAGCAGTCTGTTAAAATCCTATGGTTGTGTGCAGAAGTAATTGGGATTTATTCTGATACAACACATTGAATCATGGGGCTAAAACTTGAAGAAGTTAACATGAAGATATCAAAATAATCTCTTTTTATGCATATAGTCTTCTAAGTATGTCTGTTTTGGTTTTCACAGACCTCTGGGACATCTTGCGCTATTTTGGAAGCTGCCAAACATCAAGACCTTGGGATACCCAAGACGTTCTCGTTCTGCTATCAGGAAATTGAATCCACAAAACAGACAGTAGGTGCTATGACTAAAGCGTTGCCTGAGGAAGTTTGGATTAAAGTTGGAGGTAAACCGTTTATCTTCTTTTCACTTAGATTTCTCTTGACCTTCAAATCTACTTTTTTTTCTGAATTTTTGTGTTTTTTAGAATGGATATGATTTTAGTGAATCATAAAAGGTGTGGGTTTTATGTCTGAGATGTGCTTAGGGACTATGGGACTAGATTTCTCCAAAGAAGTTCAGCACCTATGATTTTAGCTGTACTTTCAAAATTCTTTAGCACTTCTTCTAGCTTGAAATAAGAAAACCCACGGCTGCAAAGTACCTTGGAAAAATCTGGGGCTCCAGTAAGCAACTGGTTTCTTTCTGCACTTTTGACTCCAAAGTTGGTACAGCAGATCTAGTCAGGATCAAACTGAAGAATGTTTAAAGGACTGCCTCAAATGCTTATCAAAGGCAGGCAGGATCTCATCGGGTTCTCAGAGAAAATAGAAGCTAGGAGGATTTTGAAACAGCAGGCAGTGCCTTAGGGCTTCCGAAGGACGTGCACTACTGTAAGAGTCAATCTAGGCTGGCAATAAAGCTTCAAAGATTATTCCACATAAATAAAGTGATTAAAAAAAAAATAATTCCATGATCTTAACTTTCAGTGATTCGTGGGAGGGTTATAAATACATTGTCCTTTTCCTCTTTGTTTTTCCAAGAAGACACCATATGCAAGCAAACAATAAACAGAAGAAGCTGCAGCCGAATAAGCCCATCGGATACAAACATAGATCGCAAACCCCTGAGTGAAATTCAAAATACGCGCGATGATAGCCAGAGTACTGCGTCTGCCCAGGGCCCTTGGCAGTCCGCACAGGCAAATGCCAGTGTGCAGCTGCAAAGTGGTACACAGGACGGAGTCACTCAGCGAAGAGAAAGACATAACCGCATGGAGAGAGACAGAAGGTAATTTCTGTGAGTAGTGGCAAGACAGAAGTTTTTGAAGCCTAAATACTGATACTGTAACACTGCTGTCATTATCCAGAGTAAAATGTAAATTTGACATACTTTGTTTTACCTACAAGAAAAAGCAGTGCAGGTGGCAAGGGTTTAGTGTTCCTTAGAGGAAAAAATATGTATGTTTCATTGTGGTCGTCTTTGTTTTGTTACTCTATAAAGATAAGGTAACTTGCATCTAACATGACTAGTATACAAATACAAAGCTTGTAGCAAACAAAAAGTCCCCAAAGTTCATGGCTTGTAGCGCAGGTGAGTCGTCTTCCTTTTTTTATTTTTTAACTTCCTTCTAGCCCGTGGGTTGGTGACCTTTTGTATTTGCCTGTAGGCGCAGGATCCGGATTTGCTGTGATGAGCTGAATCTCCTGGTTCCATTTTGCACTGTTGATACTGATAAGGCGACAACTTTACAATGGACGACTTCATTTCTGAAGTACATTCAGGAAAGGCATGGTGATTCTCTGAAAAAGGTTTTAAATCTAATTTCATTCTTCTTGATAAAAATGTGAAATGTTTTAAAGCTATCATAACACAGCTAAAAGTATAGGGAATGCTTCTGCTTGATGCTGTTTGTGAAGGACCTCTATATAATTGAAAAATTTTTTTTTTAATAGCTGTCCTCACAGCAGTTTCAGTTCCGTAGTGTGAAATCATAGGCTGTCCTCAGGGTTTTCTAATCAGATTTTAAAATTTATATGGTTTTTTTTTTAGTTAGCCCAGTTCCTGAGTGTGATAGCATCAGGATGGCAATGTAGAATTTAGGTCCTCTTCAAGCATTCCTCCCCGCCTTCCCCTCCTTAATTTTCTCGAGCTGGTAGTGAAGTGATGGGAATCACAGCTGAATGCCCATGCTGTCTCAGTGCGGGTGAGAGCAGTAAAGGCTTATGTGCCTTTCTAAGCAGCTCCCAAAACGACACGGGTAGTTGCAGCCCCAGAGTAAGTCTGGCTTAAGAGCGTAGATGGAGTGCGTAGAGGAAAACCTCCTTCTCCAGATGACGCTACGGCTCCTCAGCACTTCTGTTAAAGGCATATTATATCTTTTTACAAGACACTAGTGAAACAAAAAAATGTATCTCTCAAGTAAATATCTACATTAAACATAATTGTTGTTTATTTTTTGTATTTTGATTTTTAGGAATTTGAGA